>NW_027309951.1:0-300000 GCF_047496795.1 Chiloscyllium punctatum
CCCTCTGTTTCAGCCCGTCGGTTTCAGCCCCTCTGTTTCAGCCCCTCTGTTTCTCGCCCTCTGTTTCAGCCCCTCTGTTTCTCGCCCTCTGTTTCAGCCCCTCTGTTTCTCGCCCTCTGTTTCAACCTCTCTGTTTCTCGCCCTCTGTTTCAGCCACTCTGTTTCAGCCCCTCTGTTTCAGCCCCTCTATTTCTCGCCCTCTGTTTCAGCCCCTCTGTTTCTCGCCCTCTGTCTCAGCCCCTCTGTTTCTCGACCTCTGTTTCAGCCCCTCTGATTCAGCCCCTCTGTTTCAGCTCCTCTGATTCAGCCCCTCTGATTCAGCCCCTCTGTTTCAGACCCTCTGTTTCAGCCCCTCTGTTTCAGCCCCTCTGTTTCTCGCCCTCTGTTTCAGCCCCTCTGATTCAGAACCTCTCTTTCAACCCCTCTGATTCAGCCCCTCTGTTTCAGCCCCTCTGAATCAGCCCCTCTGATTCAGCCCCTCTGTTTCAGACCCTCTGTTTCAGCCCCTCTGTTTCAGCCCCTCTGTTTCTCGCCCTCTGTTTCAGCCACTCTGTTTCAGCCCCTCTGTTTCAGCCCCTCTGTTTCAGCCCCTCTGATTCAGCCCCTCTGTTTCAGCCCCTCTGAATCAGCCCCTCTGTTTCAGCCCCTCTGAATCAGCCCCTCTGATTCAGCCCCTCTGTTTCAGACCCTCTGTTTCAGCCCCTCTGTTTCAGCCCCTCTGTTTCTCGCCCTCTGTTTCAGGCTCTCTGTTTCAGCCCGTCTGTTTCAGCCCCTCTGTTTCAGCCCCTCTGTTTCTGGCCCTCTGTTTCTCGACCGCTGTTTCAGCCCCTTTGTTTCTCGCCCACTGTTTCAGTTCCTCTGTTTCAGCCCCTCTGATTCAGCCCCTCTGATTCAGCCCCTCTGTTTCTCGCCCTCTGTTTCAGCCCCTCTGTTTCAGCCCCTCTGTTTCAGCCCCTCTGTTTCAGTCCCTCTGTTTCTCGCCCTCTATTTCAGCCCCTCTGTTTCTCGCCCTCTGTTTCAGCCCCTCTGTTTCTCGCCCTCTGTTTCAGCCCCTCTGTTTCAGCCCCTCTGTTTCAGCCCCTCTGTTTCAGCCCTTCTGTTTCTCGCCCTCTGTTTCAGCCCCTCTGTTTCTCGCCCTCTGTTTCAGCCCCTCTGTTTCAGCACCTCTGTTTCAGCCCCTCTGTTTCAGCCACTCTGTTTCAGCCCCTCTGTTTCAGCCCCTCTGTTTCAGCCCCTCTGTTTCACCCTCTCTGTTTCTCGCCCTCTGTTTCAGCCCCTCTGTTTCTCGCCCTCTTTTTCAGCCCCTCTGTTTCAGCCCTCTGTGTCAGCCCCTCTGTTTCTCACCCTCTGTTTCAGCCCCTCTGATTCAGCCCCTCTGTTTCTCGCCCTCTGTTTCAGCCCCTCTGTTTCGCGCCCTCTGTTTCAGCCCCTCTGTTTCTCAACCTCTGTTTCAGCCCCACTGTTTCAGCCCCTCTGTTTCAGCCCCTCTGTTTCAACCCCTCTGTTACAGCCCCTCTGTTTCTAGCCCTCTGTTTCAGCCAATCTGTTTCTCGCCCTCTGTTTCAGCCCCTCTGTTTCAGACCCTCTGTTTCACCCTCTCTGTTTCTCGCCCTCTGTTTCAGCCCCTCTGTTTCTCACCCTCTGTTTCTCGCCCTCTGTTTCAGCTCCTCTGTTTTTCTCCCTCTGTTTCAGCCCCTCTGTTTCTCGCCCTCTGATTCAATCTCTCTGTTTCAGCCCGTCTCTTTCAGCCCCTCTGTTTCAGCCCCTCTGTTTCTGGCCCTCTGTTTCTCGCCCGCTGTTTCAGCCCCTTTGTTTCTCGCCCTCTGTTTCAGTTCGTCTGTTTCAGCCCCTCTGATTCAGCCCCTCTGATTCAGCCCCTCTGTTTCTCGCCCTCTGTTTCAGCCCCTCTGTTTCAGCCCCTCTTTTTCAGCCCCTCTGTTTCAGCCCCTCTGTTTCTCGCCCTCTATTTCAGCCCCTCTGTTTCTCGCCCTCTGTTTCAGCCCCTCTGTTTCTCGCCCTCTGTTTCAGCCCCTCTGTTTCAGCCCCTCTGTTTCAGCCCCTCTGTTTCAGCCCCTCTGTTTCTCGCCCTCTGTTTCAGCCCCTCTGTTTCTCGCCCTCTGTTTCAGCCCCTCTGTTTCTGCACCTCTGTTTCAGCCCCTCTGTTTCAGCCACTCTGTTTCACCCTCTCTGTTTCTCGCCCTCTGTTTCAGCCCCTCTGTTTTTCGCCCTCTTTTTCAGCCCCTCTGTTTCAGCCCTCTGTTTCAGCCCCTCTGTTTCTCACCCTCTGTTTCAGCCCCTCTGTTTCAGCCCCTCTGTTTCTCGCCCTCTGTTTCAGCCCCTCTGTTTCAGCCCCTCTGTTTCAGCCCCTCTGTTTCAGCCCCTCTGTTTCTCGCCCTCTGTTTCAGCCCCTCTGTTTCAGCCCCTCTGTTTCAGCCCCTCTGTTTCAGCCCCTCTGTTTCAGCCACTCTGTTTCTCGCCCTCTGTTTCTCGCCCTCTGTTTCAGCCCCTCTGTTTTTTGCCCACTGTTTCAGCCCCTCTGTTTCTTGCCCTCTGTTTCTCACCCTCTGTTTCTCGCCCTCTGTTTCAGCCCCTCTGTTTTTTGCCCTCTGTTTCAGCCGGTCTGTTTCAGCCCCTCTGTTTCAGCCCCTCTGTTTCTCGCCCTATGTTTCAGCCCCTCTGTTTCTCGCCCTCTGTTTCAGCCCCTCTGTTTCTCGCCCTCTGTTTCAACCTCTCTGTTTCTCGCCCTCTGTTTCAGCCACTCTGTTTCAGCCCCTCTGTTTCAGCCCCTCTGTTTCTCGCCCTCTGTTTCAGCCCCTCTGTTTCTCGCCCTCTGTCTCAGCCCCTCTGTTTCTCGACCTCTGTTTCAGCCCCTCTGATTCAGCCCCTCTGTTTCAGCTCCTCTGATTCAGCCCCTCTGATTCAGCCCCTCTGTTTCAGACCCTCTGTTTCAGCCCCTCTGTTTCAGCCCCTCTGTTTCTCGCCCTCTGTTTCAGCCCCTCTGATTCAGACCCTCTCTTTCAACCCCTCTGATTCAGCCCCTCTGTTTCAGCCCCTCTGAATCAGCCTCTCTGATTCAGCCCCTCTGTTTCTCGCCCTCTGTTTCAGCCCTTCTGTTTCTCACCCTCTGTTTCAGCCCCTCAGTTTCTCGCCCTCTGTTTCAGCCCCGCTGATTCAGCCCCTCTGTTTCAGCCCCTTTGAATCAGCCCCTCTGATTCAGCCCCTCTGTTTCAGACCCTCTGTTTCAGCCCCTCTGTTTCAGCCCCTATGTTTCTCGCCCTCTGTTTCAGCCCCTCTATTTCTCGCCCTCTGTTTCAGCCCCACTGATTCAGACCCTCTGTTTCAACCCCTCTGATTCAGCCCCTCTGACTTAGCCCCTCTGATTCAGCCCCTCTGTTTCTCGCCCTCTGTTTCAGCCCATCTGTTTCAGCCCCTCTGTTTCTTGCCCTCTGTTTCAGCCCCTCTGTTTCTCGCCCTCTGATTCAGCCCCTCTCTTTCTCGCCCTCATTTTCAGCCCCTCTGTTTTTCGCCCTCTTTTTCAGCCCCTCTGTTTCAGCCCGTCTGTTTCAGCCACTCTGCTTCTCGCCCTCTGTTTCAGCCCCTCTGTTTCTCACCCTCTGTTTCAGCCCCTCTGTTTCAGCTCCTCTGTTTTTCGCCCTCTGTTTCAGCCCCTCTGTTTCTCGCCCTCTGATTCAATCTCTCTGTTTCAGCCCGTCTCTTTCAGCCCCTCTGTTTCAGCCCCTCTGTTTCTGGCCCTCTGTTTCTCGCCCGCTGTTTCAGCCCCTTTGTTTCTCGCTCTGTTTCAGTTCCTCTGTTTCAGCCCCTCTGATTCAGCCCCTCTGATTCAGCCCCTCTGTTCTCCTCGCCCTCTGTTTCAGCCCTCTGTTTCAGCCCCTCTGTTTCAGCCCCTCTGTTTCTCGCCCTCTATTTCAGCCCCTCTGTTTCTCGCCCTCTGTTTCAGCCCCCTCTGTTTCTCGCCCTCTGTTTCAGCCCATCTGTTTCAGCCCCTCTGTTTCAGCCCCTCTGTTTCAGCCCCTCTGTTTCTCGCCCTCTGTTTCAGCCCCTCTGTTTCTCGCCCTCTGTTTCAGCCCCTCTGTTTCTGCACCTCTGTTTCAGCCCCTCTGTTTCAGCCACTCTGTTTCAGCCCCTCTGTTTCAGCCCCTCTGTTTCAGCCCCTCTGTTTCACCCTCTCTGTTTCTCGCCCTCTGTTCAGCCCCTCTGTTTTTCGCCCTCTTTTTCAGCCCCTCTGTTTCAGCCCTCTGTCTCAGCCCCCTCTGTTTCTCACCCTCTGTTCAGCCCCTCTGATTCAGCCCCCTCTGTTTCTCGCCCTCTGTTTCAGCCCCTCTGTTTCGCACCCTCTGTTTCAGCCCCTCTGTTTCTCAACCTCTGTTTCAGCCCCACTGTTTCAGCCCCTCTGTTTCAGCCCCTCTGTTTCAACCCCTCTGTTACAGCCCTCTGTTTCTAGCCCTCTGTTTCAGCCAATCTGTTTCTCGCCCTCTGTTTCAGCCCCTCTGTTTCAGACCCTCTGTTTCTCGCCCGCTGTTTCTGCCCCTCTGTTTCTCGCCCTCTGTTTCAGACCCTCAGTTTCTCGCCCTCTGTTTCAGCCCCGCTGATTCAGCCCCTCTGTTTCAGACCCTCTGAATCAGCCCCTCTGTTTCAGCCCCTCTGTTTCAGCCCCTCTGTTTCAGCCCCTCTGTTTCTCGCCCTCTGTTTCAGCCCCTCTGTTTCTTGCCCTCTGTTTCAGCCCCTCTGTTTCTCGCACTCTGTGTCAGCCCCTCTGATTCAGCCCCTCTGTTGCAGCCCCTCTCATTCAGCCCCTCTGTTTCAGCCCCTCTATTTCAGCCCTTCTGTTTCAGCCCCTCTGTTTCACCCTCTCTGTTTCTCGCCCTCTGTTTCAGCCCCTCTGTTTCTCACCCTCTGTTTCAGCCCCTCTGTTTCTCGCCCTCTGTTTCAGCTCCTCTGTTTTTCGCCCTCTGTTTCAGCCCCTCTGTTTCTCGCCCTCTGATTCAATCTCTCTGTTTCAGCCCGTCTCTTTCAGCCCCTCTGTTTCAGCCCCTCTGTTTCTGGCCCTCTGTTTCTCGCCCGCTGTTTCAGCCCCTTTGTTTCTCGCCCTCTGTTTCAGTTCCTCTGTTTCAGCCCCTCTGATTCAGCCCCTCTGATTCAGCCCCTCTGTTTCTCGCCCTCTGTTTCAGCCCCTCTGTTTCAGCCCCTCTGTTTCAGCCCCTCTGTTTCAGCCCCTCTGTTTCTCGCCCTCTATTTCAGCCCCTCTGTTTCTCGCCCTCTGTTTCAGCCCCTCTGTTTCTCGCCCTCTGTTTCAGCCCCTCTGTTTCAGCCCCTCTGTTTCAGCCCCTCTGTTTCAGCCCCTCTGTTTCTCGCCCTCTGTTTCAGCCCCTCTGTTTCTCGCCCTCTGTTTCAGCCCCTCTGTTTCTGCACCTCTGTTTCAGCCCCTCTGTTTCAGCCACTCTGTTTCACCCTCTCTGTTTCTCGCCCTCTGTTTCAGCCCCTCTGTTTTTCGCCTTCTTTTTCAGCCCCTCTGTTTCAGCCCTCTGTTTCAGCCCCTCTGTTTCTCACCCTCTGTTTCAGCCCCTCTGATTCAGCCCCTCTGTTTCTCGCCCTCTGTTTCAGCCCCTCTGTTTCAGCCCCTCTGTTTCAGCCCCTCTGTTTCAGCCCCTCTGTTTCTCGCCCTCTGTTTCAGCCCCTCTGTTTCAGCCCCTCTGTTTCAGCCCCTCTGTTTCAGCCCCTCTGTTTCTCGCCCTCTGTTTCAGCCCCTCTGTTTCTCGCCCTCTGTTTCAGCCCCTCTGTTTCTGCACCTCTGTTTCAGCCCCTCTGTTTCAGCCCCTCTGTTTCACCCTCTCTGTTTCTCGCCCTCTGTTTCAGCCCCTCTGTTTTTCGCCCTCTTTTTCAGCCCCTCTGTTTCAGCCCTCTGTTTCAGCCCCTCTGTTTCTCACCCTCTGCTTCAGCCCCTCTGATTCAGCCCCTCTGTTTCTCGCCCTCTGTTTCAGCCCCTCTGTTTCGCGCTCTCTGTTTCAGCCCCTCTGTTTCTCGCCCTCTGTTTCAGCCCCTCTGTTTCTAGCCCTCTGTTTCAGCCAATCTGTTTATCGCCCTCTGTTTCAGCCCCTCTGTTTCAGACCCTCTGTTTCTCGATCGCTGTTTCTGCCCCTCTGTTTCTCGCCCTCTGTTTCAGACCCTCAGTTTCTCGCCCTCTGTTTCAGCCCCTCTGTTTCAGCCCCTCTGTTTCTCGCCCTCTGTTTCAGCCCCTCTGTTTCTCGCCCTCTGTTTCAGCCCCTCTGTTTCTCGCACTCTGTGTCAGCCCCTCTGATTCAGCCCCTCTGTTGCAGCCCCTCTCATTCAGCCCCTCTGTTTCAGCCCCTCTGTTTCTCGCCCTCTGTTTCAGCCCCTCTGTTTCAGCCCCTCTGTTTCAGCCCCTCTGTTTCAGCCCCTCTGTTTCTCGCCCTCTGTTTCAGCCCCTCTGTTTCTCGCCCTCTGTTTCAGCCCCTCTGTTTCTGCACCTCTGTTTCAGCCCCTCTGTTTCAGCCACTCTGTTTCACCCTCTCTGTTTCTCGCCCTCTGTTTCAGCCCCTCTGTTTTTCGCCCTCTTTTTCAGCCCCTCTGTTTCAGCCCTCTGTTTCAGCCCCTCTGTTTCTCACCCTCTGTTTCAGCCCCTCTGATTCAGCCCCTCTGTTTCTCGCCCTCTGTTTCAGCCCCTCTGTTTCAGCCCCTCTGTTTCAGCCCCTCTGTTTCAGCCCCTCTGTTTCTCGCCCTCTGTTTCAGCCCCTCTGTTTCAGCCCCTCTGTTTCAGCCCCTCTGTTTCAGCCCCTCTGTTTCAGCCCCTCTGTTTCTCGCCCTCTGCTTCAGCCCCTCTGTTTCTCGCCCTCTGTTTCTCGCACTCTGTGTCAGCCCCTCTGATTCAGCCCCTCTGTTGCAGCCCCTCTGATTCAGCCCCTCTGTTTCAGCCTCTCTATTTCAGCCCCTCTGTTTCAGCCCCTCTGTTTCATCCCCTCTGTTTCTCGCCCTCTGTTTCTCACCCTCTGTTTCTCGCCCTCTGTTTCAGCCCCTCTGTTTTTTGCCCACTGTTTCAGCCCCTCTGTTTCTTGCCCTCTGTTTCTCACCCTCTGTTTCTCGCCCTCTGTTTCAGCCCCTCTGTTTTTTGCCCTCTGTTTCAGCCGGTCTGTTTCAGCCCCTCTGTTTCAGCCCCTCTGTTTCTCGCCCTCTGTTTCAGCCCCTCTGTTTCTCGCCCTCTGTTTCAGCCCCTCTGTTTCTCGCCCTCTGTTTCAACCTCTCTGTTTCTCGCCCTCTGTTTCAGCCACTCTGTTTCAGCCCCTCTGTTTCAGCCCCTCTGTTTCTCGCCCTCTGTTTCAGCCCCTCTGTTTCTCGCCCTCTGTCTCAGCCCCTCTGTTTCTCGACCTCTGTTTCAGCCCCTCTGATTCAGCCCCTCTGTTTCAGCTCCTCTGATTCAGCCCCTCTGATTCAGCCCCTCTGTTTCAGACCCTCTGTTTCAGCCCCTCTGTTTCAGCCCCTCTGTTTCTCGCCCTCTGTTTCAGCCCCTCTGATTCAGACCCTCTCTTTCAACCCCTCTGATTCAGCCCCTCTGTTTCAGCCCCTCTGAATCAGCCTCTCTGATTCAGCCCCTCTGTTTCTCGCCCTCTGTTTCAGCCCTTCTGTTTCTCGCCCTCTGTTTCAGCCCCTCAGTTTCTCGCCCTCTGTTTCAGCCCCGCTGATTCAGCCCCTCTGTTTCAGCCCCTTTGAATCAGCCCCTCTGATTCAGCCCCTCTGTTTCAGACCCTCTGTTTCAGCCCCTCTGTTTCAGCCCCTATGTTTCTCGCCCTCTGTTTCAGCCCCTCTATTTCTCGCCCTCTGTTTCAGCCCCACTGATTCAGACCCTCTGTTTCAACCCCTCTGATTCAGCCCCTCTGATTTAGCCCCTCTGATTCAGCCCCTCTGTTTCTCGCCCTCTGTTTCAGCCCATCTGTTTCAGCCCCTCTGTTTCTTGCCCTCTGTTTCAGCCCCTCTGTTTCTCGCCCTCTGATTCAGCCCCTCTCTTTCTCGCCCTCATTTTCAGCCCCTCTGTTTTTCGCCCTCTTTTTCAGCCCCTCTGTTTCAGCCCGTCTGTTTCAGCCACTCTGCTTCTCGCCCTCTGTTTCAGCCCCTCTGTTTCTCACCCTCTGTTTCAGCCCCTCTGTTTCAGCTCCACTGTTTTTCGCCCTCTGTTTCAGCCCCTCTGTTTCTCGCCCTCTGATTCAATCTCTCTGTTTCAGCCCGTCTCTTTCAGCCCCTCTGTTTCAGCCCCTCTGTTTCTGGCCCTCTGTTTCTCGCCCGCTGTTTCAGCCCCTTTGTTTCTCGCCCTCTGTTTCAGTTCCTCTGTTTCAGCCGCTCTGATTCAGCCCCTCTGATTCAGCCCCTCTGATTCTCGCCCTCTGTTTCAGCCCCTCTGTTTCAGCCCCTCTGTTTCAGCCCCTCTGTTTCAGCCCCTCTGTTTCTCGCCCTCTATTTCAGCCCCTCTGTTTCTCGCCCTCTGTTTCAGCCCCTCTGTTTCTCGCCCTCTGTTTCAGCCCCTCTGTTTCAGCCCCTCTGTTTCAGCCCCTCTGTTTCAGCCCCTCTGTTTCTCGCCCTCTGTTTCAGCCCCTCTGTTTCTCGCCCTCTGTTTCAGCCCCTCTGTTTCTGCACCTCTGTTTCAGCCCCTCTGTTTCAGCCACTCTGTTTCAGCCCCTCTGTTTCAGCCCCTCTGTTTCAGCCCCTCTGTTTCACCCTCTCTGTTTCTCGCCCTCTGTTTCAGCCCCTCTGTTTTTCGCCCTCTTTTTCAGCCCCTCTGTTTCAGCCCTCTGTCTCAGCCCCTCTGTTTCTCACCCTCTGTTTCAGCCCCTCTGATTCAGCCCCTCTGTTTCTCGCCCTCTGTTTCAGCCCCTCTGTTTCGCACCCTCTGTTTCAGCCCCTCTGTTTCTCAACCTCTGTTTCAGCCCCACTGTTTCAGCCCCTCTGTTTCAGCCCCTCTGTTTCAACCCCTCTGTTACAGCCCCTCTGTTTCTAGCCCTCTGTTTCAGCCAATCTGTTTCTCGCCCTCTGTTTCAGCCCCTCTGTTTCAGACCCTCTGTTTCTCGCCCGCTGTTTCTGCCCCTCTGTTTCTCGCCCTCTGTTTCAGACCCTCAGTTTCTCGCCCTCTGTTTCAGCCCCGCTGATTCAGCCCCTCTGTTTCAGACCCTCTGAATCAGCCCCTCTGTTTCAGCCCCTCTGTTTCAGCCCCTCTGTTTCAGCCCCTCTGTTTCTCGCCCTCTGTTTCAGCCCCTCTGTTTCTTGCCCTCTGTTTCAGCCCCTCTGTTTCTCGCACTCTGTGTCAGCCCCTCTGATTCAGCCCCTCTGTTGCAGCCCCTCTCATTCAGCCCCTCTGTTTCAGCCCCTCTATTTCAGCCCTTCTGTTTCAGCCCCTCTGTTTCACCCTCTCTGTTTCTCGCCCTCTGTTTCAGCCCCTCTGTTTCTCACCCTCTGTTTCAGCCCCTCTGTTTCTCGCCCTCTGTTTCAGCTCCTCTGTTTTTCGCCCTCTGTTTCAGCCCCTCTGTTTCTCGCCCTCTGATTCAATCTCTCTGTTTCAGCCCGTCTCTTTCAGCCCCTCTGTTTCAGCCCCTCTGTTTCTGGCCCTCTGTTTCTCGCCCGCTGTTTCAGCCCCTTTGTTTCTCGCCCTCTGTTTCAGTTCCTCTGTTTCAGCCCCTCTGATTCAGCCCCTCTGATTCAGCCCCTCTGTTTCTCGCCCTCTGTTTCAGCCCCTCTGTTTCAGCCCCTCTGTTTCAGCCCCTCTGTTTCTCGCCCTCTATTTCAGCCCCTCTGTTTCTCGCCCTCTGTTTCAGCCCCTCTGTTTCTCGCCCTCTGTTTCAGCCCCTCTGTTTCAGCCCCTCTGTTTCAGCCCCTCTGTTTCAGCCCCTCTGTTTCTCGCCCTCTGTTTCAGCCCCTCTGTTTCTCGCCCTCTGTTTCAGCCCCTCTGTTTCTGCACCTCTGTTTCAGCCCCTCTGTTTCAGCCACTCTGTTTCACCCTCTCTGTTTCTCGCCCTCTGTTTCAGCCCCTCTGTTTTTCGCCCTCTTTTTCAGCCCCTCTGTTTCAGCCCTCTGTTTCAGCCCCTCTGTTTCTCACCCTCTGTTTCAGCCCCTCTGATTCAGCCCCTCTGTTTCTCGCCCTCTGTTTCAGCCCCTCTGTTTCAGCCCCTCTGTTTCAGCCCCTCTGTTTCAGCCCCTCTGTTTCTCGCCCTCTGTTTCAGCCCCTCTGTTTCAGCCCCTCTGTTTCAGCCCCTCTGTTTCAGCCCCTCTGTTTCTCGCCCTCTGTTTCAGCCCCTCTGTTTCTCGCCCTCTGTTTCAGCCCCTCTGTTTCTGCACCTCTGTTTCAGCCCCTCTGTTTCAGCCCCTCTGTTTCACCCTCTCTGTTTCTCGCCCTCTGTTTCAGCCCCTCTGTTTTTCGCCCTCTTTTTCAGCCCCTCTGTTTCAGCCCTCTGTTTCAGCCCCTCTGTTTCTCACCCTCTGCTTCAGCCCCTCTGATTCAGCCCCTCTGTTTCTCGCCCTCTGTTTCAGCCCCTCTGTTTCGCGCTCTCTGTTTCAGCCCCTCTGTTTCTCGCCCTCTGTTTCAGCCCCTCTGTTTCTAGCCCTCTGTTTCAGCCAATCTGTTTATCGCCCTCTGTTTCAGCCCCTCTGTTTCAGACCCTCTGTTTCTCGATCGCTGTTTCTGCCCCTCTGTTTCTCGCCCTCTGTTTCAGACCCTCAGTTTCTCGCCCTCTGTTTCAGCCCCTCTGATTCAGCCCCTCTGTTTCAGACCCTCTGAATCAGCCCCTCTGTTTCAGCCCCTCTGTTTCAGCCCCTCTGTTTCAGCCCCTCTGTTTCTCGCCCTCTGTTTCAGCCCCTCTGTTTCTCGCCCTCTGTTTCAGCCCCTCTGTTTCTCGCACTCTGTGTCAGCCCCTCTGATTCAGCCCCTCTGTTGCAGCCCCTCTCATTCAGCCCCTCTGTTTCAGCCCCTCTGTTTCTCGCCCTCTGTTTCAGCCCCTCTGTTTCAGCCCCTCTGTTTCAGCCCCTCTGTTTCAGCCCCTCTGTTTCTCGCCCTCTGATTCAGCCCCTCTGTTTCTCGCCCTCTGTTTCAGCCCCTCTGTTTCTGCACCTCTGTTTCAGCCCCTCTGTTTCAGCCACTCTGTTTCACCCTCTCTGTTTCTCGCCCTCTGTTTCAGCCCCTCTGTTTTTCGCCCTCTTTTTCAGCCCCTCTGTTTCAGCCCTCTGTTTCAGCCCCTCTGTTTCTCACCCTCTGTTTCAGCCCCTCTGATTCAGCCCCTCTGTTTCTCGCCCTCTGTTTCAGCCCCTCTGTTTCAGCCCCTCTGTTTCAGCCCCTCTGTTTCAGCCGCTCTGTTTCTCGCCCTCTGTTTCAGCCCCTCTGTTTCAGCCCCTCTGTTTCAGCCCCTCTGTTTCAGCCCCTCTGTTTCAGCCCCTCTGTTTCTCGCCCTCTGCTTCAGCCCCTCTGTTTCTCGCCCTCTGTTTCTCGCACTCTGTGTCAGCCCCTCTGATTCAGCCCCTCTGTTGCAGCCCCTCTGATTCAGCCCCTCTGTTTCAGCCTCTCTATTTCAGCCCCTCTGTTTCAGCCCCTCTGTTTCATCCCCTCTGTTTCTCGCCCTCTGTTTCTCACCCTCTGTTTCTCGCCCTCTGTTTCAGCCCCTCTGTTTTTTGCCCACTGTTTCAGCCCCTCTGTTTCTTGCCCTCTGTTTCTCACCCTCTGTTTCTCGCCCTCTGTTTCAGCCCCTCTGTTTTTTGCCCTCTGTTTCAGCCGGTCTGTTTCAGCCCCTCTGTTTCAGCCCCTCTGTTTCTCGCCCTCTGTTTCAGCCCCTCTGTTTCTCGCCCTCTGTTTCAGCCCCTCTGTTTCTCGCCCTCTGTTTCAACCTCTCTGTTTCTCGCCCTCTGTTTCAGCCACTCTGTTTCAGCCCCTCTGTTTCAGCCCCTCTGTTTCTCGCCCTCTGTTTCAGCCCCTCTGTTTCTCGCCCTCTGTCTCAGCCCCTCTGTTTCTCGACCTCTGTTTCAGCCCCTCTGATTCAGCCCCTCTGTTTCAGCTCCTCTGATTCAGCCCCTCTGATTCAGCCCCTCTGTTTCAGACCCTCTGTTTCAGCCCCTCTGTTTCAGCCCCTCTGTTTCTCGCCCTCTGTTTCAGCCCCTCTGATTCAGACCCTCTCTTTCAACCCCTCTGATTCAGCCCCTCTGTTTCAGCCCCTCTGAATCAGCCTCTCTGATTCAGCCCCTCTGTTTCTCGCCCTCTGTTTCAGCCCTTCTGTTTCTCGCCCTCTGTTTCAGCCCCTCAGTTTCTCGCCCTCTGTTTCAGCCCCGCTGATTCAGCCCCTCTGTTTCAGCCCCTTTGAATCAGCCCCTCTGATTCAGCCCCTCTGTTTCAGACCCTCTGTTTCAGCCCCTCTGTTTCAGCCCCTATGTTTCTCGCCCTCTGTTTCAGCCCCTCTATTTCTCGCCCTCTGTTTCAGCCCCACTGATTCAGACCCTCTGTTTCAACCCCTCTGATTCAGCCCCTCTGATTTAGCCCCTCTGATTCAGCCCCTCTGTTTCTCGCCCTCTGTTTCAGCCCATCTGTTTCAGCCCCTCTGTTTCTTGCCCTCTGTTTCAGCCCCTCTGTTTCTCGCCCTCTGATTCAGCCCCTCTCTTTCTCGCCCTCATTTTCAGCCCCTCTGTTTTTCGCCCTCTTTTTCAGCCCCTCTGTTTCAGCCCGTCTGTTTCAGCCACTCTGCTTCTCGCCCTCTGTTTCAGCCCCTCTGTTTCTCACCCTCTGTTTCAGCCCCTCTGTTTCAGCTCCACTGTTTTTCGCCCTCTGTTTCAGCCCCTCTGTTTCTCGCCCTCTGATTCAATCTCTCTGTTTCAGCCCGTCTCTTTCAGCCCCTCTGTTTCAGCCCCTCTGTTTCTGGCCCTCTGTTTCTCGCCCGCTGTTTCAGCCCCTTTGTTTCTCGCCCTCTGTTTCAGTTCCTCTGTTTCAGCCGCTCTGATTCAGCCCCTCTGATTCAGCCCCTCTGTTTCTCGCCCTCTGTTTCAGCCCCTCTGTTTCAGCCCCTCTGTTTCAGCCCCTCTGTTTCAGCCCCTCTGTTTCTCGCCCTCTATTTCAGCCCCTCTGTTTCTCGCCCTCTGTTTCAGCCCCTCTGTTTCTCGCCCTCTGTTTCAGCCCCTCTGTTTCAGCCCCTCTGTTTCAGCCCCTCTGTTTCAGCCCCTCTGTTTCTCGCCCTCTGTTTCAGCCCCTCTGTTTCTCGCCCTCTGTTTCAGCCCCTCTGTTTCTGCACCTCTGTTTCAGCCCCTCTGTTTCAGCCACTCTGTTTCAGCCCCTCTGCTTCAGCCCCTCTGTTTCAGCCCCTCTGTTTCACCCTCTCTGTTTCTCGCCCTCTGTTTCAGCCCCTCTGTTTTTCGCCCTCTTTTTCAGCCCCTCTGTTTCAGCCCTCTGTCTCAGCCCCTCTGTTTCTCACCCTCTGTTTCAGCCCCTCTGATTCAGCCCCTCTGTTTCTCGCCCTCTGTTTCAGCCCCTCTGTTTCGCACCCTCTGTTTCAGCCCCTCTGTTTCTCAACCTCTGTTTCAGCCCCACTGTTTCAGCCCCTCTGTTTCAGCCCCTCTGTTTCAACCCCTCTGTTACAGCCCCTCTGTTTCTAGCCCTCTGTTTCAGCCAATCTGTTTCTCGCCCTCTGTTTCAGCCCCTCTGTTTCAGACCCTCTGTTTCTCGCCCGCTGTTTCTGCCCCTCTGTTTCTCGCCCTTTGTTTCAGACCCTCAGTTTCTCGCCCTCTGTTTCAGCCCCGCTGATTCAGCCCCTCTGTTTCAGACCCTCTGAATCAGCCCCTCTGTTTCAGCCCCTCTGTTTCAGCCCCTCTGTTTCAGCCCCTCTGTTTCTCGCCCTCTGTTTCAGCCCCTCTGTTTCTTGCCCTCTGTTTCAGCCCCTCTGTTTCTCGCACTCTGTGTCAGCCCCTCTGATTCAGCCCCTCTGTTGCAGCCCCTCTCATTCAGCCCCTCTGTTTCAGCCCCTCTATTTCAGCCCTTCTGTTTCAGCCCCTCTGTTTCACCCTCTCTGTTTCTCGCCCTCTGTTTCAGCCCCTCTGTTTCTCACCCTCTGTTTCAGCCCCTCTGTTTCTCGCCCTCTGTTTCAGCTCCTCTGTTTTTCGCCCTCTGTTTCAGCCCCTCTGTTTCTCGCCCTCTGGTTCAATCTCTCTGTTTCAGCCCGTCTCTTTCAGCCCCTCTGTTTCAGCCCCTCTGTTTCTGGCCCTCTGTTTCTCGCCCGCTGTTTCAGCCCCTTTGTTTCTCGCCCTCTGTTTCAGTTCATCTGTTTCAGCCCCTCTGATTCAGCCCCTCTGATTCAGCCCCTCTGTTTCTCGCCCTCTGTTTCAGCCCCTCTGTTTCAGCCCCTCTGTTTCAGCCCCTCTGTTTCAGCCCCTCTGTTTCTCACCCTCTATTTCAGCCCCTCTGTTTCTCGCCCTCTGTTTCAGCCCCTCTGTTTCTCGCCCTCTGTTTCAGCCCCTCTGTTTCAGCCCCTCTGTTTCAGCCCCTCTGTTTCAGCCCCTCTGTTTCTCGCCCTCTGTTTCAGCCCCTCTGTTTCTCGCCCTCTGTTTCAGCCCCTCTGTTTCTGCACCTCTGTTTCAGCCCCTCTGTTTCAGCCACTCTGTTTCACCCTCTCTGTTTCTCGCCCTCTGTTTCAGCCCCTCTGTTTTTCGCCCTCTTTTTCAGCCCCTCTGTTTCAGCCCTCTGTTTCAGCCCCTCTGTTTCTCACCCTCTGTTTCAGCCCCTCTGATTCAGCCCCTCTGTTTCTCGCCCTCTGTTTCAGCCCCTCTGTTTCAGCCCCTCTGTTTCAGCCCCTCTGTTTCAGCCCCTCTGTTTCTCGCCCTCTGTTTCAGCCCCTCTGTTTCAGCCCCTCTGTTTCAGCCCCTCTGTTTCAGCCCCTCTGTTTCTCGCCCTCTGTTTCAGCCCCTCTGTTTCTCGCCCTCTGTTTCAGCCCCTCTGTTTCTGCACCTCTGTTTCAGCCCCTCTGTTTCAGCCCCTCTGTTTCACCCTCTCTGTTTCTCGCCCTCTGTTTCAGCCCCTCTGTTTTTCGCCCTCTTTTTCAACCCCTCTGTTTCAGCCCTCTGTTTCAGCCCCTCTGTTTCTCACCCTCTGTTTCAGCCCCTCTGATTCAGCCCCTCTGTTTCTCGCCCTCTGTTTCAGCCCCTCTGTTTCGCGCTCTCTGTTTCAGCCCCTCTGTTTCTCGCCCTCTGTTTCAGCCCCTCTGTTTCTCGCCCTCTGTTTCAGCCCCTCTGTTTCTGCACCTCTGTTTCAGGCCCTCTGTTTCAGCCACTCTGTTTCACCCTCTCTGTTTCTCGCCCTCTGTTTCAGCCCCTCTGTTTTTCGCCCTCTTTTTCAGCCCCTCTGTTTCAGCCCTCTGTTTCAGCCCCTCTGTTTCTCACCCTCTGTTTCAGCCCCTCTGATTCAGCCCCTCTGTTTCTCGCCCTCTGTTTCAGCCCCTCTGTTTCAGCCCCTCTGTTTCAGCCCCTCTGTTTCAGCCCCTCTGTTTCTCGCCCTCTGTTTCAGCCCCTCTGTTTCAGCCCCTATGTTTCAGCCCCTCTGTTTCAGCCCCTCTGTTTCTCGCCCTCTGTTTCAGCCCCTCTGTTTCTCGCCCTCTGTTTCAGCCCCTCTGTTTCTGCACCTCTGTTTCAGCCCCTCTGTTTCAGCCCCTCTGTTTCACCCTCTCTGTTTCTCGCCCTCTGTTTCAGCCCCTCTGTTTTTCGCCCTCTTTTTCAGCCGCTCTGTTTCAGCCCTCTGTTTCAGCCCCTCTGTTTCTCACCCTCTGTTTCAGCCCCTCTGATTCAGCCCCTCTGTTTCTCGCCCTCTGTTTCAGCCCCTCTCTTTCGCGCTCTCTGTTTCAGCCCCTCTGTTTCTCGCCCTCTGTTTCAGCCCCTCTGTTTCTAGCCCTCTGTTTCAGCCAATCTGTTTCTCGCCCTCTGTTTCAGCCCCTCTGTTTCAGACCCTCTGTTTCTCGCCCGCTGTTTCTGCCCCTCTGTTTCTCGCCCTCTGTTTCAGACCCTCAGTTTCTCGCCCTCTGTTTCAGCCTCGCTGATTCAGCCCCTCTGTTTCAGACCCTCTGAATCAGCCCCTCTGTTTCAGCCCCTCTGTTTCAGCCCCTCTGTTTCAGCCCCTCTGTTTCTCGCCCTCTGTTTCAGCCCCTCTGTTTCTCGCCCTCTGTTTCAGCCCCTCTGTTTCTCGCACTCTGTGTCAGCCCCTCTGATTCAGCCCCTCTGTTGCAGCCCCTCTCATTCAGCCCCTCTGTTTCAGCCCCTCTGTTTCTCGCCCTCTGTTTCAGCCCCTCTGTTTCAGCCCCTCTGTTTCAGCCCCTCTGTTTCAGCCCCTCTGTTTCTCGCCCTCTGTTTCAGCCCCTCTGTTTCTCGCCCTCTGTTTCAGCCCCTCTGTTTCTGCACCTCTGTTTCAGCCCCTCTGTTTCAGCCACTCTGTTTAACCCTCTCTGTTTCTCGCCCTCTGTTTCAGCCCCTCTGTTTTTCGCCCTCTTTTTCAGCCCCTCTGTTTCAGCCCTCTGTTTCAGCCCCTCTGTTTCTCACCCTCTGTTTCAGCCCCTCTGATTCAGCCCCTCTGTTTCTCGCCCTCTGTTTCAGCCCCTCTGTTTCAGCCCCTCTGTTTCAGCCCCTCTGTTTCAGCCCCTCTGTTTCTCGCCCTCTGTTTCAGCCCCTCTGTTTCAGCCCCTCTGTTTCAGCCCCTCTGTTTCAGCCCCTCTGTTTCAGCCCCTCTGTTTCTCGCCCTCTGCTTCAGCCCCTCTGTTTCTCGCCCTCTGTTTCTCGCACTCTGTGTCAGCCCCTCTGATTCAGCCCCTCTGTTGCAGCCCCTCTGATTCAGCCCCTCTGTTTCAGCCTCTCTATTTCAGCCCCTCTGTTTCAGCCCCTCTGTTTCATCCCCTCTGTTTCTCGCCCTCTGTTTCTCACCCTCTGTTTCTCGCCCTCTGTTTCAGCCCCTCTGTTTTTTGCCCACTGTTTCAGCCCCTCTGTTTCTTGCCCTCTGTTTCTCACCCTCTGTTTCTCGCCCTCTGTTTCAGCCCCTCTGTTTTTTGCCCTCTGTTTCAGCCGGTCTGTTTCAGCCCCTCTGTTTCAGCCCCTCTGTTTCTCGCCCTCTGTTTCAGCCCCTCTGTTTCTCGCCCTCTGTTTCAGCCCCTCTGTTTCTCGCCCTCTGTTTCAACCTCTCTGTTTCTCGCCCTCTGTTTCAGCCACTCTGTTTCAGCCCCTCTGTTTCAGCCCCTCTGTTTCTCGCCCTCTGTTTCAGCCCCTCTGTTTCTCGCCCTCTGTCTCAGCCCCTCTGTTTCTCGACCTCTGTTTCAGCCCCTCTGATTCAGCCCCTCTGTTTCAGCTCCTCTGATTCAGCCCCTCTGATTCAGCCCCTCTGTTTCAGACCCTCTGTTTCAGCCCCTCTGTTTCAGCCCCTCTGTTTCTCGCCCTCTGTTTCAGCCCCTCTGATTCAGACCCTCTCTTTCAACCCCTCTGATTCAGCCCCTCTGTTTCAGCCCCTCTGAATCAGCCTCTCTGATTCAGCCCCTCTGTTTCTCGCCCTCTGTTTCAGCCCTTCTGTTTCTCGCCCTCTGTTTCAGCCCCTCAGTTTCTCGCCCTCTGTTTCAGCCCCGCTGATTCAGCCCCTCTGTTTCAGCCCCTTTGAATCAGCCCCTCTGATTCAGCCCCTCTGTTTCAGACCCTCTGTTTCAGCCCCTCTGTTTCAGCCCCTATGTTTCTCGCCCTCTGTTTCAGCCCCTCTATTTCTCGCCCTCTGTTTCAGCCCCACTGATTCAGACCCTCTGTTTCAACCCCTCTGATTCAGCCCCTCTGATTTAGCCCCTCTGATTCAGCCCCTCTGTTTCTCGCCCTCTGTTTCAGCCCATCTGTTTCAGCCCCTCTGTTTCTTGCCCTCTGTTTCAGCCCCTCTGTTTCTCGCCCTCTGATTCAGCCCCTCTCTTTCTCGCCCTCATTTTCAGCCCCTCTGTTTTTCGCCCTCTTTTTCAGCCCCTCTGTTTCAGCCCGTCTGTTTCAGCCACTCTGCTTCTCGCCCTCTGTTTCAGCCCCTCTGTTTCTCACCCTCTGTTTCAGCCCCTCTGTTTCAGCTCCACTGTTTTTCGCCCTCTGTTTCAGCCCCTCTGTTTCTCGCCCTCTGATTCAATCTCTCTGTTTCAGCCCGTCTCTTTCAGCCCCTCTGTTTCAGCCCCTCTGTTTCTGGCCCTCTGTTTCTCGCCCGCTGTTTCAGCCCCTTTGTTTCTCGCCCTCTGTTTCAGTTCCTCTGTTTCAGCCGCTCTGATTCAGCCCCTCTGATTCAGCCCCTCTGTTTCTCGCCCTCTGTTTCAGCCCCTCTGTTTCAGCCCCTCTGTTTCAGCCCCTCTGTTTCAGCCCCTCTGTTTCTCGCCCTCTATTTCAGCCCCTCTGTTTCTCGCCCTCTGTTTCAGCCCCTCTGTTTCTCGCCCTCTGTTTCAGCCCCTCTGTTTCAGCCCCTCTGTTTCAGCCCCTCTGTTTCAGCCCCTCTGTTTCTCGCCCTCTGTTTCAGCCCCTCTGTTTCTCGCCCTCTGTTTCAGCCCCTCTGTTTCTGCACCTCTGTTTCAGCCCCTCTGTTTCAGCCACTCTGTTTCAGCCCCTCTGCTTCAGCCCCTCTGTTTCAGCCCCTCTGTTTTACCCTCTCTGTTTCTCGCCCTCTGTTTCAGCCCCTCTGTTTTTCGCCCTCTTTTTCAGCCCCTCTGTTTCAGCCCTCTGTCTCAGCCCCTCTGTTTCTCACCCTCTGTTTCAGCCCCTCTGATTCAGCCCCTCTGTTTCTCGCCCTCTGTTTCAGCCCCTCTGTTTCGCACCCTCTGTTTCAGCCCCTCTGTTTCTCAACCTCTGTTTCAGCCCCACTGTTTCAGCCCCTCTGTTTCAGCCCCTCTGTTTCAACCCCTCTGTTACAGCCCCTCTGTTTCTAGCCCTCTGTTTCAGCCAATCTGTTTCTCGCCCTCTGTTTCAGCCCCTCTGTTTCAGACCCTCTGTTTCTCGCGCGCTGTTTCTGCCCCTCTGTTTCTCGCCCTCTGTTTCAGACCCTCAGTTTCTCGCCCTCTGTTTCAGCCCCGCTGATTCAGCCCCTCTGTTTCAGACCCTCTGAATCAGCCCCTCTGTTTCAGCCCCTCTGTTTCAGCCCCTCTGTTTCTCGCCCTCTGTTTCAGCCCCTCTGTTTCTTGCCCTCTGTTTCAGCCCCTCTGTTTCTCGCACTCTGTGTCAGCCCCTCTGATTCAGCCCCTCTGTTGCAGCCCCTCACATTCAGCCCCTCTGTTTCAGCCCCTCTATTTCAGCCCTTCTGTTTCAGCCCCTCTGTTTCACCCTCTCTGTTTCTCGCCCTCTGTTTCAGCCCCTCTGTTTCTCACCCTCTGTTTCAGCCCCTCTGTTTCTCGCCCTCTGTTTCAGCTCCTCTGGTCAGCCCCTCTGATTCAGCCCCTCTGTTGCAGCCCCTCTCATTCAGCCCCTCTGTTTCAGCCCCTCTGTTTCTCGCCCTCTGTTTCAGCCCCTCTGTTTCAGCCCCTCTGTTTCAGCCCCTCTGTTTCAGCCCCTCTGTTTCTCGCCCTCTGTTTCAGCCCCTCTGTTTCTCGCCCTCTGTTTCAGCCCCTCTGTTTCTGCACCTCTGTTTCAGCCCCTCTGTTTCAGCCACTCTGTTTCACCCTCTCTGTTTCTCGCCCTCTGTTTCAGCCCCTCTGTTTTTCGCCCTCTTTTTCAGCCCCTCTGTTTCAGCCCTCTGTTTCAGCCCCTCTGTTTCTCACCCTCTGTTTCAGCCCCTCTGATTCAGCCCCTCTGTTTCTCGCCCTCTGTTTCAGCCCCTCTGTTTCAGCCCCTCTGTTTCAGCCCCTCTGTTTCAGCCCCTCTGTTTCTCGCCCTCTGTTTCAGCCCCTCTGTTTCAGCCCCTCTGTTTCAGCCCCTCTGTTTCAGCCCCTCTGTTTCAGCCCCTCTGTTTCTCGCCCTCTGCTTCAGCCCCTCTGTTTCTCGCCCTCTGTTTCTCGCACTCTGTGTCAGCCCCTCTGATTCAGCCCCTCTGTTGCAGCCCCTCTGATTCAGCCCCTCTGTTTCAGCCTCTCTATTTCAGCCCCTCTGTTTCAGCCCCTCTGTTTCATCCCCTCTGTTTCTCGCCCTCTGTTTCTCACCCTCTGTTTCTCGCCCTCTGTTTCAGCCCCTCTGTTTTTTGCCCACTGTTTCAGCCCCTCTGTTTCTTGCCCTCTGTTTCTCACCCTCTGTTTCTCGCCCTCTGTTTCAGCCCCTCTGTTTTTTGCCCTCTGTTTCAGCCGGTCTGTTTCAGCCCCTCTGTTTCAGCCCCTCTGTTTCTCGCCCTCTGTTTCAGCCCCTCTGTTTCTCGCCCTCTGTTTCAGCCCCTCTGTTTCTCGCCCTCTGTTTCAACCTCTCTGTTTCTCGCCCTCTGTTTCAGCCACTCTGTTTCAGCCCCTCTGTTTCAGCCCCTCTGTTTCTCGCCCTCTGTTTCAGCCCCTCTGTTTCTCGCCCTCTGTCTCAGCCCCTCTGTTTCTCGACCTCTGTTTCAGCCCCTCTGATTCAGCCCCTCTGTTTCAGCTCCTCTGATTCAGCCCCTCTGATTCAGCCCCTCTGTTTCAGACCCTCTGTTTCAGCCCCTCTGTTTCAGCCCCTCTGTTTCTCGCCCTCTGTTTCAGCCCCTCTGATTCAGACCCTCTCTTTCAACCCCTCTGATTCAGCCCCTCTGTTTCAGCCCCTCTGAATCAGCCTCTCTGATTCAGCCCCTCTGTTTCTCGCCCTCTGTTTCAGCCCTTCTGTTTCTCGCCCTCTGTTTCAGCCCCTCAGTTTCTCGCCCTCTGTTTCAGCCCCGCTGATTCAGCCCCTCTGTTTCAGCCCCTTTGAATCAGCCCCTCTGATTCAGCCCCTCTGTTTCAGACCCTCTGTTTCAGCCCCTCTGTTTCAGCCCCTATGTTTCTCGCCCTCTGTTTCAGCCCCTCTATTTCTCGCCCTCTGTTTCAGCCCCACTGATTCAGACCCTCTGTTTCAACCCCTCTGATTCAGCCCCTCTGATTTAGCCCCTCTGATTCAGCCCCTCTGTTTCTCGCCCTCTGTTTCAGCCCATCTGTTTCAGCCCCTCTGTTTCTTGCCCTCTGTTTCAGCCCCTCTGTTTCTCGCCCTCTGATTCAGCCCCTCTCTTTCTCGCCCTCATTTTCAGCCCCTCTGTTTTTCGCCCTCTTTTTCAGCCCCTCTGTTTCAGCCCGTCTGTTTCAGCCACTCTGCTTCTCGCCCTCTGTTTCAGCCCCTCTGTTTCTCACCCTCTGTTTCAGCCCCTCTGTTTCAGCTCCACTGTTTTTCGCCCTCTGTTTCAGCCCCTCTGTTTCTCGCCCTCTGATTCAATCTCTCTGTTTCAGCCCGTCTCTTTCAGCCCCTCTGTTTCAGCCCCTCTGTTTCTGGCCCTCTGTTTCTCGCCCGCTGTTTCAGCCCCTTTGTTTCTCGCCCTCTGTTTCAGTTCCTCTGTTTCAGCCGCTCTGATTCAGCCCCTCTGATTCAGCCCCTCTGATTCTCGCCCTCTGTTTCAGCCCCTCTGTTTCAGCCCCTCTGTTTCAGCCCCTCTGTTTCAGCCCCTCTGTTTCTCGCCCTCTATTTCAGCCCCTCTGTTTCTCGCCCTCTGTTTCAGCCCCTCTGTTTCTCGCCCTCTGTTTCAGCCCCTCTGTTTCAGCCCCTCTGTTTCAGCCCCTCTGTTTCAGCCCCTCTGTTTCTCGCCCTCTGTTTCAGCCCCTCTGTTTCTCGCCCTCTGTTTCAGCCCCTCTGTTTCTGCACCTCTGTTTCAGCCCCTCTGTTTCAGCCACTCTGTTTCAGCCCCTCTGTTTCAGCCCCTCTGTTTCAGCCCCTCTGTTTCACCCTCTCTGTTTCTCGCCCTCTGTTTCAGCCCCTCTGTTTTTCGCCCTCTTTTTCAGCCCCTCTGTTTCAGCCCTCTGTCTCAGCCCCTCTGTTTCTCACCCTCTGTTTCAGCCCCTCTGATTCAGCCCCTCTGTTTCTCGCCCTCTGTTTCAGCCCCTCTGTTTCGCACCCTCTGTTTCAGCCCCTCTGTTTCTCAACCTCTGTTTCAGCCCCACTGTTTCAGCCCCTCTGTTTCAGCCCCTCTGTTTCAACCCCTCTGTTACAGCCCCTCTGTTTCTAGCCCTCTGTTTCAGCCAATCTGTTTCTCGCCCTCTGTTTCAGCCCCTCTGTTTCAGACCCTCTGTTTCTCGCCCGCTGTTTCTGCCCCTCTGTTTCTCGCCCTCTGTTTCAGACCCTCAGTTTCTCGCCCTCTGTTTCAGCCCCGCTGATTCAGCCCCTCTGTTTCAGACCCTCTGAATCAGCCCCTCTGTTTCAGCCCCTCTGTTTCAGCCCCTCTGTTTCAGCCCCTCTGTTTCTCGCCCTCTGTTTCAGCCCCTCTGTTTCTTGCCCTCTGTTTCAGCCCCTCTGTTTCTCGCACTCTGTGTCAGCCCCTCTGATTCAGCCCCTCTGTTGCAGCCCCTCTCATTCAGCCCCTCTGTTTCAGCCCCTCTATTTCAGCCCTTCTGTTTCAGCCCCTCTGTTTCACCCTCTCTGTTTCTCGCCCTCTGTTTCAGCCCCTCTGTTTCTCACCCTCTGTTTCAGCCCCTCTGTTTCTCGCCCTCTGTTTCAGCTCCTCTGTTTTTCGCCCTCTGTTTCAGCCCCTCTGTTTCTCGCCCTCTGATTCAATCTCTCTGTTTCAGCCCGTCTCTTTCAGCCCCTCTGTTTCAGCCCCTCTGTTTCTGGCCCTCTGTTTCTCGCCCGCTGTTTCAGCCCCTTTGTTTCTCGCCCTCTGTTTCAGTTCCTCTGTTTCAGCCCCTCTGATTCAGCCCCTCTGATTCAGCCCCTCTGTTTCTCGCCCTCTGTTTCAGCCCCTCTGTTTCAGCCCCTCTGTTTCAGCCCCTCTGTTTCTCGCCCTCTATTTCAGCCCCTCTGTTTCTCGCCCTCTGTTTCAGCCCCTCTGTTTCTCGCCCTCTGTTTCAGCCCCTCTGTTTCAGCCCCTCTGTTTCAGCCCCTCTGTTTCAGCCCCTCTGTTTCTCGCCCTCTGTTTCAGCCCCTCTGTTTCTCGCCCTCTGTTTCAGCCCCTCTGTTTCTGCACCTCTGTTTCAGCCCCTCTGTTTCAGCCACTCTGTTTCACCCTCTCTGTTTCTCGCCCTCTGTTTCAGCCCCTCTGTTTTTCGCCCTCTTTTTCAGCCCCTCTGTTTCAGCCCTCTGTTTCAGCCCCTCTGTTTCTCACCCTCTGTTTCAGCCCCTCTGATTCAGCCCCTCTGTTTCTCGCCCTCTGTTTCAGCCCCTCTGTTTCAGCCCCTCTGTTTCAGCCCCTCTGTTTCAGCCCCTCTGTTTCTCGCCCTCTGTTTCAGCCCCTCTGTTTCAGCCCCTCTGTTTCAGCCCCTCTGTTTCAGCCCCTCTGTTTCTCGCCCTCTGTTTCAGCCCCTCTGTTTCTCGCCCTCTGTTTCAGCCCCTCTGTTTCTGCACCTCTGTTTCAGCCCCTCTGTTTCAGCCCCTCTGTTTCACCCTCTCTGTTTCTCGCCCTCTGTTTCAGCCCCTCTGTTTTTCGCCCTCTTTTTCAGCCCCTCTGTTTCAGCCCTCTGTTTCAGCCCCTCTGTTTCTCACCCTCTGCTTCAGCCCCTCTGATTCAGCCCCTCTGTTTCTCGCCCTCTGTTTCAGCCCCTCTGTTTCGCGCTCTCTGTTTCAGCCCCTCTGTTTCTCGCCCTCTGTTTCAGCCCCTCTGTTTCTAGCCCTCTGTTTCAGCCAATCTGTTTATCGCCCTCTGTTTCAGCCCCTCTGTTTCAGACCCTCTGTTTCTCGATCGCTGTTTCTGCCCCTCTGTTTCTCGCCCTCTGTTTCAGACCCTCAGTTTCTCGCCCTCTGTTTCAGCCCCTCTGATTCAGCCCCTCTGTTTCAGACCCTCTGAATCAGCCCCTCTGTTTCAGCCCCTCTGTTTCAGCCCCTCTGTTTCAGCCCCTCTGTTTCTCGCCCTCTGTTTCAGCCCCTCTGTTTCTCGCCCTCTGTTTCAGCCCCTCTGTTTCTCGCACTCTGTGTCAGCCCCTCTGATTCAGCCCCTCTGTTGCAGCCCCTCTCATTCAGCCCCTCTGTTTCAGCCCCTCTGTTTCTCGCCCTCTGTTTCAGCCCCTCTGTTTCAGCCCCTCTGTTTCAGCCCCTCTGTTTCAGCCCCTCTGTTTCTCGCCCTCTGATTCAGCCCCTCTGTTTCTCGCCCTCTGTTTCAGCCCCTCTGTTTCTGCACCTCTGTTTCAGCCCCTCTGTTTCAGCCACTCTGTTTCACCCTCTCTGTTTCTCGCCCTCTGTTTCAGCCCCTCTGTTTTTCGCCCTCTTTTTCAGCCCCTCTGTTTCAGCCCTCTGTTTCAGCCCCTCTGTTTCTCACCCTCTGTTTCAGCCCCTCTGATTCAGCCCCTCTGTTTCTCGCCCTCTGTTTCAGCCCCTCTGTTTCAGCCCCTCTGTTTCAGCCCCTCTGTTTCAGCCGCTCTGTTTCTCGCCCTCTGTTTCAGCCCCTCTGTTTCAGCCCCTCTGTTTCAGCCCCTCTGTTTCAGCCCCTCTGTTTCAGCCCCTCTGTTTCTCGCCCTCTGCTTCAGCCCCTCTGTTTCTCGCCCTCTGTTTCTCGCACTCTGTGTCAGCCCCTCTGATTCAGCCCCTCTGTTGCAGCCCCTCTGATTCAGCCCCTCTGTTTCAGCCTCTCTATTTCAGCCCCTCTGTTTCAGCCCCTCTGTTTCATCCCCTCTGTTTCTCGCCCTCTGTTTCTCACCCTCTGTTTCTCGCCCTCTGTTTCAGCCCCTCTGTTTTTTGCCCACTGTTTCAGCCCCTCTGTTTCTTGCCCTCTGTTTCTCACCCTCTGTTTCTCGCCCTCTGTTTCAGCCCCTCTGTTTTTTGCCCTCTGTTTCAGCCGGTCTGTTTCAGCCCCTCTGTTTCAGCCCCTCTGTTTCTCGCCCTCTGTTTCAGCCCCTCTGTTTCTCGCCCTCTGTTTCAGCCCCTCTGTTTCTCGCCCTCTGTTTCAACCTCTCTGTTTCTCGCCCTCTGTTTCAGCCACTCTGTTTCAGCCCCTCTGTTTCAGCCCCTCTGTTTCTCGCCCTCTGTTTCAGCCCCTCTGTTTCTCGCCCTCTGTCTCAGCCCCTCTGTTTCTCGACCTCTGTTTCAGCCCCTCTGATTCAGCCCCTCTGTTTCAGCTCCTCTGATTCAGCCCCTCTGATTCAGCCCCTCTGTTTCAGACCCTCTGTTTCAGCCCCTCTGTTTCAGCCCCTCTGTTTCTCGCCCTCTGTTTCAGCCCCTCTGATTCAGACCCTCTCTTTCAACCCCTCTGATTCAGCCCCTCTGTTTCAGCCCCTCTGAATCAGCCTCTCTGATTCAGCCCCTCTGTTTCTCGCCCTCTGTTTCAGCCCTTCTGTTTCTCGCCCTCTGTTTCAGCCCCTCAGTTTCTCGCCCTCTGTTTCAGCCCCGCTGATTCAGCCCCTCTGTTTCAGCCCCTTTGAATCAGCCCCTCTGATTCAGCCCCTCTGTTTCAGACCCTCTGTTTCAGCCCCTCTGTTTCAGCCCCTATGTTTCTCGCCCTCTGTTTCAGCCCCTCTATTTCTCGCCCTCTGTTTCAGCCCCACTGATTCAGACCCTCTGTTTCAACCCCTCTGATTCAGCCCCTCTGATTTAGCCCCTCTGATTCAGCCCCTCTGTTTCTCGCCCTCTGTTTCAGCCCATCTGTTTCAGCCCCTCTGTTTCTTGCCCTCTGTTTCAGCCCCTCTGTTTCTCGCCCTCTGATTCAGCCCCTCTCTTTCTCGCCCTCATTTTCAGCCCCTCTGTTTTTCGCCCTCTTTTTCAGCCCCTCTGTTTCAGCCCGTCTGTTTCAGCCACTCTGCTTCTCGCCCTCTGTTTCAGCCCCTCTGTTTCTCACCCTCTGTTTCAGCCCCTCTGTTTCAGCTCCACTGTTTTTCGCCCTCTGTTTCAGCCCCTCTGTTTCTCGCCCTCTGATTCAATCTCTCTGTTTCAGCCCGTCTCTTTCAGCCCCTCTGTTTCAGCCCCTCTGTTTCTGGCCCTCTGTTTCTCGCCCGCTGTTTCAGCCCCTTTGTTTCTCGCCCTCTGTTTCAGTTCCTCTGTTTCAGCCGCTCTGATTCAGCCCCTCTGATTCAGCCCCTCTGTTTCTCGCCCTCTGTTTCAGCCCCTCTGTTTCAGCCCCTCTGTTTCAGCCCCTCTGTTTCAGCCCCTCTGTTTCTCGCCCTCTATTTCAGCCCCTCTGTTTCTCGCCCTCTGTTTCAGCCCCTCTGTTTCTCGCCCTCTGTTTCAGCCCCTCTGTTTCAGCCCCTCTGTTTCAGCCCCTCTGTTTCAGCCCCTCTGTTTCTCGCCCTCTGTTTCAGCCCCTCTGTTTCTCGCCCTCTGTTTCAGCCCCTCTGTTTCTGCACCTCTGTTTCAGCCCCTCTGTTTCAGCCACTCTGTTTCAGCCCCTCTGCTTCAGCCCCTCTGTTTCAGCCCCTCTGTTTCACCCTCTCTGTTTCTCGCCCTCTGTTTCAGCCCCTCTGTTTTTCGCCCTCTTTTTCAGCCCCTCTGTTTCAGCCCTCTGTCTCAGCCCCTCTGTTTCTCACCCTCTGTTTCAGCCCCTCTGATTCAGCCCCTCTGTTTCTCGCCCTCTGTTTCAGCCCCTCTGTTTCGCACCCTCTGTTTCAGCCCCTCTGTTTCTCAACCTCTGTTTCAGCCCCACTGTTTCAGCCCCTCTGTTTCAGCCCCTCTGTTTCAACCCCTCTGTTACAGCCCCTCTGTTTCTAGCCCTCTGTTTCAGCCAATCTGTTTCTCGCCCTCTGTTTCAGCCCCTCTGTTTCAGACCCTCTGTTTCTCGCCCGCTGTTTCTGCCCCTCTGTTTCTCGCCCTTTGTTTCAGACCCTCAGTTTCTCGCCCTCTGTTTCAGCCCCGCTGATTCAGCCCCTCTGTTTCAGACCCTCTGAATCAGCCCCTCTGTTTCAGCCCCTCTGTTTCAGCCCCTCTGTTTCAGCCCCTCTGTTTCTCGCCCTCTGTTTCAGCCCCTCTGTTTCTTGCCCTCTGTTTCAGCCCCTCTGTTTCTCGCACTCTGTGTCAGCCCCTCTGATTCAGCCCCTCTGTTGCAGCCCCTCTCATTCAGCCCCTCTGTTTCAGCCCCTCTATTTCAGCCCTTCTGTTTCAGCCCCTCTGTTTCACCCTCTCTGTTTCTCGCCCTCTGTTTCAGCCCCTCTGTTTCTCACCCTCTGTTTCAGCCCCTCTGTTTCTCGCCCTCTGTTTCAGCTCCTCTGTTTTTCGCCCTCTGTTTCAGCCCCTCTGTTTCTCGCCCTCTGGTTCAATCTCTCTGTTTCAGCCCGTCTCTTTCAGCCCCTCTGTTTCAGCCCCTCTGTTTCTGGCCCTCTGTTTCTCGCCCGCTGTTTCAGCCCCTTTGTTTCTCGCCCTCTGTTTCAGTTCATCTGTTTCAGCCCCTCTGATTCAGCCCCTCTGATTCAGCCCCTCTGTTTCTCGCCCTCTGTTTCAGCCCCTCTGTTTCAGCCCCTCTGTTTCAGCCCCTCTGTTTCAGCCCCTCTGTTTCTCACCCTCTATTTCAGCCCCTCTGTTTCTCGCCCTCTGTTTCAGCCCCTCTGTTTCTCGCCCTCTGTTTCAGCCCCTCTGTTTCAGCCCCTCTGTTTCAGCCCCTCTGTTTCAGCCCCTCTGTTTCTCGCCCTCTGTTTCAGCCCCTCTGTTTCTCGCCCTCTGTTTCAGCCCCTCTGTTTCTGCACCTCTGTTTCAGCCCCTCTGTTTCAGCCACTCTGTTTCACCCTCTCTGTTTCTCGCCCTCTGTTTCAGCCCCTCTGTTTTTCGCCCTCTTTTTCAGCCCCTCTGTTTCAGCCCTCTGTTTCAGCCCCTCTGTTTCTCACCCTCTGTTTCAGCCCCTCTGATTCAGCCCCTCTGTTTCTCGCCCTCTGTTTCAGCCCCTCTGTTTCAGCCCCTCTGTTTCAGCCCCTCTGTTTCAGCCCCTCTGTTTCTCGCCCTCTGTTTCAGCCCCTCTGTTTCAGCCCCTCTGTTTCAGCCCCTCTGTTTCAGCCCCTCTGTTTCTCGCCCTCTGTTTCAGCCCCTCTGTTTCTCGCCCTCTGTTTCAGCCCCTCTGTTTCTGCACCTCTGTTTCAGCCCCTCTGTTTCAGCCCCTCTGTTTCACCCTCTCTGTTTCTCGCCCTCTGTTTCAGCCCCTCTGTTTTTCGCCCTCTTTTTCAACCCCTCTGTTTCAGCCCTCTGTTTCAGCCCCTCTGTTTCTCACCCTCTGTTTCAGCCCCTCTGATTCAGCCCCTCTGTTTCTCGCCCTCTGTTTCAGCCCCTCTGTTTCGCGCTCTCTGTTTCAGCCCCTCTGTTTCTCGCCCTCTGTTTCAGCCCCTCTGTTTCTCGCCCTCTGTTTCAGCCCCTCTGTTTCTGCACCTCTGTTTCAGGCCCTCTGTTTCAGCCACTCTGTTTCACCCTCTCTGTTTCTCGCCCTCTGTTTCAGCCCCTCTGTTTTTCGCCCTCTTTTTCAGCCCCTCTGTTTCAGCCCTCTGTTTCAGCCCCTCTGTTTCTCACCCTCTGTTTCAGCCCCTCTGATTCAGCCCCTCTGTTTCTCGCCCTCTGTTTCAGCCCCTCTGTTTCAGCCCCTCTGTTTCAGCCCCTCTGTTTCAGCCCCTCTGTTTCTCGCCCTCTGTTTCAGCCCCTCTGTTTCAGCCCCTATGTTTCAGCCCCTCTGTTTCAGCCCCTCTGTTTCTCGCCCTCTGTTTCAGCCCCTCTGTTTCTCGCCCTCTGTTTCAGCCCCTCTGTTTCTGCACCTCTGTTTCAGCCCCTCTGTTTCAGCCCCTCTGTTTCACCCTCTCTGTTTCTCGCCCTCTGTTTCAGCCCCTCTGTTTTTCGCCCTCTTTTTCAGCCGCTCTGTTTCAGCCCTCTGTTTCAGCCCCTCTGTTTCTCACCCTCTGTTTCAGCCCCTCTGATTCAGCCCCTCTGTTTCTCGCCCTCTGTTTCAGCCCCTCTCTTTCGCGCTCTCTGTTTCAGCCCCTCTGTTTCTCGCCCTCTGTTTCAGCCCCTCTGTTTCTAGCCCTCTGTTTCAGCCAATCTGTTTCTCGCCCTCTGTTTCAGCCCCTCTGTTTCAGACCCTCTGTTTCTCGCCCGCTGTTTCTGCCCCTCTGTTTCTCGCCCTCTGTTTCAGACCCTCAGTTTCTCGCCCTCTGTTTCAGCCTCGCTGATTCAGCCCCTCTGTTTCAGACCCTCTGAATCAGCCCCTCTGTTTCAGCCCCTCTGTTTCAGCCCCTCTGTTTCAGCCCCTCTGTTTCTCGCCCTCTGTTTCAGCCCCTCTGTTTCTCGCCCTCTGTTTCAGCCCCTCTGTTTCTCGCACTCTGTGTCAGCCCCTCTGATTCAGCCCCTCTGTTGCAGCCCCTCTCATTCAGCCCCTCTGTTTCAGCCCCTCTGTTTCTCGCCCTCTGTTTCAGCCCCTCTGTTTCAGCCCCTCTGTTTCAGCCCCTCTGTTTCAGCCCCTCTGTTTCTCGCCCTCTGTTTCAGCCCCTCTGTTTCTCGCCCTCTGTTTCAGCCCCTCTGTTTCTGCACCTCTGTTTCAGCCCCTCTGTTTCAGCCACTCTGTTTAACCCTCTCTGTTTCTCGCCCTCTGTTTCAGCCCCTCTGTTTTTCGCCCTCTTTTTCAGCCCCTCTGTTTCAGCCCTCTGTTTCAGCCCCTCTGTTTCTCACCCTCTGTTTCAGCCCCTCTGATTCAGCCCCTCTGTTTCTCGCCCTCTGTTTCAGCCCCTCTGTTTCAGCCCCTCTGTTTCAGCCCCTCTGTTTCAGCCCCTCTGTTTCTCGCCCTCTGTTTCAGCCCCTCTGTTTCAGCCCCTCTGTTTCAGCCCCTCTGTTTCAGCCCCTCTGTTTCAGCCCCTCTGTTTCTCGCCCTCTGCTTCAGCCCCTCTGTTTCTCGCCCTCTGTTTCTCGCACTCTGTGTCAGCCCCTCTGATTCAGCCCCTCTGTTGCAGCCCCTCTGATTCAGCCCCTCTGTTTCAGCCTCTCTATTTCAGCCCCTCTGTTTCAGCCCCTCTGTTTCATCCCCTCTGTTTCTCGCCCTCTGTTTCTCACCCTCTGTTTCTCGCCCTCTGTTTCAGCCCCTCTGTTTTTTGCCCACTGTTTCAGCCCCTCTGTTTCTTGCCCTCTGTTTCTCACCCTCTGTTTCTCGCCCTCTGTTTCAGCCCCTCTGTTTTTTGCCCTCTGTTTCAGCCGGTCTGTTTCAGCCCCTCTGTTTCAGCCCCTCTGTTTCTCGCCCTCTGTTTCAGCCCCTCTGTTTCTCGCCCTCTGTTTCAGCCCCTCTGTTTCTCGCCCTCTGTTTCAACCTCTCTGTTTCTCGCCCTCTGTTTCAGCCACTCTGTTTCAGCCCCTCTGTTTCAGCCCCTCTGTTTCTCGCCCTCTGTTTCAGCCCCTCTGTTTCTCGCCCTCTGTCTCAGCCCCTCTGTTTCTCGACCTCTGTTTCAGCCCCTCTGATTCAGCCCCTCTGTTTCAGCTCCTCTGATTCAGCCCCTCTGATTCAGCCCCTCTGTTTCAGACCCTCTGTTTCAGCCCCTCTGTTTCAGCCCCTCTGTTTCTCGCCCTCTGTTTCAGCCCCTCTGATTCAGACCCTCTCTTTCAACCCCTCTGATTCAGCCCCTCTGTTTCAGCCCCTCTGAATCAGCCTCTCTGATTCAGCCCCTCTGTTTCTCGCCCTCTGTTTCAGCCCTTCTGTTTCTCGCCCTCTGTTTCAGCCCCTCAGTTTCTCGCCCTCTGTTTCAGCCCCGCTGATTCAGCCCCTCTGTTTCAGCCCCTTTGAATCAGCCCCTCTGATTCAGCCCCTCTGTTTCAGACCCTCTGTTTCAGCCCCTCTGTTTCAGCCCCTATGTTTCTCGCCCTCTGTTTCAGCCCCTCTATTTCTCGCCCTCTGTTTCAGCCCCACTGATTCAGACCCTCTGTTTCAACCCCTCTGATTCAGCCCCTCTGATTTAGCCCCTCTGATTCAGCCCCTCTGTTTCTCGCCCTCTGTTTCAGCCCATCTGTTTCAGCCCCTCTGTTTCTTGCCCTCTGTTTCAGCCCCTCTGTTTCTCGCCCTCTGATTCAGCCCCTCTCTTTCTCGCCCTCATTTTCAGCCCCTCTGTTTTTCGCCCTCTTTTTCAGCCCCTCTGTTTCAGCCCGTCTGTTTCAGCCACTCTGCTTCTCGCCCTCTGTTTCAGCCCCTCTGTTTCTCACCCTCTGTTTCAGCCCCTCTGTTTCAGCTCCACTGTTTTTCGCCCTCTGTTTCAGCCCCTCTGTTTCTCGCCCTCTGATTCAATCTCTCTGTTTCAGCCCGTCTCTTTCAGCCCCTCTGTTTCAGCCCCTCTGTTTCTGGCCCTCTGTTTCTCGCCCGCTGTTTCAGCCCCTTTGTTTCTCGCCCTCTGTTTCAGTTCCTCTGTTTCAGCCGCTCTGATTCAGCCCCTCTGATTCAGCCCCTCTGTTTCTCGCCCTCTGTTTCAGCCCCTCTGTTTCAGCCCCTCTGTTTCAGCCCCTCTGTTTCAGCCCCTCTGTTTCTCGCCCTCTATTTCAGCCCCTCTGTTTCTCGCCCTCTGTTTCAGCCCCTCTGTTTCTCGCCCTCTGTTTCAGCCCCTCTGTTTCAGCCCCTCTGTTTCAGCCCCTCTGTTTCAGCCCCTCTGTTTCTCGCCCTCTGTTTCAGCCCCTCTGTTTCTCGCCCTCTGTTTCAGCCCCTCTGTTTCTGCACCTCTGTTTCAGCCCCTCTGTTTCAGCCACTCTGTTTCAGCCCCTCTGCTTCAGCCCCTCTGTTTCAGCCCCTCTGTTTTACCCTCTCTGTTTCTCGCCCTCTGTTTCAGCCCCTCTGTTTTTCGCCCTCTTTTTCAGCCCCTCTGTTTCAGCCCTCTGTCTCAGCCCCTCTGTTTCTCACCCTCTGTTTCAGCCCCTCTGATTCAGCCCCTCTGTTTCTCGCCCTCTGTTTCAGCCCCTCTGTTTCGCACCCTCTGTTTCAGCCCCTCTGTTTCTCAACCTCTGTTTCAGCCCCACTGTTTCAGCCCCTCTGTTTCAGCCCCTCTGTTTCAACCCCTCTGTTACAGCCCCTCTGTTTCTAGCCCTCTGTTTCAGCCAATCTGTTTCTCGCCCTCTGTTTCAGCCCCTCTGTTTCAGACCCTCTGTTTCTCGCGCGCTGTTTCTGCCCCTCTGTTTCTCGCCCTCTGTTTCAGACCCTCAGTTTCTCGCCCTCTGTTTCAGCCCCGCTGATTCAGCCCCTCTGTTTCAGACCCTCTGAATCAGCCCCTCTGTTTCAGCCCCTCTGTTTCAGCCCCTCTGTTTCTCGCCCTCTGTTTCAGCCCCTCTGTTTCTTGCCCTCTGTTTCAGCCCCTCTGTTTCTCGCACTCTGTGTCAGCCCCTCTGATTCAGCCCCTCTGTTGCAGCCCCTCACATTCAGCCCCTCTGTTTCAGCCCCTCTATTTCAGCCCTTCTGTTTCAGCCCCTCTGTTTCACCCTCTCTGTTTCTCGCCCTCTGTTTCAGCCCCTCTGTTTCTCACCCTCTGTTTCAGCCCCTCTGTTTCTCGCCCTCTGTTTCAGCTCCTCTGTTTTTCGCCCTCTGTTTCAGCCCCTCTGTTTCTCGCCCTCTGGTTCAATCTCTCTGTTTCAGCCCGTCTCTTTCAGCCCCTCTGTTTCAGCCCCTCTGTTTCTGGCCCTCTGTTTCTCGCCCGCTGTTTCAGCCCCTTTGTTTCTCGCCCTCTGTTTCAGTTCATCTGTTTCAGCCCCTCTGATTCAGCCCCTCTGATTCAGCCCCTCTGTTTCTCGCCCTCTGATTCAGCCCCTCTGTTTCAGCCCCTCTGTTTCAGCCCCTCTGTTTCAGCCCCTCTGTTTCTCGCCCTCTGTTTCAGCCCCTCTGTTTCTCGCCCTCTGTTTCAGCCCCTCTGTTTCAGCCCCTCTGTTTCAGCCCCTCTGTTTCAGCCCCTCTGTTTCTCGCCCTCTGTTTCAGCCCCTCTGTTTCTCGCCCTCTGTTTCAGCCCCTCTGTTTCTGCACCTCTGTTTCAGCCCCTCTGTTTCAGCCACTCTGTTTCACCCTCTCTGTTTCTCGCCCTCTGTTTCAGCCCCTCTGTTTTTCGCCCTCTTTTTCAGCCCCTCTGTTTCAGCCCTCTGTTTCAGCCCCTCTGTTTCTCACCCTCTGTTTCAGCCCCTCTGATTCAGCCCCTCTGTTTCTCGCCCTCTGTTTCAGCCCCTCTGTTTCAGCCCCTCTGTTTCAGCCCCTCTGTTTCAGCCCCTCTGTTTCTCGCCCTCTGTTTCAGCCCCTCTGTTTCAGCCCCTCTGTTTCAGCCCCTCAGTTTCAGCCCCTCTGTTTCTCGCCCTCTGTTTCAGCCCCTCTGTTTCTCGCCCTCTGTTTCAGCCCCTCTGTTTCTGCACCTCTGTTTCAGCCCCTCTGTTTCACCCTCTCTGTTTCTCGCCCTCTGTTTCAGCCCCTCTGTTTTTCGCCCTCTTTTTCAGCCCCTCTGTTTCAGCCCTCTGTTTCAGCCCCTCTGTTTCTCACCCTCTGTTTCAGCCCCTCTGATTCAGCCCCTCTGTTTCTCGCCCTCTGTTTCAGCCCCTCTGTTTCGCGCTCTCTGTTTCAGCCCCTCTGTTTCTCGCCCTCTGTTTCAGCCCCTCTGTTTCTAGCCCTCTGTTTCAGCCAATCTGTTTCTCGCCCTCTGTTTCAGCCCCTCTGTTTCAGACCCTCTGTTTCTCGCCCGCTGTTTCTGCCCCTCTGTTTCTCGCCCTCTGTTTCAGACCCTCAGTTTCTCGCCCTCTGTTTCAGCCCCGCTGATTCAGCCCCTCTGTTTCAGACCCTCTGAATCAGCCCCTCTGTTTCAGCCCCTCTGTTTCAGCCCCTCTGTTTCAGCCCCTCTGTTTCTCGCCCTCTGTTTCAGCCCCTCTGTTTCTCGCCCTCTGTTTCAGACCCTCTGTTTCTCGCACTCTGTGTCAGCCCCTCTGATTCAGCCCCTCTGTTGCAGCCCCTCTCATTCAGCCCCTCTGTTTCAGCCCCTCTATTTCAGCCCCTCTGTTTCAGCCCCTCAGTTTCATCCCCTCTGTTTCTCGCCCTCTGTTTCTCACCCTCTGTTTCTCGCCCTCTGTTTCAGCCCCTCTGTTTTTTGCCCTCTGTTTCAGCCCCTCTGTTTCTTGCCCTCTGTTTCTCACCCTCTGTTTCTCGCCCTCTGTTTCAGCTCCTCTGTTTTTTGCCCTCTGTTTCAGCCCGTCTGTTTCAGCCCCTCTGTTTCAGCCCCTCTGTTTATCGCCCTCTGTTTCAGCCCCTCTGTTTCTCGCCCTCTGTTTCAGCCCCTCTGTTTCTCGCCCTCTGTTTCAACCTCTCTGTTTCTCGCCCTCTGTTTCAGCCACTCTGTTTCAGCCCCTCTGTTTCAGCCCCTCTGTTTCTCGCCCTCTGTTTCAGCCCCTCTGTTTCTCGCCCTCTGTCTCAGCCCCTCTGTTTCTCGACCTCTGTTTCAGCTCCTCTGATTCAGCCCCTCTGTTTCAGCTCCTCTGATTCAGCCCCTCTGATTCAGCCCCTCTGTTTCAGCCCCTCTGATTCAGCCCCTCTGTTTCAGCCCCTCTATTTCAGCCCCTCTGTTTCAGCCCCTCTGTTTCAGGCTCTCTGATTCAGCCCCACTGTTTCAGCCCCTCTGTTTCAGCCCCTCTGTTTCTCGCCGTCTGTTTCAGCCTCTCTGTTTCTCGCCCTCTGTTTCAGCCCCTCTGTTTCTCGCCCTCTGTTTCAGCCCCTCTGTTTCAGCCCCTCTGTTTCAGCCCCTCTGTTTCTCGCCCTCTGTTTCAGCCCCTCTGTTTCTCGCCCTCTGTTTCAGCCCCTCTGTTTCTCGCCCTCTGTTTCAGCCCCTCTGTTTCAGCCCCTCTGGTTCAGCCCCTCTGTTTCTCGCCCTCTGTTTCAGCCCCTCTGTTTCTCGCCCTCTGTTTCAGCCCCTCTGTTTCAGCCTCTCTGTTTCAGCCCCTCTGTTTCTCGCATCTCTGATTCAGCCCCTCTGTTTCTTGCCCTCTGTTTCAGCCCCTCTGTTTCTCGCACGCTGTTTCAGCCTCTCTGTTTCTCGCCCTCTGTTTCAGCCCCTCTGTTTCAGCCCCTCTGTTTCAGCCCCTCTGTTTCTCGCCCTCTGCTTCAGCCCCTCTGTTTCTCGCCCTCTGTTTCAGCCCCTCTGTTTCTCGCACTCTGTGTCAGCCCCTCTGATTCAGCCCCTCTGTTGCAGCCCCTCTGATTCAGCCCCTCTGTTTCAGCCCCTCTATTTCAGCCCCTCTGTTTCAGCCCCTCTGTTTCATCCCCTCTGTTTCTCGCCCTCTGTTTCTCACCCTCTGTTTCTCGCCCTCTGTTTCAGCCCCTCTGTTTTTTGCCCACTGTTTCAGCCCCTCTGTTTCTTGCCCTCTGTTTCTCACCCTCTGTTTCTCGCCCTCTGTTTCAGCCCCTCTGTTTTTTGCCCTCTGTTTCAGCCCGTCTGTTTCAGCCCCTCTGTTTCAGCCCCTCTGTTTCTCGCCCTCTGTTTCAGCCCCTCTGTTTCTCGCCCTCTGTTTCAGCCCCTCTGTTTCTCGCCCTCTGTTTCAACCTCTCTGTTTCTCGCCCTCTGTTTCAGCCACTCTGTTTCAGCCCCTCTGTTTCAGCCCCTCTGTTTCTCGCCCTCTGTTTCAGCCCCTCAGTTTCTCGCCCTCTGTTTTAGCCCCGCTGATTCAGCCCCTCTGATTCAGGCCCTCTGAATCAGCCCCTCTGATTCAGCCCCTCTGTTTCAGACCCTCTGTTTCAGCCCCTCTGTTTCAGCCCCTCTGTTTCTCGCCCTCTGTTTCAACCCCTCTGATTCAGCCCCTCTGATTAAGCCCCTCTGATTCAGCCACTCTGTTTCTCGCCCTCTGTTTCAGCCCTTCTGTTTCAGCCCCTCTGTTTCTTGCCCTCTGTGTCAGCCCCTCTGTTTCTCGCCCTCTGTTTCAGCCCCTCTGTTTCAGCCCCTCTGTTTCAGCCCCTCTGTTTCTCGCATCTCCGATTCAGCCCCTCTGTTTCTTGCCCTCTGTTTCAGCCCCTCTGTTTCTCGCCCGCTGTTTCAGCCTCTCTGTTTCTCGCCGTCTGTTTCAGCCCATCTGTTTCAGCCCCTCTGTTTCAGCCCCTCTGTTTCTCGCCCTCTGCTTCAGCCCCTCTGTTTCTCGCCCTCTGTTTCAGCCCCTCTGTTTCTCGCACTCTGTGTCAGCCCCTCTGATTCAGCCCCTCTGTTGCAGCCCCTCTGATTCAGCCCCTCTGTTTCAGCCCCTCTATTTCAGCCCCTCTGTTTCAGCCCCTCTGTTTCATCCCCTCTGTTTCTCGCCCTCTGTTTCTCACCCTCTGTTTCTCGCCCTCTGTTTCAGCCCCTCTATTTTTTGCTCTCTGTTTCAGCCCCTCTGTTTCTTGCCCTCTGTTTCTCACCCTCTGTTTCTCGCCCTCTGATTCAGCCACTCTGTTTTTAGCCCTCTGTTTCAGCCCGTCTGTTTCAGCCCCTCTGTTTCAGCCCCTCTGTTTCTCGCCCTCTGTTTCAGCCCCTCTGTTTTTCGCCCTCTGTTTCAGCCCCTCTGTTTCTCGCCCTCTGTTTCAACCTCTCTGTTTCTCGCCCTCTGTTTCAGCCACTCTGTTTCAGCCCCTCTGTTTCAGCCCCTCTGTTTCTCGCCCTCTGTCTCAGCCCCTCTGTTTCTCGACCTCTGTTTCAGCCCCTCTGATTCAGCCCCTCTGTTTCAGCTCCACTGATTCAGCCCCTCTGATTCAGCCCCTCTGTTTCAGACCCTCTGTTTCAGCCCCTCTGTTTCAGCCCCTCTGTTTCTCGCCCTCTGTTTCAACCCCTCTGATTCAGCCCCTCTGTTTCAGCCCCTCTGAATCAGCCTCTCTGATTCAGCCCCTCTGTTTCTCGCCCTCTGTTTCAGCCCCTCTGTTTCTCGCCCTCTGTTTCAGCCCCTCAGTTTCTCGCCCTCTGTTTCAGCCCCGCTGATTCAGCCCCTCTGTTTCAGCCCCTCTGAATCAGCCCCTCTGATTCAGCCCCTCTGTTTCAGCCCCACTGTTTCAGCCCCTCTGTTTCAGCCCCTATGTTTCTCGCCCTCTGTTTCAGCCCCTCTATTTCTCGCCCTCTGTTTCAGCCCCACTGATTCAGACCCTCTGTTTCAACCCCTCTGATTCAGCCCCTCTGATTTAGCCCCTCTGATTCAGCCCCTCTGTTTCTCGCCCTCTATTTCAGCCCATCTGTTTCAGCCCCTCTGTTTCTTGCCCTCTGTTTCAGCGGCTCTGTTTCTCGCCCTCTGTTTCAGCCCCTCTGTTTCTCGCCCTCTGTTTCAGCTCCTCTGATTCAGCCCCTCTGATTTAGACCTCTGATTCAGCCCCTCTCTTTCTCGCCCTCAGTTTCAGCCCCTCTGTTTTTCGCCCTCTTTTTCAGCCCCTCTGTTTCAGCCCGTCTGTTTCAGAAACTCTGTTTCTCGCCCTCTGTTTCAGCCCCTCTGTTTCTCACCCTCTGTTTCAGCCCCTCTGTTTCTCGCCCTCTGTTTCAGCCCCTCTGTTTTTCGCCCTCTGTTTCAGCCCCTCTGTTTCTCGCCCTCTGTTTCAGGCTCTCTGTTTCAGCCCGTCTCTTTCAGCCCCTCTGTTTCAGCCCCTCTGTTTCTGGCCCTCTGTTTCTCGACCGCTGTTTCAGCCCCTTTGTTTCTCGCCCTCTGTTTCAGTTCCTCTGTTTCAGCCCCTCTGATTCAGCCCCTCTGCTTCAGCCCCTCTGTTTCTCGCCCTCTATTTCAGCCCCTCTGTTTCTCGCCCTCTGTTTCAGCCCCTCTGTTTCTCGCCCTCTGTTTCAGCCCCTCTGTTTCAGCCCCTCTGTTTCTCGCCCTCTGTTTCAGCCCCTCTGTTTCTCGCCCTCTGTTTCAGCCCCTCTGTTTCTCGCCCCCTGTTTCAGCCCCTCTGTTTCAGCACCTCTGTTTCAGCCCCTCTGTTTCAGCCACTCTGTTTCAGCCCCTCTGTTTCAGCCCCTCTGTTTCAGCCCCTCTGTTTCACCCTCTCTGTTTCTCGCCCTCTGTTTCAGCCCCTCTTTTTTTCGCCCTCTTTTTCAGCCCCTCTGTTTCAGCCCTCTGTTTCAGCCCCTCTGTTTCTCACCCTCTGTTTCAGCCCCTCTGATTCAGCCCCTCTGTTTCTCGCCCTCTGTTTCAGCCCCTCTGTTTCACGCCCTCTGTTTCAGCCCCTCTGTTTCTCAACCTCTGTTTCAGCCCCACTGTTTCAGCCCCTCTGTTTCAGCCCCTCTGTTTCAACCCCTCTGTTACAGCCCCTCTGTTTCTAGCCCTCTGTTTCAGCCAATCTGTTTCTCGCCCTCTGTTTCAGCCCCTCTGTTTCAGACACTCTGTTTCTCGCCCGCTGTTTCTGCCCCTCTGTTTCTCGCCCTCTGTTTCAGACCCTCAGTTTCTCGCCCTCTGTTTCAGCCCCACTGATTCAGCCCCTCTGTTTCAGCCCCTCTGAATCAGCCCCTCTGTTTCAGCCCCTCTGTTTCAGCCCCTCTGTTTCAGCCCCTCTGTTTCTCGCCCTCTGTTTCAGCCCCTCTGTTTCTCGCCCACTGTTTCAGCCCCTCTGTTTCTCGCACTCTGTGTCAGCCCCTCTGATTGAGCCCCTCTGTTGCAGCACCTCTGATTCAGCCCCTCTGTTTCAGACCCTCTGTTTCATCCCCTCTGTTTCTCGCCCTCTGTTTCTCACCCTCTGTTTCTCGCCCTCTGTTTCAGCCCCTCTGTTTTTTGCCCTCTGTTTCAGCCCCTCTGTTTCATGCCCTCTGTTTCTCACCCTCTGTTTCTCGCCCTCTGTTTCAGCCCCTCTGTTTTTTGCCCTCTGTTTCAGCCCCTCTGTTTCTTGCCCTCTGTTTCTCACCCTATGTTTCTCGCCCTCTGATTCAGCCCCACTGTTTCTCACCCTCTGTTTCAGCCCCTATGTTTCTCGCCCTCTGTTTCAGCCTCTCTGTTTCGCGCCCTCTGTTTCAACCTCTCTGTTTCTCGCCCTCTGTTTCAGCTACTCTGTTTCAGCCCCTCTGTATCAGTCCCTCTGTTTCTCGCCCTCTGTTTCAGCCCCTCTGTTTCTCGCCCTCTGTCTCAGCCCCTCTGTTCCTCGACCTCTGTTTCAGCCCCGCTGATTCAGCCCCTCTGTTGCAGACCCTCTGTTTCAGACCCTCTGTTTCAGCCCCTCTGTTTCTCGCCCTCTGTTTCAGCCCCTCTGATTCAGACCCTCTGTTTCAACCCCTCTGATTCAGCCCCTCTGTTTCAGCCCCTCTGAATCAGCCTCTCTGATTCAGCCCCTCTGTTTCTCGCCCTCTGTTTCAGCCACTCTGTTTCTCGCCCTCTGTTTCAGCCCCTCAGTTTCTCGCCCTCTGTTTCAGCCCCGCTGATTCAGCCCCTCTGTTTCAGCCCCTCTGTTTGTCGCCCTCTATTTCAGACCCTCTGTTTCAACCCCTCTGATTCAGCCCCTCTGATTTAGCCCCTCTGATTCAGCCCCTCTGTTTCTCGCCCTCTGTTTCAGCCCTTCTGTTTCAGTCCCTCTGTTTCTTGCCCTCTGTTTCAGCCCCTCTGTTTCTCACCCTCTGTTTCAGCTCCTCTGATTCAGCCCCTCTGATTTAGACCTCTGATTCAGACCCTCTGTTTCTCGCCCTCAGTTTCAGCCCCTCTGTTTTTCGCCCTCTTTTTCAGCCCCTCTGTTTCAACCCGTCTGTTTCAGCCACTCTGTTTCTCGCCCTCTGTTTCAGCCCCTCTGTTTCTCACCCTCTGTTTCAGCCCCTCTATTTCTCGCCCTCTGTTTAGCCCCTCTCTTTTTCGCCCTCTGTTTCAGCCCCTCTGTTTCTCGCCCTCTGTTTCAGGCTCTCTGTTTCAGCCCGTCTCTTTCAGCCCCTCTGTTTCAGCCCCTCTGTTACTGGCCCTCTGTTTCTCGCCCGCTGTTTCAGCCCCTTTGTTTCTCGCCCTCTGTTTCAGTTCCTCTGTTTCAGCCCCTCTGATTCAGCCCCTCTGATTCAGCCCCTCTGTTTCTCGCCCTCTGTTTCAGCCCCTCTGTTTCAGCCCCTCTGTTTCAGCCCCTCTGTTTGTCGCCCTCTATTTCAGCCCCTCTGTTTCTCGCCCTCTGTTTCAGCCCCTCTGTTTCTCGCCCTCAGTTTCAGCCCCTCTGTTTCAGCCCCTCTGTTTCAGCCCCTCTGTTTCAGCCCCTCTCTTTCTCGCCCTCTGTTTCAGCCCCTCTGTTTCTCGCCCTCTGTTTCAGCCCCTCTGTTTCAGCACCTCTGTTTCAGCCCCTCTGTTTCAGCCACTCTGTTTCAGCCCCTCTGTTTCAGCCCCTCTGTTTCAGCCCCTCTGTTTCACCCTCTCTGTTTCTCGCCCTCTGTTTCAGCCCCTCTGTTTTTCGCCCTCTTTTTCAGCCCCTCTGTTTCAGCCCTCTGTTTCAGCCCCTCTGTTTCTCACCCTCTGTTTCAGCCCCTCTGATTCAGCCCCTCTGTTTCTCGCCCTCTGTTTCAGCCCCTCTGTTTCTCGCCCTCTGTATCTCAACCTCTGTTTCAGCCCCACTGTTTCAGCCCCTCTCTTTCAGCCCCTCTGTTTCAACCCCTCTGTTACAGCCCCTCTGTTTCTAGCCCTCTGTTTCAGCCAATCTGTTTCTCGCCCTCTGTTTCAGCCCCTCTGTTTCAGACCCTCTGTTTCAGCCCCTCTGTTTCTCGCCCTCTGTTTCAGCCCCTCTGTTTCAGCCCCTCTGTTTCAGCCCCTCTATTTCAGCCCCTCTGTTTCAGCCCCTCTGTTTCATCCCCTCTGTTTCTCGCTCTCTGTTTCTCACCCTCTGTTTCTCGCCCTCTGTTTCAGCCACTCTGTTTTTTGCCCTCTGTTTCAGCCCCTCTGTTTCTTGCCCTCTGTTTCTCACCCTCTGTTTCTCGCCCTCTGTTTCAGCCCCTCTGTATTTTGCCCTCTGTTTCTTGCCCTCTGTTTCTCACCCTCTGTTTCTCGCCCTCTGTTTCAGCCCCTCTGTTTTTTGCCCTCTGTTTCAGCCCGTCTGTTTCAGCCCCTCTGTTTCAGCCCCTCTGTTTCTCGCCCTCTGTTTCAGCCCCTCTGTTTCTCGCCCTCTGTTTCAGCCCCTCTGTTTCTCGCCCTCTGTTTCAACCTCTCTGTTTCTCGCCCTCTGTTTCAGCCACTCTGTTTCAGCCCCTCTGTTTCAGCCCCTCTGTTTCTCGCCCTCTGTTTCAGCCCCTCTGTTTCTCGCCCTCTGTCTCAGCCCCTCTGTTTCTCGACCTCTGTTTCAGCCCCTCTGATTCAGCCCCTCTGTTTCAGCTCCTCTGTTTCAGCTCCTCTGATTCAGCCCCTCTGATTCAGCCCCTCTGTTTCAGACCCTCTGTTTCAGCCCCTCTGTTTCTCGCCCTCTGTTTCAGCCCCTCTGATTCAGACCCTCTGTTTCAACCCCTCTGATTCAGCCCCACTGTTTCAGCCCCTCTGAATCAGCCTCTCTGATTCAGCCCCTCTGTTTCTCGCCCTCTGTTTCAGCCCCTCTGTTTCTCGCCCTCTGTTTCAGCCCCTCAGTTTCTCGCCCTCTGTTTCAGCCCCGCTGATTCAGCCCCTCTGTTTCAGCCCCACTGTTTCAGCCCCTCTGTTTCAGTTCCTCTGTTTCAACCCCTCTGTTTCAGCCCCTCTGTTTCTAGCCCTCTGTTTCAGCCAATCTGTTTCTCGCCCTCTGTTTCAGACCCTCTGTTTCAGACCCTCTGTTTCTCGCCCGCTGTTTCTGCCCCTCTGTTTCTCGCCATCTGTTTCAGCCCCTAAGTTTATCGCCCTCTGTTTCAGCCCCGCTGATTCAGCCCCTCTGTTTCAGCCCCTCTGAATCAGCCACTCTGATTCAGCCCCTCTGTTTCAGACCCTCTGTTTCAGCCCCTCTGTTTCAGCCCCTATGTTTCTCGACCTCTGTTTCAGCCCCTTTGATTCAGACCCTCTGTTTCAACCCCTCTGATTCAGCCCCTCTGATTTAGCCCCTCTGATTCAGCCCCTCTGTTTCACGCCCTCTTTTTCAGCCCCTCTGATTCAGCCCCTCTGTTTCAGCCCCTCTGATTCAGCCCCTCTGTTTCAGCCCCTCTATTTCAGCCCCTCTGTTTCAGCCCCTCTGTTTCAGGCTCTCTGTTTCAGCCCGACTGTTTCAGCCCCTCTGTTTCAGCCCCTCTGTTTCTCGCCCTGTGTTTCAGCCCCTCTGTTTCAGCCCCTCTGTTTCTCGCCCTCTGTTTCAGCCCCTCTGTTTCACGCCCTCTCTTTCAGCCCCTCTGTTTCAGTACCTATGTTTCAGCCCCTCTGTTTCAGCCACCCTGTTTCAGCCCCTCTGTTTCTGCACCTCTGTTTCAGCCCCTCTGTTTCAGCCACCTGTTTCAGCCCCTCTGTTTCTGGCCCTCTGTTTCAGCCCCTCTGTTTCACCCCCTCTGTTTCTCGCCCTCTGTTTCAGCCCCTCTGATTCAGACTCTCTGTTTCAGCCCCTCTGTTTCTCCCCCTCTGTTTCAGCCCTTCTGTTTCAGCCCCTCTGTTTCTTGCCCTTTGTTTCAGCCCCTCTGTTTCTCGCCCTCTGTTTCTCGCCCTCTGTTTCAGCCCCTCTGTTTCAGCCCCTCTGATTCAGGCCCTCTGATTTAGCCCTCTGCTTCAGCCCCTCTGTTTCTCACCCTCTGTTTCAGCCCCTCAGTTTCTCGCCCTCTGTTTCAGCTCCGCTGATTCAGCCCCTCTGTTTCAGCCCCTCTGAATCAGCCCCTCTGATTCAGCCCCTCTGTTTCAGACCGGCTGTTTCAGCCCCTCTGTTTCAGCCCCTCTGTTTTTCGCCCTCTGTTTCAGCCCCTCTGTTTCTCGCCCTCTGTTTCAGGCTCTCTGTTTCAGCCCGTCTGTTTCAACCCCTCTGTTTCTGCCCCTCGGTTTCTGGCCCTCTGTTTCTCGCACGCTGTTTCAGCCCCTTTGTTTCTCGCCCTCTGTTTCAGTTCCTCTGTTTCAGCCCCTCTGATTCAGCCCCTCTGATTCAGCCCCTCTGTTTCTCGCCCTCTGTTTCAGCCCCTCTGTTTCAGCCCCTCTGTTTCAGCCCCTCTGTTACAGCCCCTCTGTTTCTCGCCCTCTGTTTCAGCCCCTCTGTTTCTCGCCCTCTGATTCAGCCCCTCTGTTTCTCGCCCTCTGTTTCAGCACCTCTGATTCAGCCCCTCTGATTTAGCCCTCTGATTCAGCCCCTCTGTTTCTCGCCCTCAGTTTCAGCCCCTCTGTTTTTCGCCCTCTTTTTCAGCACCTCTGTTTCAGCCCGTCTGTTTCAGCCACTCTGTTTCTCGCCCTCTGTTTCAGCCCCTCTGTTTCTCACCCTCTGTTTCAGCTCCTCTGATTCAGCCCCTCTGATTTAGACCTCTGATTCAGACCCTCTGTTTCTCGCCCTCAGTTTCAGCCCCTCTGTATTTCGCCCTCTTTTTCAGCCCCTCTGTTTCAACCCGTCTGTTTCAGCCACTCTGTTTCTCGCCCTCTGTTTCAGCCCCTCTGTTTCTCACCCTCTGTTTCAGCCCCTCTATTTCTCGCCCTCTGTTTAGCCCCTCTCTTTTTCGCCCTCTGTTTCAGCCCCTCTGTTTCTCGCCCTCTGTTTCAGGCTCTCTGTTTCAGCCCGTCTCTTTCAGCCCCTCTGTTTCAGCCCCTCTGTTACTGGCCCTCTGTTTCTCGCCCGCTGTTTCAGCCCCTTTGTTTCTCGCCCTCTGTTTCAGTTCCTCTGTTTCAGCCCCTCTGATTCAGCCCCTCTGATTCAGCCCCTCTGTTTCTCGCCCTCTGTTTCAGCCCCTCTGTTTCAGCCCCTCTGTTTCAGCCCCTCTGTTTGTCGCCCTCTATTTCAGCCCCTCTGTTTCTCGCCCTCTGTTTCAGCCCCTCTGTTTCTCGCCCTCAGTTTCAGCCCCTCTGTTTCAGCCCCTCTGTTTCAGCCCCTCTGTTTCAGCCCCTCTCTTTCTCGCCCTCTGTTTCAGCCCCTCTGTTTCTCGCCCTCTGTTTCAGCCCCTCTGTTTCAGCACCTCTGTTTCAGCCCCTCTGTTTCAGCCCTCTGTTTCAGCCCCTCTGTTTCTCACCCTCTGTTTCAGCCCCTCTGATTCAGCCCCTCTGTTTCTCGCCCTCTGTTTCAGCCCCTCTGTTTCTCGCCCTCTGTATCTCAACCTCTGTTTCAGCCCCACTGTTTCAGCCCCTCTCTTTCAGCCCCTCTGTTTCAACCCCTCTGTTACAGCCCCTCTGTTTCTAGCCCTCTGTTTCAGCCAATCTGTTTCTCGCCCTCTGTTTCAGCCCCTCTGTTTCAGACCCTCTGTTTCAGCCCCTCTGTTTCTCGCCCTCTGTTTCAGCCCCTCTGTTTCAGCCCCTCTGTTTCAGCCCCTCTATTTCAGCCCCTGTGTTTCAGCCCCTCTATTTCATCCCCTCTGTTTCTCGCCCTCTGTTTCTCACCCTCTGTTTCTCGCCCTCTGTTTCAGCCCCTCTGTTTTTTGCCCTCTGTTTCAGCCCCTCTGTTTCTTGCCCTCTGTTTCTCACCCTCTGTTTCTCGCCCTCTGTTTCAGCCCCTCTGTATTTTGCCCTCTGTTTCTTGCCCTCTGTTTCTCACCCTCTGTTTCTCGCCCTCTGTTTCAGCCCCTCTGTTTTTTGCCCTCTGTTTCAGCCCGTCTGTTTCAGCCCCTCTGTTTCAGCCCCTCTGTTTCTCGCCCTCTGTTTCAGCCCCTCTGTTTCTCGCCCTCTGTTTCAGCCCCTCTGTTTCTCGCCCTCTGTTTCAACCTCTCTGTTTCTCGCCCTCTGTTTCAGCCACTCTGTTTCAGCCCCTCTGTTTCAGCCCCTCTGTTTCTCGCCCTCTGTTTCAGCCCCTCTGTTTCTCGCCCTCTGTCTCAGCCCCTCTGTTTCTCGACCTCTGTTTCAGCCCCTCTGATTCAGCCCCTCTGTTTCAGCTCCTCTGTTTCAGCTCCTCTGATTCAGCCCCTCTGATTCAGCCCCTCTGTTTCAGACCCTCTGTTTCAGCCCCTCTGTTTCAGCCACTCTGTTTCTCGCCCTCTGTTTCAGCCCCTCTGATTCAGACCCTCTGTTTCAACCCCTCTGATTCAGCCCCACTGCTTCAGCCCCTCTGAATCAGCCTCTCTGATTCAGCCCCTCTGTTTCTCGCCCTCTGTTTCAGCCCCTCTGTTTCTCGCCCTCTGTTTCAGCCCCTCAGTTTCTCGCCCTCTGTTTCAGCCCCGCTGATTCAGCCCCTCTGTTTCAGCCCCTCTGTTTCAGCCCCTCTGTTTCTCGCCCTCTGTTTCAGCCCCTCTGATTCAGACCCTCTGTTTCAACCCCTCTGATTCAGCCCCACTGTTTCAGCCCCTCTGAATCAGCCTCTCTGATTCAGCCCCTCTGTTTCTCGCCCTCTGTTTCAGCCCCTCTGTTTCAACCCCTCTGTTACAGCCCCTCTGTTTCTAGCCCTCTGTTTCAGCCAATCTGTTTCTCGCCCTCTGTTTCAGACCCTCTGTTTCAGACCCTCTGTTTCTCGCCCGCTGTTTCTGCCCCTCTGTTTCTCGCCATCTGTTTCAGCCCCTAAGTTTATCGCCCTCTGTTTCAGCCCCGCTGATTCAGCCCCTCTGTTTCAGCCCCTCTGAATCAGCCACTCTGATTCAGCCCCTCTGTTTCAGACCCTCTGTTTCAGCCCCTCTGTTTCAGCCCCTATGTTTCTCGACCTCTGTTTCAGCCCCTTTGATTCAGACCCTCTGTTTCAACCCCTCTGATTCAGCCCCTCTGATTTAGCCCCTCTGATTCAGCCCCTCTGTTTCACGCCCTCTTTTTCAGCCCCTCTGATTCAGCCCCTCTGTTTCAGCCCCTCTGATTCAGCCCCTCTGTTTCAGCCCCTCTATTTCAGCCCCTCTGTTTCAGCCCCTCTGTTTCAGGCTCTCTGTTTCAGCCCGACTGTTTCAACCCCTCTGTTTCAGCCCCTCTGTTTCTCGCCCTGTGTTTCAGCCCCTCTGTTTCAGCCCCTCTGTTTCTCGCCCTCTGTTTCAGCCCCTCTGTTTCACGCCCTCTCTTTCAGCCCCTCTGTTTCAGTACCTATGTTTCAGCCCCTCTGTTTCAGCCACCCTGTTTCAGCCCCTCTGTTTCTGCACCTCTGTTTCAGCCCCTCTGTTTCAGCCACCTGTTTCAGCCCCTCTGTTTCTGGCCCTCTGTTTCAGCCCCTCTGTTTCACCCCCTCTGTTTCTCGCCCTCTGTTTCAGCCCCTCTGATTCAGACTCTCTGTTTCAGCCCCTCTGTTTCTCCCCCTCTGTTTCAGCCCTTCTGTTTCAGCCCCTCTGTTTCTTGCCCTTTGTTTCAGCCCCTCTGTTTCTCGCCCTCTGTTTCTCGCCCTCTGTTTCAGCCCCTCTGTTTCAGCCCCTCTGATTCAGGCCCTCTGATTTAGCCCTCTGCTTCAGCCCCTCTGTTTCTCACCCTCTGTTTCAGCCCCTCAGTTTCTCGCCCTCTGTTTCAGCTCCGCTGATTCAGCCCCTCTGTTTCAGCCCCTCTGAATCAGCCCCTCTGATTCAGCCCCTCTGTTTCAGACCGGCTGTTTCAGCCCCTCTGTTTCAGCCCCTCTGTTTTTCGCCCTCTGTTTCAGCCCCTCTGTTTCTCGCCCTCTGTTTCAGGCTCTCTGTTTCAGCCCGTCTGTTTCAACCCCTCTGTTTCTGCCCCTCGGTTTCTGGCCCTCTGTTTCTCGCACGCTGTTTCAGCCCCTTTGTTTCTCGCCCTGTGTTTCAGTTCCTCTGTTTCAGCCCCTCTGATTCAGCCCCTCTGATTCAGCCCCTCTGTTTCTCGCCCTCTGTTTCAGCCCCTCTGTTTCAGCCCCTCTGTTTCAGCCCCTCTGTTACAGCCCCTCTGTTTCTCGCCCTCTGTTTCAGCCCCTCTGTTTCTCGCCCTCTGATTCAGCCCCTCTGTTTCTCGCCCTCTGTTTCAGCACCTCTGATTCAGCCCCTCTGATTTAGCCCTCTGATTCAGCCCCTCTGTTTCTCGCCCTCAGTTTCAGCCCCTCTGTTTTTCGCCCTCTTTTTCAGCACCTCTGTTTCAGCCCGTCTGTTTCAGCCACTCTGTTTCTCGCCCTCTGTTTCAGCCCCTCTGTTTCTCACCCTCTGTTTCAGCCCCTCTGTTTCTCGACCTCTGTTTCAGCCCCTCTGATTCAGCCCCTCTGTTTCAGCCCCTCTGATTCAGCCCCTCTGTTTCAACCCCTCTGTTTCTCGCCCTCTGTTTCATCCCCTCTGTTTCTCGCCCTCTGTTTCAGCCCCTCTGTTTTTCGCCCTCTGTTTCAGCCCCTCTGTTTCTCGCCCTCTGTTTCTGGCCCTCTGTTTCTCGCCCGCTGTTTCAGCCCCTTTGTTTCTCGCCCTCTGTTTCAGTTCCTCAGTTTCAGCCCCTCTGATTCAGCCCCTCTGATTCAGCCCCTCTGTTTCTCGCCCTCTGTTTCAGCCCCTCTGTTTCAGCACCTCTGTTTCAGCCCCTCTGTTTCATCCACCCTGTTTCAGCCCCTCTGTTTCAGCCCCTCTGTTTCAGCCCCTCTGTTTCACCCCCTCTGTTTCTCGCCCTCTGTTTCAGCCCCTCTGTTTTTCGCCCTCTTTTTCAGCCCCTCTGTTTCAGCCCTCTGTTTCAGCCCCTCTGTTTCTCACCCTCTGTTTCAGCCCCTCTGATTCAGCCCCTCTGTTTCTCGCCCTCTGTTTCAGCCCCTCTGTTTCTCGCCCTCTGTTTCAGCCCCTCTGTTTCTCGCCCTCTGTTTCAGCCCCACTGTTTCAACCCCTCTGTTTCAGCCCCTCTGTTTCAACCCCTCTGTTTCAGCCCCTCTGTTTCTAGCCCTCTGTTTCAGCCAATCTGTTTCTCGCCCACTGTTTCAGCCCCTCTGTTTCAGACCCTCTGTTTCTCGCCCGCTGTTTCTGCCCCTCTGTTTCTCGCCCTCTGTTTCAGCCCCTCAGTTTCTCGCCCTCTGTTTCAGCCCCGCTGATTCAGCCCCTCTGTTTCAGCCCCTCTGAATCAGCCCCTCTGATTCAGCCCCTCTGTTTCAGACCCTCTGTTTCAGCCCCTCTGTTTCTCGACCTCTGTTTCAGCCCCACTGATTCATACCCTCTGTTTCAACCCCTCTGTTTCAATCCCTCTGTTTCAGCCCCTCTGTTTCATCCCCTCTGTTTCTCGCCCTCTGTTTCAGCCCCTCTGTTTTTCGCCCTCTGTTTCAGCCCCTCTGTTTCTCGCCCTCTGTTTCAGGCTCTCTGTTTCAGCCCGTCTGTTTCAGCCCCTCTGTTTCTCGCCCTCTGTTTCTGGCCCTCTGTTTCTCGCCCGCTGTTTCAGCCCCTTTGTTTCTCGCCCTCTGTTTCAGTTCCTCAGTTTCAGCCCCTCTGATTCAGCCCCTCAGATTCAGCCCCTCTGTTTCTCGACCTCTGTTTCAGCCCCTCTGATTCAGCCCCTCTGTTTCAGCCCCTCTGATTCAGCCCCTCTGTTTCAACCCCTCTGTTTCAGCCCCTCTGTTTCATCCCCTCTGTTTCTCGCCCTCTGTTTCAGCACCTCTGTTTTTCGCACTCTGTTTCAGCCCCTCTGTTTCTCGCCCTCTGTTTCAGGCTCTCTGTTTCAGCCCGTCTGTTTCAGCCCCTCTGTTTCTCGCCCTCTGTTTCTGGCCCTCTGTTTCTCGCCCGCTGTTTCAGCCCCTTTGTTTCTCGCCCTCTGTTTCAGTTCCTCAGTTTCAGCCCCTCTGATTCAGCCCCTCTGATTCAGCCACTCTGTTTCTCGCCCTCTGTTTCAGCCCCTCTGTTTCAGCACCTCTGTTTCAGCCCCTCTGTTTCAGCCACCCTGTTTCAGCCCCTCTGTTTCAGCCCCTCTGTTTCAGCCCCTCTGTTTCACCCCCTCTGTTTCTCGCCCTCTGTTTCAGCCCCTCTGTTTTTCGCCCTCTTTTTCAGCCCCTCTGTTTCTCGCCCTCTGTTTCAGCCCCTCTGTTTTTCGCCCTCTTTTTCAGCCCCTCTGTTTCAGCCCTCTGTTTCAGCCCCTCTGTTTCTCACCCTCTGTTTCAGCCCCTCTGATTCAGCCCCTCTGTTTCTCGCCCTCTGTTTCAGCCCCTCTGTTTCTCGCCCTCTGTTTCAGCCCCTCTGTTTCTCGCCCTCTGTTTCAGCCCCACTGTTTCAGCCCCTCTGTTACAGCCCCTCTGTTTCAACCCCTCTGTTTCAGCCCCTCTGTTTCTAGCCCTCTGTTTCAGCCAACCTGTTTCTCGCCCTCTGTTTCAGCCCCTCTGTTTCTCGCCCGCTGTTTCTGCCCCTCTGTTTCTCGCCCTCTGTTTCAGCCCCTCAGTTTCTCGCCCTCTGTTTCAGCCCCGCTGATTCAGCCCCTCTGTTTCAGCCCCTCTGAATCAACCCCTCTGATTCAGCCCCTCTGTTTCAGAACCTCTGTTTCAGCCCCTCTGTTTCTCGACCTCTGTTTCAGCCCCTCTGATTCAGACCCTCTGTTTCAACCCCTCTGATTCAGCCCCTCTGATTTAGTCCCGCTGATTCAGCCCCTCTGTTTCTCGCCCTCTTTTTCAGCCCATCTGATTCAGCCCCTCTGTTTCAGCCCCTCTGATTCAGCCCCTCTGTTTGAGCCCCTCTATTTCAGCCCCTCTGTTTCAGCCCCTCTGTTTCAGGCTCTCTGTTTCAGCCCGTCTGTTTCAGCCCCTCTGTTTCAGCCCCTCTGTTTCTCGCCCGCTGTTTCAATCCCTTAGTTTCTCGCCCCCTGTTTCAGCCCCTCTGTTTCTCGCCCTCTGTTTCAGCCCCACTGTTTCAGCCCCTCTGTTTCTCGCCCTCTGTTTCAGCCCCTCTGTTTCTTGCCCTCTGTTTCAGCCCCTCTGTTTCAGCACCTCTGTTTCAGCCCCTCTGTTTCAGCCACCCTGTTTCAGCCCCTCTGTTTCAGCACCTCTGTTTCAGCCCCTCTGTTTCAGCCACCTGTTTCAGCCCCTCTGTTTCACCCCCTCTGTTTCTCGCCCTCTGTTTCAGCCCCTCTGTTCCAGCCCCTCTGTTTCTCGCCCTCTGTTTCAGCCCCTCTGATTCAGACCCTCTGTTTCAGCCCCTCTGTTTCACCCCCTCTGTTTCAGCCCTTCTGTTTCAGCCCCTCTGTTTCTTGCCCTTTGTTTCAGCCCGTCTATTTCTCGCCCTCTGTTTCTCGCCCTCTGTTTCAGCCCCTCTGTTTCAGCCCCTCTGATTCAGGCCCTCTGATTTAGCCCTCTGATTCAGCACCTCTGTTTCTCGCCCTCTGTTTCAGCACCTCTGTTTCAGCCCCTCTGTTTCAGCCCCTCTGTTTCTCACCCTCTGTTTCAGCCCTTCAGTTTCTCGCCCTCTGTTTCAGCCCCGCTGATTCAGCCCCTCTGTTTCAGCCCCTCTGAATCAGCCCCTCTGATTCAGCCCCTCTGTTTCAGACCCTCTGTTTCAGCCCCTCTGTTTCAGCCCCTCTGTTTTTCGCGCTCTGTTTCAGCCCCTCTGTTTCTCGCCCTCTGTTTCAGGCTCTCTGTTTCAGCCCGTCTGTTTCAGCCCCTCTGTTTCTGCCCCTCTGTTTCTGGCCTCTGTTTCTTGCCCGCTGTTTCAGCCCCTTTGTTTCTCGCCCTCTGTTTCAGTTCCTCTGTTTCAGCCCCTCTGATTCAGCCCCTCTGCTTCAGCCCCTCTGTTTCTCGCCCTCTGTTTCAGCCCCTCTGTTTCAGCCCCTCTGTTTCAGCCCCTCTGTTTCAGCCCCTCTGTTTCAGCCCCTCTGTTTCTCGCCCTCTGCTTCAGCCCCTCTGTTTCTCGCCCTCTGTTTCAGCCCCTCTGTTTCAGCACCTCTGTTTCAGCCCCTCTGTTTCAGCCACTCTGTTTTAGCCCCTCTGTTTCAGCCCCTCTGTTTCACCCCCTCTGTTTCTCGCCCTCTGTTTCAGCCCCGCTGTTTTTCGCCCTCTTTTTCAGCCCCTCTGTTTCAGCCCTCAGTTTCAGCCCCTCTGATTCTCACCCTCTGTTTCAGCCCCTCTGATTCAGCCCCTCTGTTTCTCGCCCTCTGTTTCAGCCCCTCTGTTTCTCGCCCTCTGTTTCAGCCCCTCTGTTTCTCGCCCTCTGTTTCAGCCCCACTGTTTCAGCCCCTCTGTTTCAGCCCCTCTGTTTCAACCCCTCTGTTTCAGCCCCTCTGTTTCTAGCCATCTGTTTCAGCCAATCTGTTTCTCGCCCTCTGTTTCAGACCCTCTGTTTCTGACCCTCTGTTTCTCGCCCTCTGTTTCTGCCCCTCTGTTTCTCGCCCTCTGTTTCAGCCCCTCAGTTTCTCGCCCTCTGTTTCAGCCCCGCTGATTCAGCCCCTCTGTTTCAGCCCCTCTGAATCAGCCCCTCTGATTCAGCCCCTCTGTTTCAGACCCTCTGTTTCAGCCCCTCTGTTTCAGCCCCTCTGTTTCTCGCCCTCTGTTTCAGCCCCTCTGATTCAGACCCTCTGTTTCAACCCCTCTGATTCAGCCGCTCTGATTTAGCCCCTCTGATTCAGCCCCTCTGTTTCTCGCCCTCTTTTTCAGCCCCTCTGATTCAGCCCCTCTGTTTCAGCCCCTCTGATTCAGCCCCTCTGTTTCAGCCCCTCTATTTCAGCCCCTCTGTTTCAGCCCCTCTGTTTCAGGCTCTCTGTTTCAGCCCGTCTGTTTCAGCCCCTCTGTTTCAGGCCCTCTGATTTAGCCCTCTGATTCAGCACCTCTGTTTCTTGCCCTCTGTTTCAGCCCCTCTGTTTCAGCCCCTCTATTTCAGCCCCTCTGTTTCTCACCCTCTGTTTCAGCCCCTCAGTTTCTCGCCCTCTGTTTCAGCCCCGCTGATTCAGCCCCTCTGTTTCAGCCCCTCTGAATCAGCCCCTCTGATTCAGCCCCTCTGTTTCAGACCCTCTGTTTCAGGCCCTCTCTTTCAGCTCCTCTAATTCTCGCCCTCTGTTTCAGCCCCTCTGATTCAGACCCTCTGTTTCAACCCCTCTGATTCAGCCCCTCTGATTTAGCCCCTCTGATTCAGCCCCTCTGTTTCTCGCCCTCTGTTTCAGCCCTTCTGTTTCAGCCCCTCTGTTTCTTGCCCTCTGTTTCAGCCCCTCTGTTTCTCGCCCTCTGTTTCAGCCCCTCTGTTTCTCGCCCTCTGTTTCAGCCCCTCTGATTCAGCCCCTCTGATTTAGCCCTCTGATTCAGCCCCTCTGTTTCTCGCCCTCTGTTTCAGCCCCTCTGTTTTTCGCCCTCTTTTTCAGCCCCTCTGTTTCAGCCTATCTGTTTCAGCCACTCTGTTTCTCGCCCTCTGTTTCAGCCCCTCTGTTTCTCGCCCTCTGTTTCAGCCCCTCTGTTTCAGCCCCTCTGTTTCAGCCCCTCTGTATCTCGCCCTCTGTTTCAGCCCCTCTGTTTCTCGCCCTCTGTTTCAGCCCCACTGTTTCAGCCCCTCTGTTTCAGCCCCTCTGATTCAGCCCCTCTGTTTCTCGCCCTCTGTTTCAGCCCCTCTGATTCTCGCCCTCTGTTTCAGCCCCTCTGTTTTTCGCCCTCTTTTTCAGCCCCTCTGTTTCAGCCCGTCTGTTTCAGCCCCTCTATTTCAGCCCCTCTGTTTCAGCCCCTCTGTTTCAGGCTCTCTGTTTCAGCCCGTCTGTTTCAGCCCCTCTGTTTCAGGCCCTCTGATTTGGCCCTCTGATTCAGCACCTCTGTTTCTCGCCCTCTGTTTCAGCCCCTCTGATTCAGCCACTCTGTTTCTCGCCCTCTGTTTCAGCCCCTCTGTTTCGCGCCCTCTGTTTCAGCCCCTCTGTTTCTCGCCCTCTGTTTCAGCCCCACTGTTTCAGCCCCTCTGTTTCAGCCCCTTTTTTCAACCCCTCTGTTTCAGCCCCTCTGTTTCTAGCCCTCTGTTTCAGCCAATCTGTTTCTCGCCCTCTGTTTCAGACCCTCTGTTTCTCGCCCTCTGTTTCAGCCCCTCTGATTCTCACCCTCTGTTTCAGCCCCTCTGATTCAGCCCCTCTGTTTCTCGCCCTCTGTTTCAGCCCCTCTGTTTCTCGCCCTCTGTTTCAGCCCCTCTGTTTCTCGCCCTCTGTTTCAGCCCCACTGTTTCAGCCCCTCTGTTTCAGCCCCTCTGTTTCAACCCCTCTGTTTCAGCCCCTCTGTTTCTAGCCATCTGTTTCAGCCAATCTGTTTCTCGCCCTCTGTTTCAGACCCTCTGTTTCTGACCCTCTGTTTCTCGCCCTCTGTTTCTGCCCCTCTGTTTCTCGCCCTCTGTTTCAGCCCCTCAGTTTCTCGCCCTCTGTTTCAGCCCCGCTGATTCAGCCCCTCTGTTTCAGCCCCTCTGAATCAGCCCCTCTGATTCAGCCCCTCTGTTTCAGACCCTCTGTTTCAGCCCCTCTGTTTCAGCCCCTCTGTTTCTCGCCCTCTGTTTCAGCCCCTCTGATTCAGACCCTCTGTTTCAACCCCTCTGATTCAGCCGCTCTGATTTAGCCCCTCTGATTCAGCCCCTCTGTTTCTCGCCCTCTTTTTCAGCCCCTCTGATTCAGCCCCTCTGTTTCAGCCCCTCTGATTCAGCCCCTCTGTTTCAGCCCCTCTATTTCAGCCCCTCTGTTTCAGCCCCTCTGTTTCAGGCTCTCTGTTTCAGCCCGTCTGTTTCAGCCCCTCTGTTTCAGGCCCTCTGATTTAGCCCTCTGATTCAGCACCTCTGTTTCTCGCCCTCTGTTTCAGCCCCTCTGTTTCAGCCCCTCTATTTCAGCCCCTCTGTTTCTCACCCTCTGTTTCAGCCCCTCAGTTTCTCGCCCTCTGTTTCAGCCCCGCTGATTCAGCCCCTCTGTTTCAGCCCCTCTGAATCAGCCCCTCTGATTCAGCCCCTCTGTTTCAGACCCTCTGTTTCAGGCCCTCTCTTTCAGCCCCTCTAATTCTCGCCCTCTGTTTCAGCCCCTCTGATTCAGACCCTCTGTTTCAACCCCTCTGATTCAGCCCCTCTGATTTAGCCCCTCTGATTCAGCCCCTCTGTTTCTCGCCCTCTGTTTCAGCCCTTCTGTTTCAGCCCCTCTGTTCCTTGCCCTCTGTTTCAGCCCCTCTGTTTCTCGCCCTCTGTTTCAGCCCCTCTGTTTCTCGCCCTCTGTTTCAGCCCCTCTGATTCAGCCCCTCTGATTTAGCCCTCTGATTCAGCCCCTCTGTTTCTCGCCCTCTGTTTCAGCCCCTCTGTTTTTCGCCCTCTTTTTCAGCCCCTCTGTTTCAGCCTATCTGTTTCAGCCACTCTGTTTCTCGCCCTCTGTTTCAGCCCCTCTGTTTCTCGCCCTCTGTTTCAGCCCCTCTGTTTCAGCCCCTCTGTTTCAGCCCCTCTGTATCTCGCCCTCTGTTTCAGCCCCTCTGTTTCTCGCCCTCTGTTTCAGCCCCACTGTTTCAGCCCCTCTGTTTCAGCCCCTCTGATTCAGCCCCTCTGTTTCTCGCCCTCTGTTTCAGCCCCTCTGATTCTCGCCCTCTGTTTCAGCCCCTCTGTTTTTCGCCCTCTTTTTCAGCCCCTCTGTTTCAGCCCGTCTGTTTCAGCCCCTCTATTTCAGCCCCTCTGTTTCAGCCCCTCTGTTTCAGGCTCTCTGTTTCAGCCCGTCTGTTTCAGCCCCTCTGTTTCAGGCCCTCTGATTTGGCCCTCTGATTCAGCACCTCTGTTTCTCGCCCTCTGTTTCAGCCCTTCTGATTCAGCCACTCTGTTTCTCGCCCTCTGTTTCAGCCCCTCTGTTTCGCGCCCTCTGTTTCAGCCCCTCTGTTTCTCGCCCTCTGTTTCAGCCCCACTGTTTCAGCCCCTCTGTTTCAGCCCCTTTTTTCAACCCCTCTGTTTCAGCCCCTCTGTTTCTAGCCCTCTGTTTCAGCCAATCTGTTTCTCGCCCTCTGTTTCAGACCCTCTGTTTCTCGCCCTCTGTTTCTGCCCCTCTGTTTCTCGCCCTCTGTTTCAGCCACTCAGTTTCTCGCCCTCTGTTTCAGCCCCGCTGATTCAGCCCCTCTGTTTCAGCCCCTCTGAATCAGCCCCTCTGATTCAGCCCCTCTGTTTCAGACCCTCTGTTTCAGCCCCTCTGTTTCAGCCCCTCTGTTTCTCGCCCTCTGTTTCAGCCCCTCTGATTCAGACCCTCTGTTTCAACCCCTCTGATTCAGCCGCTCTGATTTAGCACCTCTGATTCAGCCCCTCTGTTTCTCGCCCTCTTTTTCAGCCCCTCTGATTCAGCCCCTCTGTTTCAGCCCCTCTGATTCAGCCCCTCTGTTTCAGCCCCTCTATTTCAGCCCCTCTGTTTCAGCCCCTCTGTTTCAGGCTCTCTGTTTCAGCCCGTCTGTTTCAGCCCCTCTGTTTCAGCCCCTCTGATTGAGCCCTCTGATTCAGCACCTCTGTTTCTCGCCCTCTGTTTCAGCCCCTCTGTTTCAGCCCCTCTGTTTCAGCCCCTCTGTTTCTCACCCTCTGTTTCAGCCCCTCAGTTTCTCGCCCTCTGTTTCAGCCCCGCTGATTCAGCCCCTCTGTTTCAGCCCCTCTGAATCAGCCCCTCTGATTCAGCCCCTCTGTTTCAGACCCTCTGTTTCAGCCCCTCTCTTTCAGCCCCTCTAATTCTCGCCCTCTGTTTCAGCCCCTCTGATTCAGACCCTCTGTTTCAACCCCTCTGATTCAGCCCCTCTGATTTAGCCCCTCTGATTCAGCCCCTCTGTTTCTCGCCCTCTGTTTCAGCCCTTCTGTTTCAGCCCCTCTGTTTCTTGCCCTCTGTTTCAGCCCCTCTGTTTCTCGCCCTCTGTTTCAGCCCCTCTGTTTCTCGCCCTCTGTTTCAGCCCCTCTGATTCAGCCCCTCTGATTTAGCCCTCTGATTCAGCCCCTCTGTTTCTCGACCTCTGTTTCAGCCCCTCTGTTTTTCGCCCTCTTTTTCAGCCCCTCTGTTTCAGCCTATCTGTTTCAGCCACTCTGTTTCTCGCCCTCTGTTTCAGCCCCTCTGTTTCTCGCCCTCTGTTTCAGCCCCTCTGTTTCTCACCCTCTGTTTCAGCCCCTCTGATTCAGCCCCTCTGTTTCAGCCCCTCTATTTCAGCCCCTCTGTTTCAGCCCCTCTGTTTCAGGCTCTCTGTTTCAGCCCGTCTGTTTCAGCCCCTCTGTTTCAGGCCCTCTGATTTAGCCCTCTGATTCAGCACCTCTGTTTCTCGCCCTCTGTTTCAGCCCCTCTGATTCAGCCACTCTGTTTCTCGCCCTCTGTTTCAGCCCCTCTGTTTCGCGCCCTCTGTTTCAGCCCCTCTGTTTCTCGCCCTCTGTTTCAGCCCGTCTGTTTCAGCCCCTCTGTTTCAGCCCCTTTTTTCAACCCCTCTGTTTCAGCCCCTCTGTTTCAAGCCCTCTATTTCAGCCAATCTGTTTCTCGCCCTCTGTTTCAGACCCTCTGTTTCAGACCCTCTGTTTCTCGCCCTCTGTTTCTGCCCCTCTGTTTCTCGCCCTCTGTTTCAGCCCCTCAGTTTCTCGCCCTCTGTTTCAGCCCCGCTGATTCAGCCCCTCTGTTTCAGCCCCTCTGAATCAGCCCCTCTGATTCAGCCCCTCTGTTTCAGACCCTCTGTTTCAGCCCCTCTGTTTCAGCCCCTCTGTTTCTCGCCCTCTGTTTCAGCCCCTCTGATTCAGACCCTCTGTTTCAACCCCTCTGATTCAGCCGCTCTGATTTAGCCCCTCTGATTCAGCCCCTCTGTTTCTCGCCCTCTTTTTCAGCCCCTCTGATTCAGCCCCTCTGTTTCAGCCCCTCTGATTCAGCCCCTCTGTTTCAGCCCCTCTATTTCAGCCCCTCTGTTTCAGCCCCTCTGTTTCAGGCTCTCTGTTTCAGCCCGTCTGTTTCAGCCCCTCTGTTTCAGCCCCTCTGATTGAGCCCTCTGATTCAGCACCTCTGTTTCTCGCCCTCTGTTTCAGCCCCTCTGTTTCAGCCCCTCTGTTTCAGCCCCTCTGTTTCTCACCCTCTGTTTCAGCCCCTCAGTTTCTCGCCCTCTGTTTCAGCCCCACTGATTCAGCCCCTCTGTTTCAGCCCCTCTGAATCAGCCCCTCTGATTCAGCCCCTCTGTTTCAGACCCTCTGTTTCAGCCCCTCTCTTTCAGCCCCTCTAATTCTCGCCCTCTGTTTCAGCCCCTCTGATTCAGACCCTCTGTTTCAACCCCTCTGATTCAGCCCCTCTGATTTAGCCCCTCTGATTCAGCCCCTCTGTTTCTCGCCCTCTGTTTCAGCCCTTCTGTTTCAGCCCCTCTGTTTCTTGCCCTCTGTTTCAGCCCCTCTGTTTCTCGCCCTCTGTTTCAGCCCCTCTGTTTCTCGCCCTCTGTTTCAGCCCCTCTGATTCAGCCCCTCTGATCTAGCCCTCTGATTCAGCCCCTCTGTTTCTCGCCCTCTGTTTCAGCCCCTCTGTTTTTCGCCCTCTTTTTCAGCCCCTCTGTTTCAGCCTATCTGTTTCAGCCACTCTGTTTCTCGCCCTCTGTTTCAGCCCCTCTGTTTCTCGCCCTCTGTTTCAGCCCCTCTGTTTCTCACCCTCTGTTTCAGCCCCTCTGATTCAGCCCCTCTGTTTCTCGCCCTCTGTTTCAGCCCCTCTGTTTCTCGCCCTCTGTTTCAGCCACTCTGTTTCTCGCCCTCTGTTTCAGCCCCACTGTTTCAGCCCCTCTGTTTCAGCCCCTCTGATTCAGCCCCTCTGTTTCTCGCCCTCTGTTTCAGCCCCTCTGTTTCTCGCCCTCTGTTTCAGCCCCTCTGTTTCTCGCCCTCTGTTTCAGCCCCTCTGTTTTTCGCCCTCTTTTTCAGCCCCTCTGTTTCAGCCCGTCTGTTTCAGCCCCTCTGTTTCTCGCCCTCTGTTTCAGTCCCTCTGTTTCTCACCCTCTGTTTCAGCCCCTCTGATTCAGCCCCTCTGTTTCAGCCCCTTCTATTTCAGCCCCTCTGTTTCAGCCCCTCTGTTTCAGGCTCTCTGTTTCAGCCCGTCTGTTTCAGCCCCTCTGTTTCAGGCCCTCTGATTTAGCCCTCTGATTCAGCACCTCTGTTTCTCACCCTCTGTTTCAGCCCCTCTGTTTCAGCCCCTCTGTTTCAGCCCCTCTGTTTCTCACCCTCTGTTTCAGCCCCTCAGTTTCTCGCCCTCTGTTTCAGCCCCGCTGAATCAGCCCCTCTGTTTCAGCCCCTCTGAATCAGCCCCTCTGATTCAGCCCCTCTGTTTCAGACCCTCTGTTTCAGCCCCTCTCTTTCAGACCCTCTAATTCTCGCCCTCTGTTTCAGCTCCTCTGATTCAGACCCTCTGTTTCAACCCCTCTGATTCAGCCCCTCTGATTTAGCCCCTCTGATTCAGCCCCTCTGTTTCTCGCCCTCTGTTTCAGCCCTTCTGTTTCAGGCCCTCTGTTTCTTGCCCTCTGTTTCAGCCCCTCTGTTTCTCGCCCTCTGTTTCAGCCCCTCTGTTTCTCGCCCTCTGTTTCAGCCCCTCTGATTCAGCCCCTCTGATTTAGCCCTCTGATTCAGCCCCTCTGTTTCTCGCCCTCTGTTTCAGCCCCTCTGTTTTTCGCCCTCTTTTTCAGCCCCTCTGTTTCAGCCTATCTGTTTCAGCCACTCTGTTTCTCGCCCTCTGTTTCAGCCCCTCTGTTTCTCGCCCTCTGTTTCAGCCCCTCTGATTCAGCCCCTCTGTTTCTCGCCCTCTGTTTCAGCCCCTCTGTTTCTCGCCCTCTGTTTCAGCCCCTCTGTTTCTCGCCCTCTGTTTCAGCCCCTCTGGTTTTCGCTCTCTTTTTCAGCCCCTCTGTTTCAGCCCGTCTGTTTCAGCCCCTCTGTTTCTCGCCCTCTGTTTCAGTCCCTCTGTTTCTCACCCTCTGTTTCAGCCCCTCTGATTCAGCCCCTCTGTTTCAGCCCCTCTATTTCAGCCCCTCTGTTTCAGCCCCTCTGTTTCAGGCTCTCTGTTTCAGCCCGTCTGTTTCAGCCCCTCTGTTTCAGGCCCTCTGATTTAGCCATCTGATTCAGCACCTCTGTTTCTCGCCCTCTGTTTCAGCCCCTCTGTTTCAGCCCCTCTGTTTCAGCCCCTCTGTTTCTCACCCTCTGTTTCAGCCCCTCAGTTTCTCGCACTCTGTTTCAGCCCCGCTGATTCAGCCCCTCTGTTTCAGCCCCTCTGAATCAGCCCCTCTGATTCAGCCCCTCTGTTTCAGACCCTCTGTTTCAGCCCCTCTCTTTCAGCCACTCTAATTCTCGCCCTCTGTTTCAGCCCCTCTGATTCAGACCCTCTGTTTCAACCCCTCTGATTCAGCCCCTCTGATTTAGCCCCTCTGATTCAGCCCCTCTGTTTCTCGCCCTCTGTTTCAGCCCTTCTGTTTCAGGCCCTCTGTTTCTTGCCCTCTGTTTCAGCCCCTCTGTTTCTCGCCCTCTGTTTCAGCCCCTCTGTTTCTCGCCCTCTGTTTCAGCCCCTCTGATTCAGCCCCTCTGATTTAGCCCTCTGATTCAGCCCCTCTGTTGCTCGCCCTCTGTTTCAGCCCCTCTGTTTTTCGCCCTCTTTTTCAGCCCGTCTGTTTCAGCCTATCTGTTTCAGCCACTCTGTTTCTCGCCCTCTGTTTCAGCCCCTCTGATTCTCGCCCTCTGTTTCAGCCCCTCTGTTTCTCACCCTCTGTTTCAGCCCCTCTGATTCAGCCCCTCTGTTTCTCGCCCTCTGTTTCAGCCCCTCTGTTTCTCGCCCTCTGTTTCAGCCCCTCTGTTTCTCGCCCTCTGTTTCAGCCCCACTGTTTCAGCCCCTCTGTTTCAGCCCCTCTGATTCAGCCCCTCTGTTTCTCGCCCTCTGTTTCAGTCCCTCTGTTTCAGTCCCTCTGTTTCTCACCCTCTGTTTCAGCCCCTCTGATTCAGCCCCTCTGTTTCTCGCCCTCTGTTTCAGCCCCTCTGTTTCTCCATCTCTGTTTCAGCCCCTCTGTTTCTCGCCCTCTGTTTCAGCCCCACTGTTTCAGCCCCTCTGTTTCAGCCCCTCTGATTCAGCTCCTCTGTTTCTCGCCCTCTGTTTCAGCCCCTCTGTTTCTCGCCCTCTGTTTCAGCCCCTATGTTTCTCGCCCTCTGTTTCAGCCCCTCTGTTTCTTGCCCTCTGTTTCAGCCCCACTGTTTCTCGCCCTCTGTTTCAGCCCCTCTGTTTCAGCCGCTCTGTTTCTCACCCTCTGTTTCAGCCCCTCTGATTCAGCCCCTCTGTTTCTCGCCCTCTGTTTCAGCCCCTCTGTTTCTCGCCCTCTGTTTCAGCCCCTCTGTTTCTCGCCCTCTGTTTCAGCCCCACTGTTTCAGCCCCTCTGTTTCAGCCCCTCTGATTCAGCCCCTCTGTTTCTCGCCCTCTGTTTCAGCCCCTCTATTTCTCGCCCTCTGTTTCAGCCCCTCTGTTTCTCGCCCTCTGTTTCAGCCCCTCTGTTTTTCGCCCTCTTTTTCAGCCCCTCTGTTTCAGCCCGTCTGTTTCAGCCCCTCTGTTTCTCGCCCTCTGTTTCAGTCCCTCTGTTTCTCACCCTCTGTTTCAGCCCCTCTGATTCAGCCCCTCTGTTTCAGCCCCTCTATTTCAGCCCCTCTGTTTCAGCCCCTCTGTTTCAGGCTCTCTGTTTCAGCCCGTCTGTTTCAGCCCCTCTGTTTCAGGCCCTCTGATTTAGCACTCTGATTCAGCACCTCTGTTTCTCGCCCTCTGTTTCAGCCCCTCTGATTCAGCCACTCTGTTTCTCGCCCTCTGTTTCAGCCCCTCTGTTTCGCGCCCTCTGTTTCAGCCCCTCTGTTTCTCGCCCTCTGTTTCAGCCCGTCTGTTTCAGCCCCTCTGTTTTTGCCCCTTTTTTCAACCCCTCTGTTTCAGCCCCTCTGTTTCAAGCCCTCTGTTTCAGCCAATCTGTTTCTCGCCCTCTGTTTCAGACCCTCTGTTTCAGACCCTCTGTTTCTCGCCCTCTGTTTCTGCCCCTCTGTTTCTCGCCCTCTGTTTCAGCCCCTCAGTTTCTCGCCCTCTGTTTCAGCCCCGCTGATTCAGCCCCTCTGTTTCAGCCCCTCTGAATCAGCCCCTCTGATTCAGCCCCTCTGTTTCAGACCCTCTGTTTCAGCCCCTCTGTTTCAGCCCCTCTGTTTCTCGCCCTCTGTTTCAGCCCCTCTGATTCAGACCCTCTGTTTCAACCCCTCTGATTCAGCCGCTCTGATTTAGCCCCTCTGATTCAGCCCCTCTGTTTCTCGCCCTCTTTTTCAGCCCCTCTGATTCAGCCCCTCTGTTTCAGCCCCTCTGATTCAGCCCCTCTGTTTCAGCCCCTCTATTTCAGCCCCTCTGTTTCAGCCCCTCTGTTTCAGGCTCTCTGTTTCAGCCCGTCTGTTTCAGCCCCTCTGTTTCAGCCCCTCTGATTGAGCCCTCTGATTCAGCACCTCTGTTTCTCGCCCTCTGTTTCAGCCCCTCTGTTTCAGCCCCTCTGTTTCAGCCCCTCTGTTTCTCACCCTCTGTTTCAGCCCCTCAGTTTCTCGCCCTCTGTTTCAGCCCCACTGATTCAGCCCCTCTGTTTCAACCCCTCTGAATCAGCCCCTCTGATTCAGCCCCTCTGTTTCAGACCCTCTGTTTCAGCCCCTCTCTTTCAGCCCCTCTAATTCTCGCCCTCTGTTTCAGCCCCTCTGATTCAGACCCTCTGTTTCAACCCCTCTGATTCAGCCCCTCTGATTTAGCCCCTCTGATTCAGCCCCTCTGTTTCTCGCCCTCTGTTTCAGCCCTTCTGTTTCAGCCCCTCTGTTTCTTGCCCTCTGTTTCAGCCCCTCTGTTTCTCGCCCTCTGTTTCAGCCCCTCTGTTTCTCGCCCTCTGTTTCAGCCCCTCTGATTCTGCACCTCTGTTTCAGCCCGTCTGTTTCAGCCCCTCTGTTTCAGGCCCTCTGATTTAGCCCTCTGATACAGCACCTCTGTTTCTCACCCTCTGTTTCAGCCCCTCTGTTTCAGCCCCTCTGTTTCAGCCCCTCTGTTTCTCACCCTCTGTTTCAGCCCCTCAGTTTCTCGCCCTCTGTTTCAGCCCCGCTGATTCAGCCCCTCTGTTTCAGCCCCTCTGAATCAGCCCCTCTGATTCAGCCCCTCTGTTTCAGACCCTCTGTTTCAGCCCCTCTCTTTCAGACCCTCTAATTCTCGCCCTCTGTTTCAGCCCCTCTGATTCAGACCCTCTGTTTCAACCCCTCTGATTCAGCCCCTCTGATTTAGCCCCTCTGATTCAGCCCCTCTGTTTCTCGCCCTCTGTTTCAGCCCTTCTGTTTCAGGCCCTCTGTTTCTTGCCCTCTGTTTCAGCCCCTCTGTTTCTCGCCCTCTGTTTCAGCCCCTCTGTTTCTCGCCCTCTTTTTCAGCCCCTCTGTTTTTCGCCCTCTGTTTCAGCCCCTCTGTTTTTCGCCCTCTTTTTCAGCCCCTCTGTTTCAGCCTATCTGTTTCAGCCACTCTGTTTCTCGCCCTCTGTTTCAGCCCCTCTGTTTCTCGCCCTCTGTTTCAGCCCCTCTGATTCAGCCCCTCTGTTTCTCGCCCTCTGTTTCAGCCCCTCTGTTTCTCGCCCTCTGTTTCAGCCCCTCTGTTTCTCGCCCTCTGTTTCAGCCCCTCTGGTTTTCGCCCTCTTTTTCAGCCCCTCTGTTTCAGCCCGTCTGTTTCAGCCCCTCTGTTTCTCGCCCTCTGTTTCAGTCCCTCTGTTTCTCACCCTCTGTTTCAGCCCCTCTGATTCAGCCCCTCTGTTTCAGCCCCTCTATTTCAGCCCCTCTGTTTCAGCCCCTCTGTTTCAGGCTCTCTGTTTCAGCCCGTCTGTTTCAGCCCCTCTGTTTCAGGCCCTCTGATTTAGCCCTCTGATTCAGCACCTCTGTTTCTCGCCCTCTGTTTCAGCCCCTCTGTTTCAGCCCCTCTGTTTCAGCCCCTCTGTTTCTCACCCTCTGTTTCAGCCCCTCAGTTTCTCGCACTCTGTTTCAGCCCCGCTGATTCAGCCCCTCTGTTTCAGCCCCTCTGAATCAGCCCCTCTGATTCAGCCCCTCTGTTTCAGACCCTCTGTTTCAGCCCCTCTCTTTCAGCCACTCTAATTCTCGCCCTCTGTTTCAGCCCCTCTGATTCAGACCCTCTGTTTCAACCCCTCTGATTCAGCCCCTCTGATTTAGCCCCTCTGATTCAGCCCCTCTGTTTCTCGCCCTCTGTTTCAGCCCTTCTGTTTCAGGCCCTCTGTTTCTTGCCCTCTGTTTCAGCCCCTCTGTTTCTCGCCCTCTGTTTCAGCCCCTCTGTTTCTCGCCCTCTGTTTCAGCCCCTCTGATTCAGCCCCTCTGATTTAGCCCTCTGATTCAGCCCCTCTGTTGCTCGCCCTCTGTTTCAGCCCCTCTGTTTTTCGCCCTCTTTTTCAGCCCGTCTGTTTCAGCCTATCTGTTTCAGCCACTCTGTTTCTCGCCCTCTGTTTCAGCCCCTCTGATTCTCGCCCTCTGTTTCAGCCCCTCTGTTTCTCACCCTCTGTTTCAGCCCCTCTGATTCAGCCCCTCTGTTTCTCGCCCTCTGTTTCAGCCCCTCTGTTTCTCGCCCTCTGTTTCAGCCCCTCTGTTTCTCGCCCTCTGTTTCAGCCCCACTGTTTCAGCCCCTCTGTTTCAGCCCCTCTGATTCAGCCCCTCTGTTTCTCGCCCTCTGTTTCAGTCCCTCTGTTTCTCACCCTCTGTTTCAGCCCCTCTGATTCAGCCCCTCTGTTTCTCGCCCTCTGTTTCAGCCCCTCTGTTTCTCGCCCTCTGTTTCAGCCCCTCTGTTTCTCGCCCTCTGTTTCAGCCCCACTGTTTCAGCCCCTCTGTTTCAGCCCCTCTGATTCAGCTCCTCTGTTTCTCGCCCTCTGTTTCAGCCCCTCTGTTTCTCGCCCTCTGTTTCAGCCCCTATGTTTCTCGCCCTCTGTTTCAGCCCCTCTGTTTCTTGCCCTCTGTTTCAGCCCCTCTGTTTCTCGCCCTCTGTTTCAGCCCCTCTGTTTCAGCCGCTCTGTTTCTCACCCTCTGTTTCAGCCCCTCTGATTCAGCCCCTCTGTTTCTCGCCCTCTGTTTCAGCCCCTCTGTTTCTCGCCCTCTGTTTCAGCCCCTCTGTTTCTCGCCCTCTGTTTCAGCCCCACTGTTTCAGCCCCTCTGTTTCAGCCCCTCTGATTCAGCCCCTCTGATTCTCGCCCTCTGTTTCAGCCCCTCTGTTTCTCGCCCTCTGTTTCAGCCCCTCTGTTTCTCGCCCTCTGTTTCAGCCCCTCTGTTTTTCGCCCTCTTTTTCAGCCCCTCTGTTTCAGCCCGTCTGTTTCAGCCCCTCTGTTTCTCGCCCTCTGTTTCAGTCCCTCTGTTTCTCACCCTCTGTTTCAGCCCCTCTGATTCAGCCCCTCTGTTTCAGCCCCTCTATTTCAGCCCCTCTGTTTCAGCCCCTCTGTTTCAGGCTCTCTGTTTCAGCCCGTCTGTTTCAGCCCCTCTGTTTCAGGCCCTCTGATTTAGCCCTCTGATTCAGCACCTCTGTTTCTCGCCCTCTGTTTCAGCCCCTCTGATTCAGCCACTCTGTTTCTCGCCCTCTGTTTCAGCCCCTCTGTTTCGCGCCCTCTGTTTCAGCCCCTCTGTTTCTCGCCCTCTGTTTCAGCCCGTCTGTTTCAGCCCCTCTGTTTCAGCCCCTTTTTTCAACCCCTCTGTTTCAGCCCCTCTGTTTCAAGCCCTCTGTTTCAGCCAATCTGTTTCTCGCCCTCTGTTTCAGACCCTCTGTTTCAGACCCTCTGTTTCTCGCCCTCTGTTTCTGCCCCTCTGTTTCTCGCCCTCTGTTTCAGCCCCTCAGTTTCTCGCCCTCTGTTTCAGCCCCGCTGATTCAGCCCCTCTGTTTCAGCCCCTCTGAATCAGCCCCTCTGATTCAGCCCCTCTGTTTCAGACCCTCTGTTTCAGCCCCTCTGTTTCAGCCCCTCTGTTTCTCGCCCTCTGTTTCAGCCCCTCTGATTCAGACCCTCTGTTTCAACCCCTCTGATTCAGCCGCTCTGATTTAGCCCCTCTGATTCAGCCCCTCTGTTTCTCGCCCTCTTTTTCAGCCCCTCTGATTCAGCCCCTCTGTTTCAGCCCCTCTGATTCAGCCCCTCTGTTTCAGCCCCTCTATTTCAGCCCCTCTGTTTCAGCCCCTCTGTTTCAGGCTCTCTGTTTCAGCCCATCTGTTTCAGCCCCTCTGTTTCAGCCCCTCTGATTGAGCCCTCTGATTCAGCACCTCTGTTTCTCGCCCTCTGTTTCAGCCCCTCTGTTTCAGCCCCTCTGTTTCAGCCCCTCTGTTTCTCACCCTCTGTTTCAGCCCCTCAGTTTCTCGCCCTCTGTTTCAGCCCCGCTGATTCAGCCCCTCTGTTTCAACCCCTCTGAATCAGCCCCTCTGATTCAGCCCCTCTGTTTCAGACCCTCTGTTTCAGCCCCTCTCTTTCAGCCCCTCTAATTCTCGCCCTCTGTTTCAGCCCCTCTGATTCAGACCCTCTGTTTCAACCCCTCTGATTCAGCCCCTCTGATTTAGCCCCTCTGATTCAGCCCCTCTGTTTCTCGCCCTCTGTTTCAGCCCTTCTGTTTCAGCCCCTCTGTTTCTTGCCCTCTGTTTCAGCCCCTCTGTTTCTCGCCCTCTGTTTCAGCCCCTCTGTTTCTCGCCCTCTGTTTCAGCCCCTCTGATTCAGCCCCTCTGATTTAGCCCTCTGATTCAGCCCCTCTGTTTCTCGCCCTCTGTTTCAGCCCCTCTGTTTTTCGCCCTCTTTTTCAGCCCCTCTGTTTCAGCCTATCTGTTTCAGCCACTCTGTTTCTCGCCCTCTGTTTCAGCCCCTCTGTTTCTCGCCCTCTGTTTCAGCCCCTCTGTTTCTCACCCTCTGTTTCAGCCCCTCTGATTCAGCCCCTCTGTTTCTCGCCCTCTGTTTCAGCCCCTCTGTTTCTCGCCCTCTGTTTCAGCCCCTCTGTTCCTCGCCCTCTGTTTCAGCCCCACTGTTTCAGCCCCTCTGTTTCAGCCCCTCTGATTCAGCCCCTCTGTTTCTCGCCCTCTGTTTCAGCCCCTCTGTTTCTCGCCCTCTGTTTCAGCCCCTCTGTTTCTCGCCCTCTGTTTCAGCCCCTCTGTTTTTCGCCCTCTTTTTCAGCCCCTCTGTTTCAGCCCGTCTGTTTCAGCCCCTCTGTTTCTCGCCCTCTGTTTCAGTCCCTCTGTTTCTCACCCTCTGTTTCAGCCCCTCTGATTCAGCCCCTCTGTTTCAGCCCCTCTATTTCAGCCCCTCTGTTTCAGCCCCTCTGTTTCAGGCTCTCTGTTTCAGCCCGTCTGTTTCAGCCCCTCTGTTTCAGGCCCTCTGATTTAGCCCTCTGATTCAGCACCTCTGTTTCTCACCCTCTGTTTCAGCCCCTCTGTTTCAGCCCCTCTGTTTCAGCCCCTCTGTTTCTCACCCTCTGTCTCAGCCCCTCAGTTTCTCGCCCTCTGTTTCAGCCCCGCTGATTCAGCCCCTCTGTTTCAGCCCCTCTGAATCAGCCCCTCTGATTCAGCCCCTCTGTTTCAGACCCTCTGTTTCAGCCCCTCTCTTTCAGCCCCTCTAATTCTCGCCCTCTGTTTCAGCCCCTCTGATTCAGACCCTCTGTTTCAACCCCTTTGATTCAGCCCCTCTGATTTAGCCCCTCTGATTCAGCCCCTCTGTTTCTCGCCCTCTGTTTCAGCCCTTCTGTTTCAGGCCCTCTGTTTCTTGCCCTCTGTTTCAGCCCCTCTGTTTCTCGCCCTCTGTTTCAGCCCCTCTGTTTCTCGCCCTCTGTTTCAGCCCCTATGATTCAGCCCCTCTGATTTAGCCCTCTGATTCAGCCCCTCTGTTTCTCGCCCTCTGTTTCAGCCCCTCTGTTTTTCGCCCTATTTTTCAGCCCCTCTGTTTCAGCCTATCTGTTTCAGCCACTCTGTTTCTCGCCCTCTGTTTCAGCCCCTCTGTTTCTCGCCCTCTGTTTCAGCCCCTCTGATTCAGCCCCTCTGTTTCTCGCCCTCTGTTTCAGCCCCTCTGTTTCTCGCCCTCTGTTTCAGCCCCTCTGTTTCTCGCCCTCTGTTTCAGCCCCTCTGGTTTTCGCCCTCTTTTTCAGCCCCTCTGTTTCAGCCCGTCTGTTTCAGCCCCTCTGTTTCTCGCCCTCTGTTTCAGTCCCTCTGTTTCTCACCCTCTGTTTCAGCCCCTCTGATTCAGCCCCTCTGTTTCAGCCCCTCTATTTCAGCCCCTCTGTTTCAGCCCCTCTGTTTCAGGCTCTCTGTTTCAGCCCGTCTGTTTCAGCCCCTCTGTTTCCGGCCCTCTGATTTAGCCCTCTGATTCAGCACCTCTGTTTCTCGCCCTCTGTTTCAGCCCCTCTGTTTCAGCCCCTCTGTTTCAGCCCCTCTGTTTCTCACCCTCTGTTTCAGCCCCTCAGTTTCTCGCACTCTGTTTCAGCCCCGCTGATTCAGCCCCTCTGTTTCAGCCCCTCTGAATCAGCCCCTCTGATTCAGCCCCTCTGTTTCAGACCCTCTGTTTCAGCCCCTCTTTCAGCCACTCTAATTCTCGCCCTCTGTTTCAGCCCCTCTGATTCAGACCCTCTGTTTCAACCCCTCTGATTCAGCCCCTCTGATTTAGCCCCTCTGATTCAGCCCCTCTGTTTCTCGCCCTCTGTTTCAGCCCTTCTGTTTCAGGCCCTCTGTTTCTTGCCCTCTGTTTCAGCCCCTCTGTTTCTCGCCCTCTGTTTCAGCCCCTCTGTTTCTCGCCCTCTGTTTCAGCCCCTCTGATTCAGCCCCTCTGATATAGCCCTCTGATTCAGCCCCTCTGTTGCTCGCCCTCTGTTTCAGCCCCTCTGTTTTTCGCCCTCTTTTTCAGCCCCTCTGTTTCAGCCTATCTGTTTCAGCCACTCTGTTTCTCGCCCTCTGTTTCAGACCCTCTGATTCTCGCCCTCTGTTTCAGCCCCTCTGTTTCTCACCCTCTGTTTCAGCCCCTCTGATTCAGCCCCTCTGTTTCTCGCCCTCTGTTTCAGCCCCTCTGTTTCTCGCCCTCTGTTTCAGCCCCTCTGTTTCTCGCCCTCTGTTTCAGCCCCACTGTTTCAGCCCCTCTGTTTCAGCCCCTCTGATTCAGCCCCTCTGTTTCTCGCCCTCTGTTTCAGTCCCTCTGTTTCTCACCCTCTGTTTCAGCCCCTCTGATTCAGCCCCTCTGTTTCTCGCCCTCTGTTTCAGCCCCTCTGTTTCTCGCCCTCTGTTTCAGCCCCACTGTTTCAGCCCCTCTGTTTCAGCCCCTCTGATTCAGCTCCTCTGTTTCTCGCCCTCTGTTTCAGCCCCTCTGTTTCTCGCCCTCTGTTTCAACCCCTATGTTTCTCGCCCTCTGTTTCAGCCCCTCTGTTTCTTGCCCTCTGTTTCAGCCCCTCTGTTTCTCGCCCTCTGTTTCAGCCCCTCTGTTTCAGCCGCTCTGTTTCTCGCCCTCTGTGTCTGCCCCTCTTTTCTTTCGCCCTCTGTTTCAGCCCCTCAGTTTCTCGCCCTCTGTTTCAGCCCCGCTGATTCAGCCCCTCTGTTTCAGCCCCTCTGAATCAGCCCCTCTGATTCAGCCCGTCTGTTTCAGACCCTCTGTTTCAGCCCCTCTGTTTCTTCCCGTCTGTTTCTCGCCCTCTGTTTCAGCCCCTATGTTTCTCGCCCTCTGTGTCAGCCCCTCTGTTTCTCCACCTCTGTTTCAGCCCCTCTGTTTCAGCCGCTCTGTTTCTCGCCCTCTGTTTCTGCCCCTCTGTTTCTCGCCCTCTGTTTCAGCCCCTCAGTTTCTCGCCCTCTGTTTCAGCCCCGCTGATTCAGCCCCTCTGTTTCAGCTCCTCTGTTTCAGCCCCTCTGTTTCAGCTCCTCTGATTCAGCCCCTCTGTTTCTCGCCCTCTGTTTCAGCCCCTCTGTTTCTTGCCCTCTGTTTCAGCCCCGCTGATTCAGCCCCTCTGTTTCAGCCACTCTGAATCAGCCCCTCTGATTCAGCCCCTCTGTTTCAGACCCTCTGTTTCAGCCCCTCTGTTTCAGCCCCTCTGTTTCTCGCCCTCTGTTTCAGCCCCACTGATTCAGACCCTCTGTTTCAGCCCCTCTGTTTCTCGCCCTCTGTTTCTGCCCCTCTGTTTCTCGCCCTGTTTCAGCCCCTCAGTTTCTCGCCCTCTGTTTCAGCCCCGCTGATTCAGCCCCTCTGTTTCAGCCCCTCTGAATCAGCCCCTCTGATTCAGCCCGTCTGTTTCAGCCCCTCTGTTTCAGCCCCTCTGTTTCAGCCCCTCTGTTTCAACCCCTCTGTTTCAGCCCCTCTGTTTCTAGCCCTCTGTTTCAGCCACTCTGTTTCTCGCCCTCTGCTTCAGCCCCTCTGTTTCAGCCCCTCTGTTTCTCGCCTGCTGTTTCTGCCCCTCTGTTTCTCGCCCTCTGTTTCAGCCCCTCAGTTTCTCGCCCTCTGTTTCAGCCCCGCTGATTCAGCCCCTCTGTTTCAGCCACTCTGAATCAGCCCCTCTGATTCAGCCCCTCTGTTTCAGACCCTCTGTTTCAGCCACCCTGTTTCAGCCCCTCTGTTTCTCGCCCTCTGTTTCAGCCCCTCTGATTCAGACCCTCTGTTTCAGAGCCTCTGTTTCTCGCCCTCTGTTTCAGCCCCTCTGTTACTTGCCCTCTGTTTCAGCCCCTCTGTTTCTCGCCCTCTTTTTCAGCCCCACTGTTTCAGCCCCTCTGTTTCAGCCCCTCTGTTTCAACCCCTCTGTTTCAGCCCCTCTGTTTCTAGCCCTCTGTTTCAGCCACTCTGTTTCTCGCCCTCTGTTTCAGCCCCTCTGTTTCTCGCCTGCTGTTTCTGCCCCTCTGTTTCTCACCCTCTGTTTCAGCCCCTCAGTTTCTCGCCCTCTGTTTCAGCCCCGCTGATTCAGCCCCTCTGTTTCAGCCCCTCTGAATCAGCCCCTCTGATTCAGCCCCTCTGTTTCAGACCCTCTGTTTCAGCCCCTCTGTTTCAGCCCCTCTGTTTCATGCCCTCTGTTTCAGCCCCTCTGATTCAGACCCTCTGTTTCAGCCCCTCTGTTTCTCCCCCTCTGTTTCAGCCCTTCTGTTTCAGCCCCTCTGCTTCTTGCCCTTTGTTTCAGCCCCTCTGTTTCTCGCATTCTGTTTTAGCCCCTCTGATTCAGCCCCTCTGTTTCAGCCCCTCTGAATCAGCCCCTCTGATTCAGCCCCTCTGTTTCAGACCCTCTGTTTCAGCCCCTCTGTTTTAGCCACTCTGTTTTTCGCCCTCTGTTTCAGCCCCTCTGTTTCTCGCCCTCTGTTTCAGGCTCTCTGTTTCGGCCCGTCTGTTTCAGCCCCTCTGTTTCTGCCCCTCTGTTTCTGGCCCTCTGTTTCTTGCCCGCTGTTTCAGCCCCTTTGTTTCTCGCCCTCTGTTTCAGTTCCTCTGTTTCAGCCCCTCTGATTCAGCCCCTCTGATTCAGCCCCTCTGTTTCTCGCCCTCTGTTTCAGCCCCTCTGTTTCAGCCCCTCTGTTTCAGCTCCTCTGTTTCAGCCCCTCTGTTTCTCGCCCTCTGTTTCAGCCCCTCTGTTTCTCGCCCTCTGTTTCAGCCCCTCTGTTTCAGCACCTCTGTTTCAGCCCCTCTGTTTCAGCCACTCTGTTTCAGCCCCTCTGTTTCAGCCCCTCTGTTTCAGCCACTCTGTTTCACCCCCTCTGTTTCTCGCCCTCTGTTTCAGCCCCTCTGTTTTTCGCCCTCTTTTTCAGCCCCTCTGTTTCAGCCCTCTGTTTCAGCCCCTCTGTTTCTCACCCTCTGTTTCAGCCCCTCTGATTCAGCCCCTCTGTTTCTCGCCCTCTGTTTCAGCCCCTCTGTTTCGCGCCCTCTGTTTCAGCCCCTCTGTTTCTCGCCCTCTGTTTCAGCCCCACTGTTTCAGCCCCTCTGTTTCAGCCCCTCTTTTCAACCCCTCTGTTTCAGCCCCTCTGTTTCTAGCCCTCTGTTTCAGCCAATCTGTTTCTCGCCCTCTGTTTCAGCCCCTCTGATTCAGACCCTCTGTTTCAAACCCTCTGATTCAGCCGCTCTGATTTAGCCCCTCTGATTCAGCCCCTCTGTTTCTCGCCCTCTTTTTCAGCCCCTCTGATTCAGCCCCTCTGTTTCTCGCCCTCTTTTTCAGCCCCTCTGATTCAGCCCATCTATGTCAGCCCCTCTGTTTCAGCCCCTCTGTTTCAGGCTCTCTGTTTCAGCCCGTCTGTTTCAGCCCCTCCGTTTCAGGCCCTCTGATTTAGCCCTCTGATTCAGCACCTCTGTTTCTCGCCCTCTGTTTCAGCCCCTCTGTTTCAGCCCCTCTGTTTCAGCCCCTCTGTTTCTCACCCTCTGTTTCAGCCCCTCAGTTTCTCGCCCTCTGTTTCAGCCCCGCTGATTCAGCCCCTCTGTTTCAGCCCCTCTGAATCAGCCCCTCTGATTCAGCCCCTCTGTTTCAGCCCCTCTGTTTCTCGCCCTCTGTTTCAGCCCTTCTGTTTCAGCCCCTCTGTTTCTTGCCCTCTGTTTCAGCCCCTCTGTTTCTCGCCCTCTGTTTCAGCCCCTCTGTTTCTCGCCCTCTGTTTCAGCCCCTCTGATTCAGCCCCTCTGATTTAGCCCTCTGATTCAGCCCCTCTGTTTCTCGCCCTCTGTTTCAGCCCCTCTGTTTTTCGCCCTCTTTTTCAGCCCCTCTGTTTCAGCCTATCTGTTTCAGCCACTCTGTTTCTCGCCCTCTGTTTCATCCCTCTGTTTCTCTTCCTCTGTTTCAACCCCTCTGTTTGTCACCCTCTGTTTCAGCCCCTCTGATTCAGCCCATCTGTTTCTCGCACTCTCTTTCAGCCCCTCTGTTTCTCGCCCTCTGTTTCAGCCCCTCTGTTTCTCGCCCTCTGTTTCAGCCCCACTGTTTCAGCCCCTCTGTTTCAGCCCCTCTGATACAGCCCCTCTGTTTCTCGCCCTCTGTTTCAGCCCCTCTGTTTCTCGCCCTCTGTTTCAGCCCCTCTGTTTCTCGCCCTCTGTTTCAGCCCCTCTGTTTTTCGCACTCTTTTTCAGCCCCTCTGTTTCAGCCCGTCTGTTTCAGTCACTCTATCTCTCGCCCTCTGTTTCAGTCCCTCTGTTTCTCACCCTCTGTTTCAGCCCCTCTGATTCAGCCCCTCTGTTTCTCGCCCTCTGTTTCAGCCCCTCTGTTTCTCGCCCTCTGTTTCAGCCCCTCTGTTTCTCGCCCTCTGTTTCAGCCCCTCCCTTTCTTGCCCTCTGTTTCAGCACCTCTGTTTCTCGCCCTCTGTTTCAGCCCCTCTGTTTCAGCCGCTCTGTTTCTCGCCCTCTGTTTCTGCCCCTCTTTTCTTTCGCCCTCTGTTTCAGCCCTCAGTTTCTCGCCCTCTGTTTCAGCCCCGCTGATTCAGCCCCTCTGTTTCAGCCCCTCTGAATCAGCCCCTCTGATTCAGCCCGTCTGTTTCAGACCCTCTGTTTCTCGCCCTCTGTTTCAGTTCCTCTGTTTCAGCCCCTCTGATTCAGCCCCTCTGATTCAGCCCCTCTGTTTCTCGCCCTCTGTTTCAGGCTCTCTGTTTCGGCCCGTCTGTTTCAGCCCCTCTGTTTCTGCCCCTCTGTTTCTGGCCCTCTGTTTCTTGCCCGCTGTTTCAGCCCCTTTGTTTCTCGCCCTCTGTTTCAGTTCCTCTGTTTCAGCCCCTCTGATTCAGCCCCTCTGATTCAGCCCCTCTGTTTCTCGCCCTCTGTTTCAGCCCCTCTGTTTCATCCCCTCTGTTTCAGCTCCTCTGTTTCAGCCCCTCTGTTTCTCGCCATCTGTTTCAGCCCCTCTGTTTCTCGCCCTCTGTTTCAGCCCCTCTGTTTCAGCACCTCTGTTTCAGCCCCTCTGTTTCAGCCACTCTGTTTCAGCCCCTCTGTTTCAGCCCCTCTGTTTCAGCCACTCTGTTTCACCCCCTCTGTTTCTCGCCCTCTGTTTCAGCCCCTCTGTTTTTCGCCCTCTTTTTCAGCCCCTCTGTTTCAGCCCTCTGTTTCAGCCCCTCTGTTTCTCACCCTCTGTTTCAGCCCCTCTGATTCAGCCCCTCTGTTTCTCGCCCACTGTTTCAGCCCCTCTGATTCAGCCCCTCTGTTTCGCGCCCTCTGTTTCAGCCCCTCTGTTTCTCGCCCTCTGTTTCAGCCCCACTGTTTCAGCCCCTCTGTTTCAGCCCCTCTTTTCAACCCCTCTGTTTCAGCCCCTCTGTTTCTAGCCCTCTGTTTCAGCCAATCTGTTTCTCGCCCTCTGTTTCAGACCCTCTGTTTCAGACCCTCTGTTTCTCGCCCGCTGTTTCTGCCCCTCTGTTTCTCGCCCTCTGTTTCAGCCCCTCAGTTTCTCGCCCTCTGTTTCAGCCCCGCTGATTCAGCCCCTCTGTTTCAGCCCCTCTGAATCAGCCCCTCTGATTCAGCCCCTCTGTTTCAGACCCTCTGTTTCAGCCCCTCTTTTTCAGCCCCTCTGTTTCTCGCCCTCTGTTTCAGCCCCTCTGATTCAGACCCTCTGTTTCAACCCCTCTGATTCAGCCGCTCTGATTTAGCCCCTCTGATTCAGCCCCTCTGTTTCTCGCCCTCTTTTTCAGCCCCTCTGATTCAGCCCCTCTGTTTCTCGCCCTCTTTTTCAGCCCCTCTGATTCAGCCCATCTATTTCAGCCCCTCTGTTTCAGCCCCTCTGTTTCAGGCTCTCTGTTTCAGCCCGTCTGTTTCAGCCCCTCCGTTTCAGGCCCTCTGATTTAGCCCTCTGATTCAGCACCTCTGTTTCTCGCCCTCTGTTTCAGCCCCTCTGTTTCAGCCCCTCTGTTTCTCACCCTCTGTTTCAGCCCCTCAGTTTCTCGCCCTCTGTTTCTGCCCCGCTGATTCAGCCCCTCTGTTTCAGCCCCTCTGAATCAGCCCCTCTGATTCAGCCCCTCTGTTTCAGCCCCTCTGTTTCTCGCCCTCTGTTTCAGCCCTTCTGTTTCAGCCCCTCTGTTTCTTGCCCTCTGTTTCAGCCCCTCTGTTTCTCGCCCTCTGTTTCAGCCCCTCTGATTCAGCCCCTCTGATTTAGCCCTCTGATTCAGCCCCTCTGTTTCTCGCCCTCTGTTTCAGCCCCTCTGTTTTTCGCCCTCTTTTTCAGCCCCTCTGTTTCAGCCTATCTGTTTCAGCCACTCTGTTTCTCGCCCTCTGTTTCATCCCTCTGTTTCAGCCCCTCTGATTCAGCCCCTCTGTTTCTCGCCCTCTGTTTCAGCCCCTCTGTTTCTCGCCCTCTGTTTCAGCCCCACTGTTTCAGCCCCTCTGTTTCAGCCCCTCTGATTCAGCTCCTCTGTTTCTCGCCCTCTGTTTCAGCCCCTCTGTTTCTCGCCCTCTGTTTCAACCCCTATGTTTCTTGCCCTCTGTTTCAGCCCCTCTGTTTCTTGCCCTCTGTTTCAGCCCCTCTGTTTCTCGCCCTCTGTTTCAGCCCCTCTGTTTCAGCCGCTCTGTTTCTCGCCCTCTGTTTCTGCCCCTCTTTTCTTTCGCCCTCTGTTTCAGCCCCTCAGTTTCTCGCCCTCTGTTTCAGCCCCGCTGATTCAGCCCCTCTGTTTCAGCCCCTCTGAATCAGCCCCTCTGATTCAGCCCGTCTGTTTCAGACCCTCTGTTTCAGCCCCTCTGTTTCTTCCCGTCTGTTTCTCGCCCTCTGTTTCAGCCCCTATGTTTCTCGCCCTCTGTGTCAGCCCCTCTGTTTCTCCACCTCTGTTTCAGCCCCTCTGTTTCAGCCGCTCTCTTTCTCGCCCTCTGTTTCTGCCCCTCTGTTTCTCGCCCTCTGTTTCAGCCCCTCAGTTTCTCGCCCTCTGTTTCAGCCCCGCTGATTCAGCCCCTCTGTTTCAGCCCCTCTGTTTCAGCCCCTCTGTTTCAGCTCCTCTGATTCAGCCCCTCTGTTTCTCGCCCTCTGTTTCAGCCCCTCTGTTTCTTGCCCTCTGTTTCAGCCCCGCTGATTCAGCCCCTCTGTTTCAGCCACTCTGAATCAGCCCCTCTGATTCAGCCCCTCTGTTTCAGACCCTCTGTTTCAGCCCCTCTGTTTCAGCCCCTCTGTTTCTCGCCCTCTGTTAAAGCCCCACTGATTCAGACCCTCTGTTTCAGCCCCTCTGTTTCTCGCCCTCTGTTTCTGCCCCTCTGTTTCTCGCCCTGTTTCAGCCCCTCAGTTTCTCGCCCTCTGTTTCAGCCCCGCTGATTCAGCCCCTCTGTTTCAGCCCCTCTGAATCAGCCCCTCTGATTCAGCCCGTCTGTTTCAGCCCCTCTGTTTCAGCCCCTCTGTTTCAGCCCCTCTGTTTCAACCCCTCTGTTTCAGCCCCTCTGTTTCTAGCCCTCTGTTTCAGCCACTCTGTTTCTCGCCCTCTGCTTCAGCCCCTCTGTTTCAGCCCCTCTGTTTCTCGCCTGCTGTTTCTGCCCCTCTGTTTCTCGCCCTCTGTTTCAGCCCCTCAGTTTCTCGCCCTCTGTTTCAGCCCCGCTGATTCAGCCCCTCTGTTTCAGCCACTCTGAATCAGCCCCTCTGATTCAGCCCCTCTGTTTCAGACCCTCTGTTTCAGCCACCCTGTTTCAGCCCCTCTGTTTCTCGCCCTCTGTTTCAGCCCCTCTGATTCAGACCCTCTGTTTCAGAGCCTCTGTTTCTCGCCCTCTGTTTCAGCCCCTCTGTTACTTGCCCTCTGTTTCAGCCCCTCTGTTTCTCGCCCTCTTTTTCAGCCCCACTGTTTCAGCCCCTCTGTTTCAGCCCCTCTGTTTCAACCCCTCTGTTTCAGCCCCTCTGTTTCTAGCCCTCTGTTTCAGCCACTCTGTTTCTCGCCCTCTGTTTCAGCCCCTCTGTTTCAGCCCCTCTGTTTCTCGCCTGCTGTTTCTGCCCCTCTGTTTCTCACCCTCTGTTTCAGCCCCTCAGTTTCTCGCCCTCTGTTTCAGCCCCGCTGATTCAGCCCCTCTGTTTCAGCCCCTCTGAATCAGCCCCTCTGATTCAGCCCCTCTGTTTCAGACCCTCTGTTTCAGCCCCTCTGTTTCAGCCCCTCTGTTTCTTGCCCTCTGTTTCAGCCCCTCTGATTCAGACCCTCTGTTTCAGCCCCTCTGTTTCTCCCCCTCTGTTTCAGCCCTTCTGTTTCAGCCCCTCTGCTTCTTGCCCTTTGTTTCAGCCCCTCTGTTTCTCGCATTCTGTTTTAGCCCCTCTGATTCAGCCCCTCTGTTTCAGCCCCTCTGAATCAGCCTCTCTGATTCAGCCCCTCTGTTTCAGACCCTCTGTTTCAGCCCCTCTGTTTTAGCCACTCTGTTTTTCGCCCTCTGTTTCAGCCCCTCTGTTTCTCGCCCTCTGTTTCAGGCTCTCTGTTTCTTGCCCGCTGTTTCAGCCCCTTTGTTTCTCGCCCTCTGTTTCAGTTCCTCTGTTTCAGCCCCTCTGATTCAGCCCCTCTGATTCAGCCCCTCTGTTTCTCGCCCTCTGTTTCAGCCCCTCTGTTTCTCGCCCTCTGTTTCAGCCCCTCTGTTTCAGCACCTCTGTTTCAGCCCCTCTGTTTCAGCCACTCTGTTTCACCTCCTCTGTTTCTCGCCCTCTGTTTCAGCCCCTCTGTTTTTCGCCCTCTTTTTCAGCCCCTCTGTTTCAGCCCTCTGTTTCAGCCCCTCTGTTTCTCACCCTCTGTTTCAGCCCCTCTGATTCAGCCCCTCTGTTTCTCGCCCTCTGTTTCAGCCCCTCTGTTTCGCGCCCTCTGTTTCAGCCCCTCTGTTTCTCGCCCTCTGTTTCAGCCCCACTGTTTCAGCCCCTCTGTTTCAGCCCCTCTTTTCAACCCCTCTGTTTCAGCCCCTCTGTTTCTAGCCCTCTGTTTCAGCCAATCTGTTTCTCGCCCTCTGTTTCAGACCCTCTGTTTCAGACCCTCTGTTTCTCGCCCGCTGTTTCTGCCCCTCTGTTTCTCGCCCTCTGTTTCAGCCCCTCAGTTTCTCGCCCTCTGTTTCAGCCCCGCTGATTCAGCCCCTCTGTTTCAGCCCCTCTGAATCAGCCCCTCTGATTCAGCCCCTCTGTTTCAGACCCTCTGTTTCAGCCCCTCTTTTTCAGCCCCTCTGTTTCTCGCCCTCTGTTTCAGCCCCTCTGATTCAGACCCTCTGTTTCAAACCCTCTGATTCAGCCGCTCTGATTTAGCCCCTCTGATTCAGCCCCTCTGTTTCTCGCCCTCTTTTTCAGCCCCTCTGATTCAGCCCCTCTGTTTCTCGCCCTCTTTTTCAGCCCCTCTGATTCAGCCCATCTATGTCAGCCCCTCTGTTTCAGCCCCTCTGTTTCAGGCTCTCTGTTTCAGCCCGTCTGTTTCAGCCCCTCCGTTTCAGGCCCTCTGATTTAGCCCTCTGATTCAGCACCTCTGTTTCAGCCACTCTGTTTCAGCCCCTCTGTTTCAGCCCCTCTGTTTCAGCCCCTCTGTTTCTCACCCTCTGTTTCAGCCCCTCAGTTTCTCGCCCTCTGTTTCAGCCCCGCTGATTCAGCCCCTCTGTTTCAGCCCCTCTGAATCAGCCCCTCTGATTCAGCCCCTCTGTTTCAGCCCCTCTGTTTCTCGCCCTCTGTTTCAGCCCTTCTGTTTCAGCCCCTCTGTTTCTTGCCCTCTGTTTCAGCCCCTCTGTTTCTCGCCCTCTGTTTCAGCCCCTCTGTTTCTCGCCCTCTGTTTCAGCCCCTCTGATTCAGCCCCTCTGATTTAGCCCTCTGATTCAGCCCCTCTGTTTCTCGCCCTCTGTTTCAGCCCCTCTGTTTTTCGCCCTCTTTTTCAGCCCCTCTGTTTCAGCCTATCTGTTTCAGCCACTCTGTTTCTCGCCCTCTGTTTCATCCCTCTGTTTCTCTTCCTCTGTTTCAACCCCTCTGTTTGTCACCCTCTGTTTCAGCCCCTCTGTTTCAGCCCCTCTGTTTCTCGCACTCTGTTTCAGCCCCTCTGTTTCTCGCCCTCTGTTTCAGCCCCTCTGTTTCTCGCCCTCTGTTTCAGCCCCACTGTTTCAGCCCCTCTGTTTCAGCCCCTCTGATTCAGCCCCTCTGTTTCTCGCCCTCTGTTTCAGCCCCTCTGTTTCTCGCCCTCTGTTTCAGCCCCTCTGTTTCTCGCCCTCTGTTTCAGCCCCTCTGTTTTTCGCACTCTTTTTCAGCCCCTCTGTTTCAGCCCGTCTGTTTCAGTCACTCTATCTCTCGCCCTCTGTTTCAGTCCCTCTGTTTCTCACCCTCTGTTTCAGCCCCTCTGATTCAGCCCCTCTGTTTCTCGCCCTCTGTTTCAGCCCCTCTGTTTCTCGCCCTCTGTTTCAGCCCCTCGGTTTCTCGCCCTCTGTTTCAGCCCCTCCCTTTCTTGCCCTCTGTTTCAGCCCCTCTGTTTCTCGCCCTCTGTTTCAGCCCCTCTGTTTCAGCCGCTCTGTTTCTCGCCCTCTGTTTCTGCCCCTCTTTTCTTTCGCCCTCTGTTTCAGCCCTCAGTTTCTCGCCCTCTGTTTCAGCCCCGCTGATTCAGCCCCTCTGTTTCAGCCCCTCTGAATCAGCCCCTCTGATTCAGCCCGTCTGTTTCAGACCCTCTGTTTCTCGCCCTCTGTTTCAGTTCCTCTGTTTCAGCCCCTCTGATTCAGCCCCTCTGATTCAGCCCCTCTGTTTCTCGCCCTCTGTTTCAGGCTCTCTGTTTCGGCCCGTCTGTTTCAGCCCCTCTGTTTCTGCCCCTCTGTTTCTGGCCCTCTGTTTCTTGCCCGCTGTTTCAGCCCCTTTGTTTCTCGCCCTCTGTTTCAGTTCCTCTGTTTCAGCCCCTCTGATTCAGCCCCTCTGATTCAGCCCCTCTGTTTCTCGCCCTCTGTTTCAGCCCCTCTGTTTCAGCCCCTCTGTTTCAGCTCCTCTGTTTCAGCCCCTCTGTTTCTCGCCATCTGTTTCAGCCCCTCTGTTTCTCGCCCTCTGTTTCAGCCCCTCTGTTTCAGCACCTCTGTTTCAGCCCCTCTGTTTCAGCCACTTTGTTTCAGCCCCTCTGTTTCAGCCCCTCTGTTTCAGCCACTCTGTTTCACCCCCTCTGTTTCTCGCCCTCTGTTTCAGCCCCTCTGTTTTTCGCCCTCTTTTTCAGCCCCTCTGTTTCAGCCCTCTGTTTCAGCCCCTCTGTTTCTCACCCTCTGTTTCAGCCCCTCTGATTCAGCCCCTCTGTTTCTCGCCCTCTGTTTCAGCCCCTCTGTTTCGCGCCCTCTGTTTCAGCCCCTCTGTTTCTCGCCCTCTGTTTCAGCCCCACTGTTTCAGCCCCTCTGTTTCAGCCCCTCTTTTCAACCCCTCTGTTTCAGCCAATCTGTTTCTCGCCCTCTGTTTCAGACCCTCTGTTTCAGACCCTCTGTTTCTCGCCCGCTGTTTCTGCCCCTCTGTTTCTCGCCCTCTGTTTCAGCCCCTCAGTTTCTCGCCCTCTGTTTCAGCCCCGCTGATTCAGCCCCTCTGTTTCAGCCCCTCTGAATCAGCCCCTCTGATTCAGCCCCTCTGTTTCAGACCCTCTGTTTCAGCCCCTCTTTTTCAGCCCCTCTGTTTCTCGCCCTCTGTTTCAGCCCCTCTGATTCAGACCCTCTGTTTCAGCCCCTTTTTTCAACCCCTCTGTTTCAGCCCCTCTGTTTCTAGCCCTCTGTTTCAGCCAATCTGTTTCTCGCCCTCTGTTTCAGACCCTCTGTTTCAGACCCTCTGTTTCTCGCCCTCTGTTTCTGCCCCTCTGTTTCTCGCCCTCTGTTTCAGCCCCTCAGTTTCTCGCCCTCTGTTTCAGCCCCGCTGATTCAGCCCCTCTGTTTCAGCCCCTCTGAATCAGCCCCTCTGATTCAGCCCCTCTGTTTCAGACCCTCTGTTTCAGCCCCTCTGTTTCAGCCCCTCTGTTTCTCGCCCTCTGTTTCAGCCCCTCTGATTCAGACCATCTGTTTCAACCCCTCTGATTCAGCCGCTCTGATTTAGCCCCTCTGATTCAGCCCCTCTGTTTCTCGCCCTCTTTTTCAGCCCCCCTGATTCAGCCCCTCTGTTTCAGCCCCTCTGATTCAGCCCCTCTGTTTCAGCCCCTCTATTTCAGCCCCTCTGTTTCAGCCCCTCTGTTTCAGGCTCACTGTTTCAGCCCGTCTGTTTCAGCCCCTCTGTTTCAGCCCCTCTGATTGAGCCCTCTGATTCAGCACCTCTGTTTCTCGCCCTCTGTTTCAGCCCCTCTGTTTCAGCCCCTCTGTTTCAGCCCCTCTGTTTCTCACCCTCTGTTTCAGCCCCTCAGTTTCTCGCCCTCTGTTTCAGCCCCGCTGATTCAGCCCCTATGTTTCAGCCCCTCTGAATCAGCCCCTCTGATTCAGCCCCTCTGTTTCAGACCCTCTGTTTCAGCCCCTCTCTTTCAGCCCCTCTAATTCTCGCCCTCTGTTTCAGCCCCTCTGATTCAGACCCTCTGTTTCAACCCCTCTGATTCAGCCCCTCTGATTTAGCCCCTCTGATTCAGCCCCTCTGTTTCTCGCCCTCTGTTTCAGCCCTTCTGTTTCAGCCCCTCTGTTTCTAGCCCTCTGTTTCAGCCCCTCTGTTTCTCGCCCTCTGTTTCAGCCACTTTGTTTCTCGCCCTCTGTTTCAGCCCCTCTGATTCAGCCCCTCTGATTTAGCCCTCTGATTCAGCCCCTCTGTTTCTCGCCCTCTGTTTCAGCCCCACTGTTTTTCGCCCTCTTTTTCAGCCCCTCTGTTTCAGCCTATCTGTTTCAGCCACTCTGTTTCTCGCCCTCTGTTTCAGCCCCTCTGTTTCTCGCCCTCTGTTTCAGCCCCTCTGTTTCTCACCCTCTGTTTCAGCCCCTCTGATTCAGCCCCTCTGTTTCTCGCCCTCTGTTTCAGCCCCTCTGTTTCTCGCCCTCTGTTTCAGCCCCTCTATTTCTCGCCCTCTGTTTCAGCCCCACTGTTTCAGCCCCTCTGTTTCAGCCCCTCTGATTCAGCCCCTCTGTTTCTCGCCCTCTGTTTCAGCCCCTCTGTTTCTCGCCCTCTGTTTCAGCCCCTCTGTTTTTCGCCCTCTTTTTCAGCCCCTCTGTTTCAGCCTGTCTGTTTCAGCCCCTCTGTTTCTCGCCCTCTGTTTCAGACCCTCTGTTTCTCGCCCGCTGTTTCTGCCCCTCTGTTTCTCGCCCTCTGTTTCAGCCCCTCAGTTTCTCGCCCTCTGTTTCAGCCCCGCTGATTCAGCCCCTCTGTTTCAGCCCCTCTGAATCAGCCCAACTGATTCAGCCCCTCTGTTTCAGACCCTCTGTTTCAGCCCCTCTTTTTCAGCCCCTCTGTTTCTCGCCCTCTGTTTCAGCCCCTCTGATTCAGACCCTCTGTTTCAACCCCTCTGATTCAGCCGCTCTGATTTAGCCCCTCTGATTCAGCCCCTCTGTTTCTCGCCCTCTTTTTCAGCCCCTCTGATTCAGCCCCTCTGTTTCTCGCCCTCTTTTTCAGCCCCTCTGATTCAGCCCATCTATTTCAGCCCCTCTGTTTCAGCCCCTCTGTTTCAGGCTCTCTGTTTCAGCCCGTCTGTTTCAGCCCCTCCGTTTCAGGCCCTCTGATTTAGCCCTCTGATTCAGCACCTCTGTTTCTCGCCCTCTGTTTCAGCCCCTCTGTTTCAGCCCCTCTGTTTCTCACCCTCTGTTTCAGCCCCTCAGTTTCTCGCCCTCTGTTTCAGCCCCGCTGATTCAGCCCCTCTGTTTCAGCCCCTCTGAATCAGCCCCTCTGATTCAGCCCCTCTGTTTCAGCCCCTCTGTTTCTCGCCCTCTGTTTCAGCCCTTCTGTTTCAGCCCCTCTGTTTCTTGCCCTCTGTTTCAGCCCCTCTGTTTCTCGCCCTCTGTTTCAGCCCCTCTGATTCAGCCCCTCTGATTTAGCCCTCTGATTCAGCCCCTCTGTTTCTCGCCCTCTGTTTCAGCCCCTCTGTTTTTCGCCCTCTTTTTCAGCCCCTCTGTTTCAGCCTATCTGTTTCAGCCACTCTGTTTCTCGCCCTCTGTTTCATCCCTCTGTTTCTCTTCCTCTGTTTCAACCCCTCTGTTTGTCACCCTCTGTTTCAGCCCCTCTGATTCAGCCCCTCTGTTTCTCGCCCTCTGTTTCAGCCCCTCTGTTTCTCGCCCTCTGTTTCAGCCCCACTGTTTCAGCCCCTCTGTTTCAGCCCCTCTGATTCAGCCCCTCTGTTTCTCGCCCTCTGTTTCAGCCCCTCTGTTTCTCGCCCTCTGTTTCAGCCCCTCTGTTTCTCGCCCTCTGTTTCAGCCCCTCTGTTTTTCGCACTCTTTTTCAGCCCCTCTGTTTCAGCCCGTCTGTTTCAGTCACTCTATTTCTCGCCCTCTGTTTCAGTCCCTCTGTTTCTCACCCTCTGTTTCAGCCCCTCTGATTCAGCCCCTCTGTTTCTCGCCCTCTGTTTCAGCCCCTCTGTTTCTCGCCCTCTGTTTCAGCCCCTCCCTTTCTTGCCCTCTGTTTCAGCCCCTCTGTTTCTCGCCCTCTGTTTCAGCCCCTCTGTTTCAGCCGCTCTGTTTCTCGCCCTCTGTTTCTGCCCCTCTTTTCTTTCGCCCTCTGTTTCAGCCCCTCAGTTTCTCGCCCTCTGTTTCAGCCCCGCTGATTCAGCCCCTCTGTTTCAGCCCCTCTGAATCAGCCCCTCTGATTCAGCCCGTCTGTTTCAGACCCTCTGTTTCAGCCCCTCTGTTTCTTCCCGTCTGTTTCTCGCCCTCTGTTTCAGCCCCTATGTTTCTCGCCCTCTGTGTCAGCCCCTCTGTTTCTCGCCCTCTGTTTCAGCCCCTCTGTTTCAGCCGCTCTGTTTCTCGCCCTCTGTTTCTGCCCCTCTGTTTCTCGCCCTCTGTTTCAGAACCTCAGTTTCTCGCCCTCTGTTTCAGCCCCGCTGATTCAGCCCCTCTGTTTCTGCCCCTCTGAATCAGCCCCTCTGATTCAGCCCGTCTGTTTCAGCCCCTCTGTTTCAGCCCCTCTGATTCAGCCCCACTGTTTCAGCCCCTCTGTTTCAGCCCCTCTGTTTCAACCCCTCTGCTTCAGCCCCTCTGTTTCTAGCCCTCTGTTTCAGCCACTCTGTTTCTTGCCCTCTGTTTCAGCCCCTCTGTTTCAGCCCCTCTGTTTCTCGCCTGCTGTTTCTGCCCCTCTGTTTCTCGCCCTCTGTTTCAGCCCCTCAGTTTCTCGCCCTCTGTTTCAGCCCCGCTGATTCAGCCCCTCTGTTTCAGCCACTCTGATTCAGCCACTCTGTTTCTCGCCCTCTGTTTCAGCCCCTCTGTTTCTCGCCCTCTGTTTCAGCCCCACTGTTTCAGCCCCTCTGTTTCAGCCCCTTTTTTCAACCCCTCTGTTTCAGCCCCTCTGTTTCTAGCCCTCTGTTTCAGCCAATCTGTTTCTCACCCTCTGTTTCAGACCCTCTGTTTCAGACCCTCTGTTTCTCGCCCTCTGTTTCTGCCCCTCTGTTTCTCGCCCTCTGTTTCAGCCCCTCAGTTTCTCGCCCTCTGTTTCAGCCCCGCTGATTCAGCCCCTCTGTTTCAGCCCCTCTGAATCAGCCCCTCTGATTCAGCCCCTCTGTTTCAGACCCTCTGTTTCAGCCCCTCTGTTTCAGCCCCTCTGTTTCTCGCCCTCTGTTTCAGCCCCTCTGATTCAGACCCTCTGTTTCAACCCCTCTGATTCAGCCGCTCTGATTTAGCCCCTCTGATTCAGCCCCTCTGTTTCTCGCCCTCTTTTTCAGCCCCCCTGATTCAGCCCCTCTGTTTCAGCCCCTCTGATTCAGCCCCTCTGTTTCAGCCCCTCTATTTCAGCCCCTCTGTTTCAGCCCCTCTGTTTCAGGCTCACTGTTTCAGCCCGTCTGTTTCAGCCCCTCTGTTTCAGCCCCTCTGATTGAGCCCTCTGATTCAGCACCTCTGTTTCTCGCCCTCTGTTTCAGCCCCTCTGTTTCAGCCCCTCTGTTTCAGCCCCTCTGTTTCTCACCCTCTGTTTCAGCCCCTCAGTTTCTCGCCCTCTGTTTCAGCCCCGCTGATTCAGCCCCTCTGTTTCAGCCCCTCTGAATCAGCCCCTCTGATTCAGCCCCTCTGTTTCAGACCCTCTGTTTCAGCCCCTCTCTTTCAGCCCCTCTAATTCTCGCCCTCTGTTTCAGCCCCTCTGATTCAGACCCTCTGTTTCAACCCCTCTGATTCAGCCCCTCTGATTTAGCCCCTCTGATTCAGCCCCTCTGTTTCTCGCCCTCTGTTTCAGCCCTTCTGTTTCAGCCCCTCTGTTTCTAGCCCTCTGTTTCAGCCCCTCTGTTTCTCGCCCTCTGTTTCAGCCCCTTTGTTTCTCGCCCTCTGTTTCAGCCCCTCTGATTCAGCCCCTCTGATTTAGCCCTCTGATTCAGCCCCTCTGTTTCTCGCCCTCTGTTTCAGCCCCACTGTTTTTCGCCCTCTTTTTCAGCCCCTCTGTTTCAGCCTATCTGTTTCAGCCACTCTGTTTCTCGCCCTCTGTTTCAGCCCCTCTGTTTCTCGCCCTCTGTTTCAGCCCCTCTGTTTCTCACCCTCTGTTTCAGCCCCTCTGATTCAGCCCCTCTGTTTCTCGCCCTCTGTTTCAGCCCCTCTGTTTCTCGCCCTCTGTTTCAGCCCCTCTATTTCTCGCCCTCTGTTTCAGCCCCACTGTTTCAGCCCCTCTGTTTCAGCCCCTCTGATTCAGCCCCTCTGTTTCTCGCCCTCTGTTTCAGCCCCTCTGTTTCTCGCCCTCTGTTTCAGCCCCTCTGTTTTTCGCCCTCTTTTTCAGCCCCTCTGTTTCAGCCTGTCTGTTTCAGCCCCTCTGTTTCTCGCCCTCTGTTTCAGTCCCTCTGTTTCTCACCCTCTGTTTCAGCCCCTCTGATTCAGCCCCTCTGTTTCAGCCCCTCTATTTCAGCCCCTCTGTTTCAGCCCCTCTGTTTCAGGCTCTCTGTTTCAGCCCGTCTGTTTCAGCCCCTCTGTTTCAGGCCCTCTGATTTAGCCCTCTGATTCAGCACCTCTGTTTCTCGCCCTCTGTTTCAGCCCCTCTGTTTCAGCCCCTCTGTTTCAGCCCCTCTGTTTCTCACCCTCTGTTTCAGCCCCTCAGTTTCTCGCCCTCTGTTTCAGCCCCGCTGATTCAGCCCCTCTGTTTCAGCCCCTCTGAATCAGCCCCTCTGATTCAGCCCCTCTGTTTCAGACCCTCTGTTTCAGCCCCTCTCTTTCAGCCCCTCTAATTCTCGCCCTCTGTTTCAGCCCCTCTGATTCAGACCCTCTGTTTCAACCCCTCTGATTCAGCCCCTCTGATTTAGCCCCTCTGATTCAGCCCCTCTGTTTCTCGCCCTCTGTTTCAGCCCTTCTGTTTCAGGCCCTCTGTTTCTTGCCCTCTGTTTCAGCCCCTCTGTTTCTCGCCCTCTGTTTCAGCCCCTCTGTTTCTCGCCCTCTGTTTCAGCCCCTCTGATTCAGCCCCTCTGATTTAGCCCTCTGATTCAGCCCCTCTGTTTCTCGCCCTCTGTTTCAGCCCCTCTGTTTTTCGCCCTCTTTTTCAGCCCCTCTGTTTCAGCCTATCTGTTTCAGCCACTCTGTTTCTCGCCCTCTGTTTCAGCCCCTCTGTTTCTCGCCCTCTGTTTCAGCCCCTCTGATTCAGCCCCTCTGTTTCTCGCCCTCTGTTTCAGCCCCTCTGTTTCTCGCCCTCTGTTTCAGCCCCTCTGTTTCTCGCCCTCTGTTTCAGCCCCTCTGGTTTTCGCCCTCTTTTTCAGCCCCTCTGTTTCAGCCCGTCTGTTTCAGCCCCTCTGTTTCTCGCCCTCTGTTTCAGTCCCTCTGTTTCTCACCCTCTGTTTCAGCCCCTCTGATTCAGCCCCTCTGTTTCAGCCCCTCTATTTCAGCCCCTCTGTTTCAGCCCCTCTGTTTCAGGCTCTCTGTTTCAGCCCGTCTGTTTCAGCCCCTCTGTTTCAGGCCCTCTGATTTAGCCCTCTGATTCAGCACCTCTGTTTCTCGCCCTCTGTTTCAGCCCCTCTGTTTCAGCCCCTCTGTTTCAGCCCCTCTGTTTCTCACCCTCTGTTTCAGCACCTCAGTTTCTCGCCCTCTGTTTCAGCCCCGCTGATTCAGCCCCTCTGTTTCAGCCCCTCTGAATCAGCCCCTCTGATTCAGCCCCTCTGTTTCAGACCCTCTGTTTCAGCCCCTCTCTTTCAGCCACTCTAATTCTCGCCCTCTGTTTCAGCCCCTCTGATTCAGACCCTCTGTTTCAACCCCTCTGATTCAGCCCCTCTGATTTAGCCCCTCTGATTCAGCCCCTCTGTTTCTCGCCCTCTGTTTCAGCCCTTCTGTTTCAGGCCCTCTGTTTCTTGCCCTCTGTTTCAGCCCCTCTGTTTCTCGCCCTCTGTTTCAGCCCCTCTGTTTCTCGCCCTCTGTTTCAGCCCCTCTGATTCAGCCCCTCTGATTTAGCCCTCTGATTCAGCCCCTCTGTTGCTCGCCCTCTGTTTCAGCCTCTCTGTTTTTCGCCCTCTTTTTCAGCCCCTCTGTTTCAGCCTATCTGTTTCAGCCACTCTGTTTCTCGCCCTCTGTTTCAGCCCCTCTGATTCTCGCCCTCTGTTTCAGCCCCTCTGTTTCTCACCCTCTGTTTCAGCCCCTCTGATTCAGCCCCTCTGTTTCTCGCCCTCTGTTTCAGCCCCTCTGTTTCTCGCCCTCTGTTTCAGCCCCACTGTTTCAGCCCCTCTGTTTCAGCCCCTCTGATTCAGCCCCTCTGTTTCTCGCCCTCTGTTTCAGTCCCTCTGTTTCTCACCCTCTGTTTCAGCCCCTCTGATTCAGCCCCTCTGTTTCTCGCCCTCTGTTTCAGCCCCTCTGTTTCTCGCCCTCTGTTTCAGCCCCTCTGTTTCTCGCCCTCTGTTTCAGCCCCACTGTTTCAGCCCCTCTGTTTCAGCCCCTCTGATTCAGCCCCTCTGTTTCTCGCCCTCTGTTTCAGCCCCTCTGTTTCTCGCCCTCTGTTTCAGCCCCTATGTTTCTCGCCCTCTGTTTCAGCCCCTCTGTTTCTTGCCCTCTGTTTCAGCCCCTCTGTTTCTCGCCCTCTGTTTCAGCCCCTCTGTTTCAGCCGCTCTGTTTCTCGCCCTCTGTTTCTGCCCCTCTTTTCTTTCGCCCTCTGTTTCAGCCCCTCAGTTTCTCGCCCTCTGTTTCAGCCCCGCTGATTCAGCCCCTCTGTTTCAGCCCCTCTGAATCAGCCCCTCTGATTCAGCCCGTCTGTTTCAGACCCTCTGTTTCAGCCCCTCTGTTTCTTCCCGTCTGTTTCTCGCCCTCTGTTTCAGCCCCTATGTTTCTCGCCCTCTGTGTCAGCCCCTCTGTTTCTCCACCTCTGTTTCAGCCCCTCTGTTTCAGCCGCTCTGTTTCTCGCCCTCTGTTTCTGCCCCTCTGTTTCTCGCCCTCTGTTTCAGCACCTCAGTTTCTCGCCCTCTGTTTCAGCCCAGCTGATTCAGCCCCTCTGTTTCAGCCCCTCTGTTTCAGCCCCTCTGTTTCAGCTCCTCTGATTCAGCCCCTCTGTTTCTCGCCCTCTGTTTCAGCCCCTCTGTTTCTTGCCCTCTGTTTCAGCCCCGCTGATTCAGCCCCTCTGTTTCAGCCACTCTGAATCAGCCCCTCTGATTCAGCCCCTCTGTTTCAGACCCTCTGTTTCAGCCACTCTGTTTCAGCCCCTCTGTTTCTCGCCCTCTGTTTCAGCCCCACTGATTCAGACCCTCTGTTTCAGCCCCTCTGTTTCTCGCCCTCTGTTTCTGCCCCTCTGTTTCTCGCCCTGTTTCAGCCCCTCAGTTTCTCGCCCTCTGTTTCAGCCCCGCTGATTCAGCCCCTCTGTTTCAGCCCCTCTGAATCAGCCCCTCTGATTCAGCCCGTCTGTTTCAGCCCCTCTGTTTCAGCCCCTCTGTTTCAGCCCCTCTGTTTCAACCCCTCTGTTTCAGCCCCTCTGTTTCTAGCCCTCTGTTTCAGCCACTCTGTTTCTCGCCCTCTGCTTCAGCCCCTCTGTTTCAGCCCCTCTGTTTCTCGCCTGCTGTTTCTGCCCCTCTGTTTCTCGCCCTCTGTTTCAGCCCCTCAGTTTCTCGCCCTCTGTTTCAGCCCCGCTGATTCAGCCCCTCTGTTTCAGCCACTCTGAATCAGCCCCTCTGATTCAGCCCCTCTGTTTCAGACCCTCTGTTTCAGCCACTCTTTTTCAGCCCCTCTGTTTCTCGCCCTCTGTTTCAGCCCCTCTGATTCAGACCCTCTGTTTCAGCCCCTCTGTTTCTCGCCCTCTGTTTCAGCCCCTCTGTTACTTGCCCTCTGTTTCAGCCCCTCTGTTTCTCGCCCTCTTTTTCAGCCCCACTGTTTCAGCCCCTCTGTTTCAGCCCCTCTGTTTCAACCCCTCTGTTTCAGCCCCTCTGTTTCTAGCCCTCTGTTTCAGCCACTCTGTTTCTCGCCCTCTGTTTCAGCCCCTCTGTTTCAGCCCCTCTGTTTCTCGCCTGCTGTTTCTGCCCCTCTGTTTCTCACCCTCTGTTTCAGCCCCTCAGTTTCTCGCCCACTGTTTCAGCCCCGCTGATTCAGCCCCTCTGTTTCAGACCCTCTGTTTCAGCCCCTCTGTTTCAGCCCCTCTGTTTCTTGCCCTCTGTTTCAGCCCCAATGATTCAGACCCTCTGTTTCAGCCCCTCTGTTTCTCCCCCTCTGTTTCAGCCCTTCTGTTTCAGCCCCTCTGCTTCTTGCCCTTTGTTTCAGCCCCTCTGTTTCTCGCATTCTGTTTTAGCCCCTCTGATTCAGCCCCTCTGTTTCAGCCCCTCTGAATCAGCCCCTCTGATTCAGCCCCTCTGTTTCAGACCCTCTGTTTCAGCCCCTCTGTTTTAGCCACTCTGTTTTTCGCCCTCTGTTTCAGCCCCTCTGTTTCTCGCCCTCTGTTTCAGGCTCTCTGTTTCGGCCCGTCTGTTTCAGCCCCTCTGTTTCTGCCCCTCTGTTTCTGGCCCTCTGTTTCTTGCCCGCTGTTTCAGCCCCTTTGTTTCTCGCCCTCTGTTTCAGTTCCTCTGTTTCAGCCCCTCTGATTGAGCCCCTCTTATTCAGCCGCTCTGTTTCTCGCCCTCTGTTTCAGCCCCTCTGTTTCAGCCCCTCTGTTTCAGCTCCTCTGTTTCAGCCCCTCTGTTTCTCGCCCTCTGTTTCAGCCCCTCTGTTTCTCGCCCTCTGTTTCAGCCCCTCTGTTTCAGCACCTCTGTTTCAGCCCCTCTGTTTCAGCCACTCTGTTTCAGCCCCTCTGTTTCAGCCCCTCTGTTTCAGCCACTCTGTTTCAGCCCCTCTGTTTCTCGCCCTCTGTTTCAGCCCCTCTGTTTTTCGCCCTCTTTTTCAGCCCCTCTGTTTCAGCCCTCTGTTTCAGCCCCTCTGTTTCTCACCCTCTGTTTCAGCCCTTCTGTTTCAGCCCCTCTGTTTCTCCCCCTCTGTTTCAGCCCTTCTGTTTCAGCCCCTCTGCTTCTTGCCCTTTGTTTCAGCCCCTCTGTTTCTCGCATTCTGTTTTAGCCCCTCTGATTCAGCCCCTCTGTTTCAGCCCCTCTGAATCAGCCCCTCTGATTCAGCCCCTCTGTTTCAGACCCTCTGTTTCAGCCCCTCTGTTTTAGCCACTCTGTTTTTCGCCCTCTGTTTCAGCCCCTCTGTTTCTCGCCCTCTGTTTCAGGCTCTCTGTTTCGGCCCGTCTGTTTCAGCCCCTCTGTTTCTGCCCCTCTGTTTCTGGCCCTCTGTTTCTTGCCCGCTGTTTCAGCCCCTTTGTTTCTCGCCCTCTGTTTCAGTTCCTCTGTTTCAGCCCCTCTGATTCAGCCCCTCTGATTCAGCCCCTCTGTTTCTCGCCCTCTGTTTCAGCCCCTCTGTTTCAGCCCCTCTGTTTCAGCTCCTCTGTTTCAGCCCCTCTGTTTCTCGCCCTCTGTTTCAGCCCCTCTGTTTCTCGCCCTCTGTTTCAGCCCCTCTGTTTCAGCACCTCTGTTTCAGCCCCTCTGTTTCAGCCACTCTGTTTCAGCCCCTCTGTTTCAGCCCCTCTGTTTCAGCCACTCTGTTTCACCCCCTCTGTTTCTCGCCCTCTGTTTCAGCCCCTCTGTTTTTCGCCCTCTTTTTCAGCCCCTCTGTTTCAGCCCTCTGTTTCAGCCCCTCTGTTTCTCACCCTCTGTTTCAGCCCCTCTGATTCAGCCCCTCTGTTTCTCGCCCTCTGTTTCAGCCCCTCTGTTTCGCGCCCTCTGTTTCAGCCCCTCTGTTTCTCGCCCTCTGTTTCAGCCCCACTGTTTCAGCCCCTCTGTTTCAGCCCCTCTTTTCAACCCCTCTGTTTCAGCCCCTCTGTTTCTAGCCCTCTGTTTCAGCCAATCTGTTTCTCGCCCTCTGTTTCAGACCCTCTGTTTCAGACCCTCTGTTTCTCGCCCGCTGTTTCTGCCCCTCTGTTTCTCGCCCTCTGTTTCAGCCCCTCAGTTTCTCGCCCTCTGTTTCAGCCCCGCTGATTCAGCCCCTCTGTTTCAGCCCCTCTGAATCAGCCCCTCTGATTCAGCCCCTCTGTTTCAGACCCTCTGTTTCAGCCCCTCTTTTTCAGCCCCTCTGTTTCTCGCCCTCTGTTTCAGCCCCTCTGATTCAGACCCTCTGTTTCAACCCCTCTGATTCAGCCGCTCTGATTTAGCCCCTCTGATTCAGCCCCTCTGTTTCTCGCCCTCTTTTTCAGCCCCTCTGATTCAGCCCCTCTGTTTCTCGCCCTCTTTTTCAGCCCCTCTGATTCAGCCCATCTATGTCAGCCCCTCTGTTTCAGCCCCTCTGTTTCAGGCTCTCTGTTTCAGCCCGTCTGTTTCAGCCCCTCCGTTTCAGGCCCTCTGATTTAGCCCTCTGATTCAGCACCTCTGTTTCTCGCCCTCTGTTTCAGCCCCTCTGTTTCAGCCCCTCTGTTTCAGCCCCTCTGTTTCTCACCCTCTGTTTCAGCCCCTCAGTTTCTCGCCCTCTGTTTCAGCCCCGCTGATTCAGCCCCTCTGTTTCAGCCCCTCTGAATCAGCCCCTCTGATTCAGCCCCTCTGTTTCAGCCCCTCTGTTTCTCGCCCTCTGTTTCAGCCCTTCTGTTTCAGCCCCTCTGTTTCTTGCCCTCTGTTTCAGCCCCTCTGTTTCTCGCCCTCTGTTTCAGCCCCTCTGTTTCTCGCCCTCTGTTTCAGCCCCTCTGATTCAGCCCCTCTGATTTAGCCCTCTGATTCAGCCCCTCTGTTTCTCGCCCTCTGTTTCAGCCCCTCTGTTTTTCGCACTCTTTTTCAGCCCCTCTGTTTCAGCCTATCTGTTTCAGCCACTCTGTTTCTCGCCCTCTGTTTCATCCCTCTGTTTCTCTTCCTCTGTTTCAACCCCTCTGTTTGTCACCCTCTGTTTCAGCCCCTCTGATTCAGCCCCTCTGTTTCTCGCACTCTCTTTCAGCCCCTCTGTTTCTCGCCCTCTGTTTCAGCCCCTCTGTTTCTCGCCCTCTGTTTCAGCCCCACTGTTTCAGCCCCTCTGTTTCAGCCCCTCTGATTCAGCCCCTCTGTTTCTCGCCCTCTGTTTCTCGCCCTCTGTTTCAGCCCCTCTGTTTCAGCCGCTCTGTTTCTCGCCCTCTGTTTCTGCCCCTCTTTTCTTTCGCCCTCTGTTTCAGCCCCTCAGTTTCTCGCCCTCTGTTTCAGCCCCGCTGATTCAGCCCCTCTGTTTCAGCCCCTCTGAATCAGCCCCTCTGATTCAGCCCGTCTGTTTCAGACCCTCTGTTTCAGCCCCTCTGTTTCTTCCCGTCTGTTTCTCGCCCTCTGTTTCAGCCCCTATGTTTCTCGCCCTCTGTGTCAGCCCCTCTGTTTCTCCACCTCTGTTTCAGCCCCTCTGTTTCAGCCGCTCTCTTTCTCGCCCTCTGTTTCTGCCCCTCTGTTTCTCGCCCTCTGTTTCAGCCCCTCAGTTTCTCGCCCTCTGTTTCAGCCCCGCTGATTCAGCCCCTCTGTTTCAGCCCCTCTGTTTCAGCCCCTCTGTTTCAGCTCCTCTGATTCAGCCCCTCTGTTTCTCGCCCTCTGTTTCAGCCCCTCTGTTTCTTGCCCTCTGTTTCAGCCCCGCTGATTCAGCCCCTCTGTTTCAGCCACTCTGAATCAGCCCCTCTGATTCAGCCCCTCTGTTTCAGACCCTCTGTTTCAGCCCCTCTGTTTCAGCCCCTCTGTTTCTCGCCCTCTGTTAAAGCCCCACTGATTCAGACCCTCTGTTTCAGCCCCTCTGTTTCTCGCCCTCTGTTTCTGCCCCTCTGTTTCTCGCCCTGTTTCAGCCCCTCAGTTTCTCGCCCTCTGTTTCAGCCCCGCTGATTCAGCCCCTCTGTTTCAGCCCCTCTGAATCAGCCCCTCTGATTCAGCCCGTCTGTTTCAGCCCCTCTGTTTCAGCCCCTCTGTTTCAGCCCCTCTGTTTCAACCCCTCTGTTTCAGCCCCTCTGTTTCTAGCCCTCTGTTTCAGCCACTCTGTTTCTCGCCCTCTGCTTCAGCCCCTCTGTTTCAGCCCCTCTGTTTCTCGCCTGCTGTTTCTGCCCCTCTGTTTCTCGCCCTCTGTTTCAGCCCCTCAGTTTCTCGCCCTCTGTTTCAGCCCCGCTGATTCAGCCCCTCTGTTTCAGCCACTCTGAATCAGCCCCTCTGATTCAGCCCCTCTGTTTCAGACCCTCTGTTTCAGCCACCCTGTTTCAGCCCCTCTGTTTCTCGCCCTCTGTTTCAGCCCCTCTGATTCAGACCCTCTGTTTCAGAGCCTCTGTTTCTCGCCCTCTGTTTCAGCCCCTCTGTTACTTGCCCTCTGTTTCAGCCCCTCTGTTTCTCGCCCTCTTTTTCAGCCCCACTGTTTCAGCCCCTCTGTTTCAGCCCCTCTGTTTCAACCCCTCTGTTTCAGCCCCTCTGTTTCTAGCCCTCTGTTTCAGCCACTCTGTTTCTCGCCCTCTGTTTCAGCCCCTCTGTTTCAGCCCCTCTGTTTCTCGCCTGCTGTTTCTGCCCCTCTGTTTCTCACCCTCTGTTTCAGCCCCTCAGTTTCTCGCCCTCTGTTTCAGCCCCGCTGATTCAGCCCCTCTGTTTCAGCCCCTCTGAATCAGCCCCTCTGATTCAGCCCCTCTGTTTCAGACCCTCTGTTTCAGCCCCTCTGTTTCAGCCCCTCTGTTTCTTGCCCTCTGTTTCAGCCCCTCTGATTCAGACCCTCTGTTTCAGCCCCTCTGTTTCTCCCCCTCTGTTTCAGCCCTTCTGTTTCAGCCCCTCTGCTTCTTGCCCTTTGTTTCAGCCCCTCTGTTTCTCGCATTCTGTTTTAGCCCCTCTGATTCAGCCCCTCTGTTTCAGCCCCTCTGAATCAGCCCCTCTGATTCAGCCCCTCTGTTTCAGACCCTCTGTTTCAGCCCCTCTGTTTTAGCCACTCTGTTTTTCGCCCTCTGTTTCAGCCCCTCTGTTTCTCGCCCTCTGTTTCAGGCTCTCTGTTTCTTGCCCGCTGTTTCAGCCCCTTTGTTTCTCGCCCTCTGTTTCAGTTCCTCTGTTTCAGCCCCTCTGATTCAGCCCCTCTGATTCAGCCCCTCTGTTTCTCGCCCTCTGTTTCAGCCCCTCTGTTTCAGCCCCTCTGTTTCAGCTCCTCTGTTTCAGCCCCTCTGTTTCTCGCCCTCTGTTTCAGCCCCTCTGTTTCTCGCCCTCTGTTTCAGCCCCTCTGTTTCAGCACCTCTGTTTCAGCCCCTCTGTTTCAGCCACTCTGTTTCACCCCCTCTGTTTCTCGCCCTCTGTTTCAGCCCCTCTGTTTTTCGCCCTCTTTTTCAGCCCCTCTGTTTCAGCCCTCTGTTTCAGCCCCTCTGTTTCTCACCCTCTGTTTCAGCCCCTCTGATTCAGCCCCTCTGTTTCTCGCCCTCTGTTTCAGCCCCTCTGTTTCGCGCCCTCTGTTTCAGCCCCTCTGTTTCTCGCCCTCTGTTTCAGCCCCACTGTTTCAGCCCCTCTGTTTCAGCCCCTCTTTTCAACCCCTCTGTTTCAGCCCCTCTGTTTCTAGCCCTCTGTTTCAGCCAATCTGTTTCTCGCCCTCTGTTTCAGACCCTCTGTTTCAGACCCTCTGTTTCTCGCCCGCTGTTTCTGCCCCTCTGTTTCTCGCCCTCTGTTTCAGCCCCTCAGTTTCTCGCCCTCTGTTTCAGCCCCGCTGATTCAGCCCCTCTGTTTCAGCCCCTCTGAATCAGCCCCTCTGATTCAGCCCCTCTGTTTCAGACCCTCTGTTTCAGCCCCTCTTTTTCAGCCCCTCTGTTTCTCGCCCTCTGTTTCAGCCCCTCTGATTCAGACCCTCTGTTTCAAACCCTCTGATTCAGCCGCTCTGATTTAGCCCCTCTGATTCAGCCCCTCTGTTTCTCGCCCTCTTTTTCAGCCCCTCTGATTCAGCCCCTCTGTTTCTCGCCCTCTTTTTCAGCCCCTCTGATTCAGCCCATCTATGTCAGCCCCTCTGTTTCAGCCCCTCTGTTTCAGGCTCTCTGTTTCAGCCCGTCTGTTTCAGCCCCTCCGTTTCAGGCCCTCTGATTTAGCCCTCTGATTCAGCACCTCTGTTTCAGCCACTCTGTTTCAGCCCCTCTGTTTCAGCCCCTCTGTTTCAGCCCCTCTGTTTCTCACCCTCTGTTTCAGCCCCTCAGTTTCTCGCCCTCTGTTTCAGCCCCGCTGATTCAGCCCCTCTGTTTCAGCCCCTCTGAATCAGCCCCTCTGATTCAGCCCCTCTGTTTCAGCCCCTCTGTTTCTCGCCCTCTGTTTCAGCCCTTCTGTTTCAGCCCCTCTGTTTCTTGCCCTCTGTTTCAGCCCCTCTGTTTCTCGCCCTCTGTTTCAGCCCCTCTGTTTCTCGCCCTCTGTTTCAGCCCCTCTGATTCAGCCCCTCTGATTTAGCCCTCTGATTCAGCCCCTCTGTTTCTCGCCCTCTGTTTCAGCCCCTCTGTTTTTCGCCCTCTTTTTCAGCCCCTCTGTTTCAGCCTATCTGTTTCAGCCACTCTGTTTCTCGCCCTCTGTTTCATCCCTCTGTTTCTCTTCCTCTGTTTCAACCCCTCTGTTTGTCACCCTCTGTTTCAGCCCCTCTGTTTCAGCCCCTCTGTTTCTCGCACTCTGTTTCAGCCCCTCTGTTTCTCGCCCTCTGTTTCAGCCCCTCTGTTTCTCGCCCTCTGTTTCAGCCCCACTGTTTCAGCCCCTCTGTTTCAGCCCCTCTGATTCAGCCCCTCTGTTTCTCGCCCTCTGTTTCAGCCCCTCTGTTTCTCGCCCTCTGTTTCAGCCCCTCTGTTTCTCGCCCTCTGTTTCAGCCCCTCTGTTTTTCGCACTCTTTTTCAGCCCCTCTGTTTCAGCCCGTCTGTTTCAGTCACTCTATCTCTCGCCCTCTGTTTCAGTCCCTCTGTTTCTCACCCTCTGTTTCAGCCCCTCTGATTCAGCCCCTCTGTTTCTCGCCCTCTGTTCCAGCCCCTCTGTTTCTCGCCCTCTGTTTCAGCCCCTCGGTTTCTCGCCCTCTGTTTCAGCCCCTCCCTTTCTTGCCCTCTGTTTCAGCCCCTCTGTTTCTCGCCCTCTGTTTCTGCCCCTCTTTTCTTTCGCCCTCTGTTTCAGCCCTCAGTTTCTCGCCCTCTGTTTCAGCCCCGCTGATTCAGCCCCTCTGTTTCAGCCCCTCTGAATCAGCCCCTCTGATTCAGCCCGTCTGTTTCAGACCCTCTGTTTCTCGCCCTCTGTTTCAGTTCCTCTGTTTCAGCCCCTCTGATTCAGCCCCTCTGATTCAGCCCCTCTGTTTCTCGCCCTCTGTTTCAGGCTCTCTGTTTCGGCCCGTCTGTTTCAGCCCCTCTGTTTCTGCCCCTCTGTTTCTGGCCCTCTGTTTCTTGCCCGCTGTTTCAGCCCCTTTGTTTCTCGCCCTCTGTTTCAGTTCCTCTGTTTCAGCCCCTCTGATTCAGCCCCTCTGATTCAGCCCCTCTGTTTCTCGCCCTCTGTTTCAGCCCCTCTGTTTCAGCCCCTCTGTTTCAGCTCCTCTGTTTCAGCCCCTCTGTTTCTTGCCATCTGTTTCAGCCCCTCTGTTTCTCGCCCTCTGTTTCAGCCCCTCTGTTTCAGCACCTCTGTTTCAGCCCCTCTGTTTCAGCCACTCTGTTTCAGCCCCTCTGTTTCAGCCCCTCTGTTTCAGCCACTCTGTTTCACCCCCTCTGTTTCTCGCCCTCTGTTTCAGCCCCTCTGTTTTTCGCCCTCTTTTTCAGCCCCTCTGTTTCAGCCCTCTGTTTCAGCCCCTCTGTTTCTCACCCTCTGTTTCAGCCCCTCTGATTCAGCCCCTCTGTTTCTCGCCCTCTGTTTCAGCCCCTCTGTTTCGCGCCCTCTGTTTCAGCCCCTCTGTTTCTCGCCCTCTGTTTCAGCCCCACTGTTTCAGCCCCTCTGTTTCAGCCCCTCTTTTCAACCCCTCTGTTTCAGCCCCTCTGTTTCTAGCCCTCTGTTTCAGCCAATCTGTTTCTCGCCCTCTGTTTCAGACCCTCTGTTTCAGACCCTCTGTTTCTCGCCCGCTGTTTCTGCCCCTCTGTTTCTCGCCCTCTGTTTCAGCCCCTCAGTTTCTCGCCCTCTGTTTCAGCCCCGCTGATTCAGCCCCTCTGTTTCAGCCCCTCTGAATCAGCCCCTCTGATTCAGCCCCTCTGTTTCAGACCCTCTGTTTCAGCCCCTCTTTTTCAGCCCCTCTGTTTCTCGCCCTCTGTTTCAGCCCCTCTGATTCAGACCCTCTGTTTCAACCCCTCTGATTCAGCCGCTCTGATTTAGCCCCTCTGATTCAGCCCCTCTGTTTCTCGCCCTCTTTTTCAGCCCCTCTGATTCAGCCCCTCTGTTTCTCGCCCTCTTTTTCAGCCCCTCTGATTCAGCCCATCTATTTCAGCCCCTCTGTTTCAGCCCCTCTGTTTCAGGCTCTCTGTTTCAGCCCGTCTGTTTCAGCCCCTCCGTTTCAGGCCCTCTGATTTAGCCCTCTGATTCAGCACCTCTGTTTCTCGCCCTCTGTTTCAGCCCCTCTGTTTCAGCCCCTCTGTTTCTCACCCTCTGTTTCAGCCCCTCAGTTTCTCGCCCTCTGTTTCAGCCCCGCTGATTCAGCCCCTCTGTTTCAGCCCCTCTGAATCAGCCCCTCTGATTCAGCCCCTCTGTTTCAGCCCCTCTGTTTCTCGCCCTCTGTTTCAGCCCTTCTGTTTCAGCCCCTCTGTTTCTTGCCCTCTGTTTCAGCCCCTCTGTTTCTCGCCCTCTGTTTCAGCCCCTCTGATTCAGCCCCTCTGATTTAGCCCTCTGATTCAGCCCCTCTGTTTCTCGCCCTCTGTTTCAGCCCCTCTGTTTTTCGCCCTCTTTTTCAGCCCCTCTGTTTCAGCCTATCTGTTTCAGCCACTCTGTTTCTCGCCCTCTGTTTCATCCCTCTGTTTCTCTTCCTCTGTTTCAACCCCTCTGTTTGTCACCCTCTGTTTCAGCCCCTCTGATTCAGCCCCTCTGTTTCTCGCCCTCTGTTTCAGCCCCTCTGTTTCTCGCCCTCTGTTTCAGCCCCACTGTTTCAGCCCCTCTGTTTCAGCCCCTCTGATTCAGCCCCTCTGTTTCTCGCCCTCTGTTTCAGCCCCTCTGTTTCTCGCCCTCTGTTTCAGCCCCTCTGTTTCTCGCCCTCTGTTTCAGCCCCTCTGTTTTTCGCACTCTTTTTCAGCCCCTCTGTTTCAGCCCGTCTGTTTCAGTCACTCTATTTCTCGCCCTCTGTTTCAGTCCCTCTGTTTCTCACCCTCTGTTTCAGCCCCTCTGATTCAGCCCCTCTGTTTCTCGCCCTCTGTTTCAGCCCCTCTGTTTCTCGCCCTCTGTTTCAGCCCCTCCCTTTCTTGCCCTCTGTTTCAGCCCCTCTGTTTCTCGCCCTCTGTTTCAGCCCCTCTGTTTCAGCCGCTCTGTTTCTCGCCCTCTGTTTCTGCCCCTCTTTTCTTTCGCCCTCTGTTTCAGCCCCTCAGTTTCTCGCCCTCTGTTTCAGCCCCGCTGATTCAGCCCCTCTGTTTCAGCCCCTCTGAATCAGCCCCTCTGATTCAGCCCGTCTGTTTCAGACCCTCTGTTTCAGCCCCTCTGTTTCTTCCCGTCTGTTTCTCGCCCTCTGTTTCAGCCCCTATGTTTCTCGCCCTCTGTGTCAGCCCCTCTGTTTCTCGCCCTCTGTTTCAGCCCCTCTGTTTCAGCCGCTCTGTTTCTCGCCCTCTGTTTCTGCCCCTCTGTTTCTCGCCCTCTGTTTCAGCCCCTCAGTTTCTCGCCCTCTGTTTCAGCCCCGCTGATTCAGCCCCTCTGTTTCTGCCCCTCTGAATCAGCCCCTCTGATTCAGCCCGTCTGTTTCAGCCCCTCTGTTTCAGCCCCTCTGATTCAGCCCCACTGTTTCAGCCCCTCTGTTTCAGCCCCTCTGTTTCAACCCCTCTGCTTCAGCCCCTCTGTTTCTAGCCCTCTGTTTCAGCCACTCTGTTTCTTGCCCTCTGTTTCAGCCCCTCTGTTTCAGCCCCTCTGTTTCTCGCCTGCTGTTTCTGCCCCTCTGTTTCTCGCCCTCTGTTTCAGCCCCTCAGTTTCTCGCCCTCTGTTTCAGCCCCGCTGATTCAGCCCCTCTGTTTCAGCCACTCTGATTCAGCCACTCTGTTTCTCGCCCTCTGTTTCAGCCCCTCTGTTTCGCGCCCTCTGTTTCAGCCCCTCTGTTTCTCGCCCTCTGTTTCAGCCCCACTGTTTCAGCCCCTCTGTTTCAGCCCCTTTTTTCAACCCCTCTGTTTCAGCCCCTCTGTTTCTAGCCCTCTGTTTCAGCCAATCTGTTTCTCGCCCTCTGTTTCAGACCCTCTGTTTCAGACCCTCTGTTTCTCGCCCTCTGTTTCTGCCCCTCTGTTTCTCGCCCTCTGTTTCAGCCCCTCAGTTTCTCGCCCTCTGTTTCAGCCCCGCTGATTCAGCCCCTCTGTTTCAGCCCCTCTGAATCAGCCCCTCTGATTCAGCCCCTCTGTTTCAGACCCTCTGTTTCAGCCCCTCTGTTTCAGCCCCTCTGTTTCTCGCCCTCTGTTTCAGCCCCTCTGATTCAGACCCTCTGTTTCAACCCCTCTGATTCAGCCGCTCTGATTTAGCCCCTCTGATTCAGCCCCTCTGTTTCTCGCCCTCTTTTTCAGCCCCCCTGATTCAGCCCCTCTGTTTCAGCCCCTCTGATTCAGCCCCTCTGTTTCAGCCCCTCTATTTCAGCCCCTCTGTTTCAGCCCCTCTGTTTCAGGCTCACTGTTTCAGCCCGTCTGTTTCAGCCCCTCTGTTTCAGCCCCTCTGATTGAGCCCTCTGATTCAGCACCTCTGTTTCTCGCCCTCTGTTTCAGCCCCTCTGTTTCAGCCCCTCTGTTTCAGCCCCTCTGTTTCTCACCCTCTGTTTCAGCCCCTCAGTTTCTCGCCCTCTGTTTCAGCCCCGCTGATTCAGCCCCTCTGTTTCAGCCCCTCTGAATCAGCCCCTCTGATTCAGCCCCTCTGTTTCAGACCCTCTGTTTCAGCCCCTCTCTTTCAGCCCCTCTAATTCTCGCCCTCTGTTTCAGCCCCTCTGATTCAGACCCTCTGTTTCAACCCCTCTGATTCAGCCCCTCTGATTTAGCCCCTCTGATTCAGCCCCTCTGTTTCTCGCCCTCTGTTTCAGCCCTTCTGTTTCAGCCCCTCTGTTTCTAGCCCTCTGTTTCAGCCCCTCTGTTTCTCGCCCTCTGTTTCAGCCCCTTTGTTTCTCGCCCTCTGTTTCAGCCCCTCTGATTCAGCCCCTCTGATTTAGCCCTCTGATTCAGCCCCTCTGTTTCTCGCCCTCTGTTTCAGCCCCACTGTTTTTCGCCCTCTTTTTCAGCCCCTCTGTTTCAGCCTATCTGTTTCAGCCACTCTGTTTCTCGCCCTCTGTTTCAGCCCCTCTGTTTCTCGCCCTCTGTTTCAGCCCCTCTGTTTCTCACCCTCTGTTTCAGCCCCTCTGATTCAGCCCCTCTGTTTCTCGCCCTCTGTTTCAGCCCCTCTGTTTCTCGCCCTCTGTTTCAGCCCCTCTATTTCTCGCCCTCTGTTTCAGCCCCACTGTTTCAGCCCCTCTGTTTCAGCCCCTCTGATTCAGCCCCTCTGTTTCTCGCCCTCTGTTTCAGCCCCTCTGTTTCTCGCCCTCTGTTTCAGCCCCTCTGTTTTTCGCCCTCTTTTTCAGCCCCTCTGTTTCAGCCTGTCTGTTTCAGCCCCTCTGTTTCTCGCCCTCTGTTTCAGTCCCTCTGTTTCTCACCCTCTGTTTCAGCCCCTCTGATTCAGCCCCTCTGTTTCAGCCCCTCTATTTCAGCCCCTCTGTTTCAGCCCCTCTGTTTCAGGCTCTCTGTTTCAGCCCGTCTGTTTCAGCCCCTCTGTTTCAGGCCCTCTGATTTAGCCCTCTGATTCAGCACCTCTGTTTCTCGCCCTCTGTTTCAGCCCCTCTGTTTCAGCCCCTCTGTTTCAGCCCCTCTGTTTCTCACCCTCTGTTTCAGCCCCTCAGTTTCTCGCCCTCTGTTTCAGCCCCGCTGATTCAGCCCCTCTGTTTCAGCCCCTCTGAATCAGCCCCTCTGATTCAGCCCCTCTGTTTCAGACCCTCTGTTTCAGCCCCTCTCTTTCAGCCCCTCTAATTCTCGCCCTCTGTTTCAGCCCCTCTGATTCAGACCCTCTGTTTCAACCCCTCTGATTCAGCCCCTCTGATTTAGCCCCTCTGATTCAGCCCCTCTGTTTCTCGCCCTCTGTTTCAGCCCTTCTGTTTCAGGCCCTCTGTTTCTTGCCCTCTGTTTCAGCCCCTCTGTTTCTCGCCCTCTGTTTCAGCCCCTCTGTTTCTCGCCCTCTGTTTCAGCCCCTCTGATTCAGCCCCTCTGATTTAGCCCTCTGATTCAGCCCCTCTGTTTCTCGCCCTCTGTTTCAGCCCCTCTGTTTTTCGCCCTCTTTTTCAGCCCCTCTGTTTCAGCCTATCTGTTTCAGCCACTCTGTTTCTCGCCCTCTGTTTCAGCCCCTCTGTTTCTCGCCCTCTGTTTCAGCCCCTCTGATTCAGCCCCTCTGTTTCTCGCCCTCTGTTTCAGCCCCTCTGTTTCTCGCCCTCTGTTTCAGCCCCTCTGTTTCTCGCCCTCTGTTTCAGCCCCTCTGGTTTTCGCCCTCTTTTTCAGCCCCTCTGTTTCAGCCCGTCTGTTTCAGCCCCTCTGTTTCTCGCCCTCTGTTTCAGTCCCTCTGTTTCTCACCCTCTGTTTCAGCCCCTCTGATTCAGCCCCTCTGTTTCAGCCCCTCTATTTCAGCCCCTCTGTTTCAGCCCCTCTGTTTCAGGCTCTCTGTTTCAGCCCGTCTGTTTCAGCCCCTCTGTTTCAGGCCCTCTGATTTAGCCCTCTGATTCAGCACCTCTGTTTCTCGCCCTCTGTTTCAGCCCCTCTGTTTCAGCCCCTCTGTTTCAGCCCCTCTGTTTCTCACCCTCTGTTTCAGCACCTCAGTTTCTCGCCCTCTGTTTCAGCCCCGCTGATTCAGCCCCTCTGTTTCAGCCCCTCTGAATCAGCCCCTCTGATTCAGCCCCTCTGTTTCAGACCCTCTGTTTCAGCCCCTCTCTTTCAGCCACTCTAATTCTCGCCCTCTGTTTCAGCCCCTCTGATTCAGACCCTCTGTTTCAACCCCTCTGATTCAGCCCCTCTGATTTAGCCCCTCTGATTCAGCCCCTCTGTTTCTCGCCCTCTGTTTCAGCCCTTCTGTTTCATGCCCTCTGTTTCTTGCCCTCTGTTTCAGCCCCTCTGTTTCTCGCCCTCTGTTTCAGCCCCTCTGTTTCTCGCCCTCTGTTTCAGCCCCTCTGATTCAGCCCCTCTGATTTAGCCCTCTGATTCAGCCCCTCTGTTGCTCGCCCTCTGTTTCAGCCTCTCTGTTTTTCGCCCTCTTTTTCAGCCCCTCTGTTTCAGCCTATCTGTTTCAGCCACTCTGTTTCTCGCCCTCTGTTTCAGCCCCTCTGATTCTCGCCCTCTGTTTCAGCCCCTCTGTTTCTCACCCTCTGTTTCAGCCCCTCTGATTCAGCCCCTCTGTTTCTCGCCCTCTGTTTCAGCCCCTCTGTTTCTCGCCCTCTGTTTCAGCCCCTCTGTTTCTCGCCCTCTGTTTCAGCCCCACTGTTTCAGCCCCTCTGTTTCAGCCCCTCTGATTCAGCCCCTCTGTTTCTCGCCCTCTGTTTCAGTCCCTCTGTTTCTCACCCTCTGTTTCAGCCCCTCTGATTCAGCCCCTCTGTTTCTCGCCCTCTGTTTCAGCCCCTCTGTTTCTCGCCCTCTGTTTCAGCCCCTCTGTTTCTCGCCCTCTGTTTCAGCCCCACTGTTTCAGCCCCTCTGTTTCAGCCCCTCTGATTCAGCCCCTCTGTTTCTCGCCCTCTGTTTCAGCCCCTCTGTTTCTCGCCCTCTGTTTCAGCCCCTATGTTTCTCGCCCTCTGTTTCAGCCCCTCTGTTTCTTGCCCTCTGTTTCAGCCCCTCTGTTTCTCGCCCTCTGTTTCAGCCCCTCTGTTTCAGCCGCTCTGTTTCTCGCCCTCTGTTTCTGCCCCTCTTTTCTTTCGCCCTCTGTTTCAGCCCCTCAGTTTCTCGCCCTCTGTTTCAGCCCCGCTGATTCAGCCCCTCTGTTTCAGCCCCTCTGAATCAGCCCCTCTGATTCAGCCCGTCTGTTTCAGACCCTCTGTTTCAGCCCCTCTGTTTCTTCCCGTCTGTTTCTCGCCCTCTGTTTCAGCCCCTATGTTTCTCGCCCTCTGTGTCAGCCCCTCTGTTTCTCCATCTCTGTTTCAGCCCCTCTGTTTCAGCCGCTCTGTTTCTCGCCCTCTGTTTCTGCCCCTCTGTTTCTCGCCCTCTGTTTCAGCACCTCAGTTTCTCGCCCTCTGTTTCAGCACAGCTGATTCAGCCCCTCTGTTTCAGCCCCTCTGTTTCAGCCCCTCTGTTTCAGCTCCTCTGATTCAGCCCCTCTGTTTCTCGCCCTCTGTTTCAGCCCCTCTGTTTCTTGCCCTCTGTTTCAGCCCCGCTGATTCAGCCCCTCTGTTTCAGCCACTCTGAATCAGCCCCTCTGATTCAGCCCCTCTGTTTCAGACCCTCTGTTTCAGCCCCTCTGTTTCAGCCCCTCTGTTTCTCGCCCTCTGTTTCAGCCCCACTGATTCAGACCCTCTGTTTCAGCCCCTCTGTTTCTCGCCCTCTGTTTCTGCCCCTCTGTTTCTCGCCCTGTTTCAGCCCCTCAGTTTCTCGCCCTCTGTTTCAGCCCCGCTGATTCAGCCCCTCTGTTTCAGCCCCTCTGTTTCAGCCCCTCTGTTTCAGCCCCTCTGTTTCAACCCCTCTGTTTCAGCCCCTCTGTTTCTAGCCCTCTGTTTCAGCCACTCTGTTTCTCGCCCTCTGCTTCAGCCCCTCTGTTTCAGCCCCTCTGTTTCTCGCCTGCTGTTTCTGCCCCTCTGTTTCTCGCCCTCTGTTTCAGCCCCTCAGTTTCTCGCCCTCTGTTTCAGCCCCGCTGATTCAGCCCCTCTGTTTCAGCCACTCTGAATCAGCCCCTCTGATTCAGCCCCTCTGTTTCAGACCCTCTGTTTCAGCCACTCTTTTTCAGCCCCTCTGTTTCTCGCCCTCTGTTTCAGCCCCTCTGATTCAGACCCTCTGTTTCAGCCCCTCTGTTTCTCGCCCTCTGTTTCAGCCCCTCTGTTACTTGCCCTCTGTTTCAGCCCCTCTGTTTCTCGCCCTCTTTTTCAGCCCCACTGTTTCAGCCCCTCTGTTTCAGCCCCTCTGTTTCAACCCCTCTGTTTCAGCCCCTCTGTTTCTAGCCCTCTGTTTCAGCCACTCTGTTTCTCGCCCTCTGTTTCAGCCCCTCTGTTTCAGCCCCTCTGTTTCTCGCCTGCTGTTTCTGCCCCTCTGTTTCTCACCCTCTGTTTCAGCCCCTCAGTTTCTCGCCCACTGTTTCAGCCCCGCTGATTCAGCCCCTCTGTTTCAGCCATTCTGTTTCAGCCCCTCTGTTTCAGCCCCTCTGTTTCAACCCCTCTGTTTCAGCCCCTCTGTTTCTAGCCCTCTGTTTCAGCCACTCTGTTTCTCGCCCTCTGCTTCAGCCCCTCTGTTTCAGCCCCTCTGTTTCTCGCCTGCTGTTTCTGCCCCTCTGTTTCTCGCCCACTGTTTCAGCCCCTCAGTTTCTCGCCCTCTGTTTCAGCCCCGCTGATTCAGCCCCTCTGTTTCAGCCACTCTGAATCAGCCCCTCTGATTCAGCCCCTCTGTTTCAGACCCTCTGTTTCAGCCACTCTTTTTCAGCCCCTCTGTTTCTCGCCCTCTGTTTCAGCCCCTCTGATTCAGACCCTCTGTTTCAGCCCCTCTGTTTCTCGCCCTCTGTTTCAGCCCCTCTGTTACTTGCCCTCTGTTTCAGCCCCTCTGTTTCTCGCCCTCTTTTTCAGCCCCACTGTTTCAGCCCCTCTGTTTCAGCCCCTCTGTTTCAACCCCTCTGTTTCAGCCCCTCTGTTTCTAGCCCTCTGTTTCAGCCACTCTGTTTCTCGCCCTCTGTTTCAGCCCCTCTGTTTCAGCCCCTCTGTTTCTCGCCTGCTGTTTCTGCCCCTCTGTTTCTCACCCTCTGTTTCAGCCCCTCAGTTTCTCGCCCACTGTTTCAGCCCCGCTGATTCAGCCCCTCTGTTTCAGACCCTCTGTTTCAGCCCCTCTGTTTCAGCCCCTCTGTTTCTTGCCCTCTGTTTCAGCCCCAATGATTCAGACCCTCTGTTTCAGCCCCTCTGTTTCTCCCCCTCTGTTTCAGCCCTTCTGTTTCAGCCCCTCTGCTTCTTGCTCTTTGTTTCAGCCCCTCTGTTTCTCGCATTCTGTTTTAGCCCCTCTGATTCAGCCCCTCTGTTTCAGCCCCTCTGAATCAGCCCCTCTGATTCAGCCCCTCTGTTTCAGACCCTCTGTTTCAGCCCCTCTGTTTCAGCCCCTCTGTTTCTCGCCCTCTGTTTCAGCCCCACTGATTCAGACCCTCTGTTTCAGCCCCTCTGTTTCTCGCCCTCTGTTTCTGCCCCTCTGTTTCTCGCCCTGTTTCAGCCCCTCAGTTTCTCGCCCTCTGTTTCAGCCCCGCTGATTCAGCCCCTCTGTTTCAGCCCCTCTGTTTCAGCCCCTCTGTTTCAGCCCCTCTGTTTCAACCCCTCTGTTTCAGCCCCTCTGTTTCTAGCCCTCTGTTTCAGCCACTCTGTTTCTCGCCCTCTGCTTCAGCCCCTCTGTTTCAGCCCCTCTGTTTCTCGCCTGCTGTTTCTGCCCCTCTGTTTCTCGCCCTCTGTTTCAGCCCCTCAGTTTCTCGCCCTCTGTTTCAGCCCCGCTGATTCAGCCCCTCTGTTTCAGCCACTCTGAATCAGCCCCTCTGATTCAGCCCCTCTGTTTCAGACCCTCTGTTTCAGCCACTCTTTTTCAGCCCCTCTGTTTCTCGCCCTCTGTTTCAGCCCCTCTGATTCAGACCCTCTGTTTCAGCCCCTCTGTTTCTCGCCCTCTGTTTCAGCCCCTCTGTTACTTGCCCTCTGTTTCAGCCCCTCTGTTTCTCGCCCTCTTTTTCAGCCCCACTGTTTCAGCCCCTCTGTTTCAGCCCCTCTGTTTCAACCCCTCTGTTTCAGCCCCTCTGTTTCTAGCCCTCTGTTTCAGCCACTCTGTTTCTCGCCCTCTGTTTCAGCCCCTCTGTTTCAGCCCCTCTGTTTCTCGCCTGCTGTTTCTGCCCCTCTGTTTCTCACCCTCTGTTTCAGCCCCTCAGTTTCTCGCCCACTGTTTCAGCCCCGCTGATTCAGCCCCTCTGTTTCAGACCCTCTGTTTCAGCCCCTCTGTTTCAGCCCCTCAGTTTCTCGCCCTCTGTTTCAGCCCCGCTGATTCAGCCCGTCTGTTTCAGCCCCTCTGTTTCAGCCCCTCTGTTTCAGCCCCTCTGTTTCAACCCCTCTGTTTCAGCCCCTCTGTTTCTAGCCCTCTGTTTCAGCCACTCTGTTTCTCGCCCTCTGCTTCAGCCCCTCTGTTTCAGCCCCTCTGTTTCTCGCCTGCTGTTTCTGCCCCTCTGTTTCTCGCCCTCTGTTTCAGCCCCTCAGTTTCTCGCCCTCTGTTTCAGCCCCGCTGATTCAGCCCCTCTGTTTCAGCCACTCTGAATCAGCCCCTCTGATTCAGCCCCTCTGTTTCAGACCCTCTGTTTCAGCCACTCTTTTTCAGCCCCTCTGTTTCTCGCCCTCTGTTTCAGCCCCTCTGATTCAGACCCTCTGTTTCAGCCCCTCTGTTTCTCGCCCTCTGTTTCAGCCCCTCTGTTACTTGCCCTCTGTTTCAGCCCCTCTGTTTCTCGCCCTCTTTTTCAGCCCCACTGTTTCAGCCCCTCTGTTTCAGCCCCTCTGTTTCAACCCCTCTGTTTCAGCCCCTCTGTTTCTAGCCCTCTGTTTCAGCCACTCTGTTTCTCGCCCTCTGTTTCAGCCCCTCTGTTTCAGCCCCTCTGTTTCTCGCCTGCTGTTTCTGCCCCTCTGTTTCTCACCCTCTGTTTCAGCCCCTCAGTTTCTCGCCCACTGTTTCAGCCCCGCTGATTCAGCCCCTCTGTTTCAGACCCTCTGTTTCAGCCCCTCTGTTTCAGCCCCTCTGTTTCTTGCCCTCTGTTTCAGCCCCAATGATTCAGACCCTCTGTTTCAGCCCCTCTGTTTCTCCCCCTCTGTTTCAGCCCTTCTGTTTCAGCCCCTCTGCTTCTTGCCCTTTGTTTCAGCCCCTCTGTTTCTCGCATTCTGTTTTAGCCCCTCTGATTCAGCCCCTCTGTTTCAGCCCCTCTGAATCAGCCCCTCTGATTCAGCCCCTCTGTTTCAGACCCTCTGTTTCAGCCCCTCTGTTTTAGCCACTCTGTTTTTCGCCCTCTGTTTCAGCCCCTCTGTTTCTCGCCCTCTGTTTCAGGCTCTCTGTTTCGGCCCGTCTGTTTCAGCCCCTCTGTTTCTGCCCCTCTGTTTCTGCCCCTCTTTTTCTGGCCCTCTGTTTCTTGCCCGCTGTATCAGCCCCTTTGTTTCTCGCCCTTTGTTTCAGTTCCTCTGTTTCAGCCCCTCTGATTGAGCCCCTCTTATTCAGCCGCTCTGTTTCTCGCCCTCTGTTTCAGCCCCTCTGTTTCAGCCCCTCTGTTTCAGCTCCTCTGTTTCAGCCCCTCTGTTTCTCGCCCTCTGTTTCAGCCCCTCTGTTTCTCGCCCTCTGTTTCAGCCCCTCTGTTTCAGCACCTCTGTTTCAGCCCCTCTGTTTCAGCCACTCTGTTTCAGCCCCTCTGTTTCAGCCCCTCTGTTTCAGCCACTCTGTTTCACCCCCTCTGTTTCTCGCCCTCTGTTTCAGCCCCTCTGTTTTTCGCCCTCTTTTTCAGCCCCTCTGTTTCAGCCCTCTGTTTCAGCCCCTCTGTTTCTCACCCTCTGTTTCAGCCCCTCTGATTCAGCCCCTCTGTTTCTCGCCCTCTGTTTCAGCCCCTCTGTTTCGCGCCCTCTGTTTCAGCCCCTCTGTTTCTCGCCCTCTGTTTCAGCCCCACTGTTTCAGCCCCTCTGTTTCAGCCCCTCTTTTCAACCCCTCTGTTTCAGCCCCTCTGTTTCTAGCCCTCTGTTTCAGCCAATCTGTTTCTCGCCCTCTGTTTCAGACCCTCTGTTTCAGACCCTCTGTTTCTCGCCCGCTGTTTCTGCCCCTCTGTTTCTCGCCCTCTGTTTCAGCCCCTCAGTTTCTCGCCCTCTGTTTCAGCCCCGCTGATTCAGCCCCTCTGTTTCAGCCCCTCTGAATCAGCCCAACTGATTCAGCCCCTCTGTTTCAGACCCTCTGTTTCAGCCCCTCTTTTTCAGCCCCTCTGTTTCTCGCCCTCTGTTTCAGCCCCTCTGATTCAGACCCTCTGTTTCAACCCCTCTGATTCAGCCGCTCTGATTTAGCCCCTCTGATTCAGCCCCTCTGTTTCTCGCCCTCTTTTTCAGCCCCTCTGATTCAGCCCCTCTGTTTCTCGCCCTCTTTTTCAGCCCCTCTGATTCAGCCCATCTATTTCAGCCCCTCTGTTTCAGCCCCTCTGTTTCAGGCTCTCTGTTTCAGTCCGTCTGTTTCAGCCCCTCCGTTTCAGGCCCTCTGATTTAGCCCTCTGGTTCAGCACCTCTGTTTCTCGCCCTCTGTTTCAGCCCCTCTGTTTCAGCCCCTCTGTTTCAGCCCCTCTGTTTCTCAACCTCTGTTTCAGCCCCTCAGTTTCTCGCCCTCTGTTTCAGCCCCGCTGATTCAGCCCCTCTGTTTCAGCCCCTCTGAATCAGCCCCTCTGATTCAGCCCCTCTGTTTCAGCCCCTCTGTTTCTCGCCCTCTGTTTCAGCCCTTCTGTTTCAGCCCCTCTGTTTCTTGCCCTCTGTTTCAGCCTCTCTGTTTCTCGCCCTCTGTTTCAGCCCCTCTGTTTCTCGCCCTCTGTTTCAGCCCCTCTGATTCAGCCCCTCTGATTTAGCCCTCTGATTCAGCCCCTCTGTTTCTCGCCCTCTGTTTCAGCCCCTCTGTTTTTCGCCCTCTTTTTCAGCCCCTCTGTTTCAGCCTATCTGTTTCAGCCACTCTGTTTCTCGCCCTCTGTTTCATCCCTCTGTTTCTCTTCCTCTGTTTCAGCCCCTCTGTTTGTCACCCTCTGTTTCAGCCCCTCTGTTTCTCGCACTCTGTTTCAGCCCCTCTGTTTCTCGCCCTCTGTTTCAGCCCCTCTGTTTCTCGCCCTCTGTTTCAGCCCCACTGTTTCAGCCCCTCTGTTTCAGCCCCTCTGATTCAGCCCCTCTGTTTCTCGCCCTCTGTTTCAGCCCCTCTGTTTCTCGCCCTCTGTTTCAGCCCCTCTGTTTCTCGCCCTCTGTTTCAGCCCCTCTGTTTTTCGCACTCTTTTTCAGCCCCTCTGTTTCAGCCCGTCTGTTTCAGTCACTCTATTTCTCGCCCTCTGTTTCAGTCCCTCTGTTTCTCACCCTCTGTTTCAGCCCCTCTGATTCAGCCCCTCTGTTTCTCGCCCTCTGTTTCAGCCCCTCTGTTTCTCGCCCTCTGTTTCAGCCCCTCTGTTTCTCGCCCTCTGTTTCAGCCCCTCCCTTTCTTGCCCTCTGTTTCAGCCCCTCTGTTTCTCGCCCTCTGTTTCAGCCCCTCTGTTTCAGCCGCTCTGTTTCTCGCCCTCTGTTTCTGCCCCTCTTTTCTTTCGCCCTCTGTTTCAGCCCCTCAGTTTCTCGCCCTCTGTTTCAGCCCCGCTGATTCAGCCCCTCTGTTTCAGCCCCTCTGAATCAGCCCCTCTGATTCAGCCCGTCTGTTTCAGACCCTCTGTTTCAGCCCCTCTGTTTCTTCCCGTCTGTTTCTCGCCCTCTGTTTCAGCCCCTATGTTTCTCGCCCTCTGTGTCAGCCCCTCTGTTTCTCGCCCTCTGTTTCAGCCCCTCTGTTTCAGCCGCTCTGTTTCTCGCCCTCTGTTTCTGCCCCTCTGTTTCTCGCCCTCTGTTTCAGCCCCTCAGTTTCTCGCCCTCTGTTTCAGCCCCGCTGATTCAGCCCCTCTGTTTCTGCCCCTCTGAATCAGCCCCTCTGATTCAGCCCGTCTGTTTCAGCCCCTCTGTTTCAGCCCCTCTGATTCAGCCCCACTGTTTCAGCCCCTCTGTTTCAGCCCCTCTGTTTCAACCCCTCTGTTTCAGCCCCTCTGTTTCTAGCCCTCTGTTTCAGCCACTCTGTTTCTTGCCCTCTGTTTCAGCCCCTCTGTTTCAGCCCCTCTGTTTCTCGCCTGCTGTTTCTGCCCCTCTGTTTCTCGCCCTCTGTTTCAGCCCCTCAGTTTCTCGCCCTCTGTTTCAGCCCCGCTGATTCAGCCCCTCTGTTTCAGCCACTCTGAATCAGCCCCTCTGATTCACCCCTCTGTTTCAGACCCTCTGTTTCAGCCCCTCTGTTTTTCGCCCTCTTTTTCAGCCCCTCTGTTTCAGCCCCTCTTTTCAACCCCTCTGTTTCAGCCCCTCTGTTTCTAGCCCTCTGTTTCAGCCAATCTGTTTCTCGCCCTCTGTTTCAGACCCTCTGTTTCAGACCCTCTGTTTCTCGCCCGCTGTTTCTGCCCCTCTGTTTCTCGCCCTCTGTTTCAGCCCCTCAGTTTCTCGCCCTCTGTTTCAGCCCCGCTGATTCAGCCCCTCTGTTTCAGCCCCTCTGAATCAGCCCAACTGATTCAGCCCCTCTGTTTCAGACCCTCTGTTTCAGCCCCTCTTTTTCAGCCCCTCTGTTTCTCGCCCTCTGTTTCAGCCCCTCTGATTCAGACCCTCTGTTTCAACCCCTCTGATTCAGCCGCTCTGATTTAGCCCCTCTGATTCAGCCCCTCTGTTTCTCGCCCTCTTTTTCAGCCCCTCTGATTCAGCCCCTCTGTTTCTCGCCCTCTTTTTCAGCCCCTCTGATTCAGCCCATCTATTTCAGCCCCTCTGTTTCAGCCCCTCTGTTTCAGGCTCTCTGTTTCAGCCCGTCTGTTTCAGCCCCTCCGTTTCAGGCCCTCTGATTTAGCCCTCTGGTTCAGCACCTCTGTTTCTCGCCCTCTGTTTCAGCCCCTCTGTTTCAGCCCCTCTGTTTCAGCCCCTCTGTTTCTCAACCTCTGTTTCAGCCCCTCAGTTTCTCGCCCTCTGTTTCAGCCCCGCTGATTCAGCCCCTCTGTTTCAGCCCCTCTGAATCAGCCCCTCTGATTCAGCCCCTCTGTTTCAGCCCCTCTGTTTCTCGCCCTCTGTTTCAGCCCTTCTGTTTCAGACCCTCTGTTTCTTGCCCTCTGTTTCAGCCTCTCTGATTCTCGCCCTCTGTTTCAGCCCCTCTGTTTCTCGCCCTCTGTTTCAGCCCCTCTGATTCAGCCCCTCTGATTTAGCCCTCTGATTCAGCCCCTCTGTTTCTCGCCCTCTGTTTCAGCCCCTCTGTTTTTCGCCCTCTTTTTCAGCCCCTCTGTTTCAGCCTATCTGTTTCAGCCACTCTGTTTCTCGCCCTCTGTTTCATCCCTCTGTTTCTCTTCCTCTGTTTCAGCCCCTCTGTTTGTCACCCTCTGTTTCAGCCCCTCTGATTCAGCCCCTCTGTTTCTCGCACTCTGTTTCAGCCCCTCTGTTTCTCGCCCTCTGTTTCAGCCCCTCTGTTTCTCGCCCTCTGTTTCAGCCCCACTGTTTCAGCCCCTCTGTTTCAGCCCCTCTGATTCAGCCCCTCTGTTTCTCGCCCTCTGTTTCAGCCCCTCTGTTTCTCGCCCTCTGTTTCAGCCCCTCTGTTTCTCGCCCTCTGTTTCAGCCCCTCTGTTTTTCGCACTCTTTTTCAGCCCCTCTGTTTCAGCCCGTCTGTTTCAGTCACTCTATTTCTCGCCCTCTGTTTCAGTCCCTCTGTTTCTCACCCTCTGTTTCAGCCCCTCTGATTCAGCCCCTCTGTTTCTCGCCCTCTGTTTCAGCCCCTCTGTTTCTCGCCCTCTGTTTCAGCCCCTCTGTTTCTCGCCCTCTGTTTCAGCCCCTCCCTTTCTTGCCCTCTGTTTCAGCCCCTCTGTTTCTCGCCCTCTGTTTCAGCCCCTCTGTTTCAGCCGCTCTGTTTCTCGCCCTCTGTTTCTGCCCCTCTTTTCTTTCGCCCTCTGTTTCAGCCCCTCAGTTTCTCGCCCTCTGTTTCAGCCCCGCTGATTCAGCCCCTCTGTTTCAGCCCCTCTGAATCAGCCCCTCTGATTCAGCCCGTCTGTTTCAGACCCTCTGTTTCAGCCCCTCTGGTTCTTCCCGTCTGTTTCTCGCCCTCTGTTTCAGCCCCTATGTTTCTCGCCCTCTGTGTCAGCCCCTCTGTTTCTCGCCCTCTGTTTCAGCCCCTCTGTTTCAGCCGCTCTGTTTCTCGCCCTCTGTTTCTGCCCCTCTGTTTCTCGCCCTCTGTTTCAGCCCCTCAGTTTCTCGCCCTCTGTTTCAGCCCCGCTGATTCAGCCCCTCTGTTTCTGCCCCTCTGAATCAGCCCCTCTGATTCAGCCCGTCTGTTTCAGCCCCTCTGTTTCAGCCCCTCTGATTCAGCCCCACTGTTTCAGCCCCTCTGTTTCAGCCCCTCTGTTTCAACCCCTCTGTTTCAGCCCCTCTGTTTCTAGCCCTCTGTTTCAGCCACTCTGTTTCTTGCCCTCTGTTTCAGCCCCTCTGTTTCAGCTCCTCTGTTTCTCGCCTGCTGTTTCTGCCCCTCTGTTTCTCGCCCTCTGTTTCAGCCCCTCAGTTTCTCGCCCTCTGTTTCAGCCCCGCTGATTCAGCCCCTCTGTTTCAGCCACTCTGAATCAGCCCCTCTGATTCACCCCTCTGTTTCAGACCCTCTGTTTCAGCCCCTCTGTTTTTCGCCCTCTTTTTCAGCCCCTCTGTTTCAGCCCCTCTTTTCAACCCCTCTGTTTCAGCCCCTCTGTTTCTAGCCCTCTGTTTCAGCCAATCTGTTTCTCGCCCTCTGTTTCAGACCCTCTGTTTCAGACCCTCTGTTTCTCGCCCGCTGTTTCTGCCCCTCTGTTTCTCGCCCTCTGTTTCAGCCCCTCAGTTTCTCGCCCTCTGTTTCAGCCCCGCTGATTCAGCCCCTCTGTTTCAGCCCCTCTGAATCAGCCCAACTGATTCAGCCCCTCTGTTTCAGACCCTCTGTTTCAGCCCCTCTTTTTCAGCCCCTCTGTTTCTCGCCCTCTGTTTCAGCCCCTCTGATTCAGACCCTCTGTTTCAACCCCTCTGATTCAGCCGCTCTGATTTAGCCCCTCTGATTCAGCCCCTCTGTTTCTCGCCCTATTTTTCAGCCCCTCTGATTCAGCCCCTCTGTTTCTCGCCCTCTTTTTCAGCCCCTCTGATTCAGCCCATCTATTTCAGCCCCTCTGTTTCAGCCCCTCTGTTTCAGGCTCTCTGTTTCAGCCCGTCTGTTTCAGCCCCTCCGTTTCAGGCCCTCTGATTTAGCCCTCTGGTTCAGCACCTCTGTTTCTCGCCCTCTGTTTCAGCCCCTCTGTTTCAGACCCTCTGTTTCAGCCCCTCTGTTTCTCAACCTCTGTTTCAGCCCCTCAGTTTCTCGCCCTCTGTTTCAGCCCCGCTGATTCAGCCCCTCTGTTTCAGCCCCTCTGAATCAGCCCCTCTGATTCAGCCCCTCTGTTTCAGCCCCTCTGTTTCTCACCCTCTGTTTCAGCCCTTCTGTTTCAGCCCCTCTGTTTCTTGCCCTCTGTTTCAGCCTCTCTGTTTCTCGCCCTCTGTTTCAGCCCCTCTGTTTCTCGCCCTCTGTTTCAGCCCCTCTGATTCAGCCCCTCTGATTTAGCCCTCTGATTCAGCCCCTCTGTTTCTCGCCATCTGTTTCAGCCCCTCTGTTTTTCGCCCTCTTTTTCAGCCCCTCTGTTTCAGCCTATCTGTTTCAGCCACTCTGTTTCTCGCCCTCTGTTTCATCCCTCTGTTTCTCTTCCTCTGTTTCAGCCCCTCTGTTTGTCACCCTCTGTTTCAGCCCCTCTGATTCAGCCCCTCTGTTTCTCGCACTCTGTTTCAGCCCCTCTGTTTCTCGCCCTCTGTTTCAGCCCCTCTGTTTCTCGCCCTCTGTTTCAGCCCCTCTGTTTTTCGCACTCTTTTTCAGCCCCTCTGTTTCAGCCCGTCTGTTTCAGCCACTCTGTTTCTCGCCCTCTGTTTCAGTCCCTCTGTTTCTCACCCTCTGTTTCAGCCCCTCTGATTCAGCCCCTCTGTTTCTCGCCCTCTGTTTCAGCCCCTCTGTTTCTCGCCCTCTGTTTCAGCCCCTCTGTTTCTCGCCCTCTGTTTCAGCCCCTCCCTTTCTTGCCCTCTGTTTCAGCCCCTCTGTTTCTCGCCCTCTGTTTCAGCCCCTCTGTTTCAGCCGCTCTGTTTCTCGCCCTCTGTTTCTGCCCCTCTTTTCTTTCGCCCTCTGTTTCAGCCCCTCAGTTTCTCGCCCTCTGTTTCAGCCCCGCTGATTCAGCCCCTCTGTTTCAGCCCCTCTGAATCAGCCCCTCTGATTCAGCCCGTCTGTTTCAGACCCTCTGTTTCAGCCCCTCTGTTTCTTCCCGTCTGTTTCTCGCCCTCTGTTTCAGCCCCTATGTTTCTCGCCCTCTGTGTCAGCCCCTCTGTTTCTCGCCCTCTGTTTCAGCCCCTCTGTTTCAGCCGCTCTGTTTCTCGCCCTCTGTTTCTGCCCCTCTGTTTCTCGCCCTCTGTTTCAGCCCCTCAGTTTCTCGCCCTCTGTTTCAGCCCCGCTGATTCAGCCCCTCTGTTTCTGCCCCTCTGAATCAGCCCCTCTGATTCAGCCCGTCTGTTTCAGCCCCTCTGTTTCAGCCCCTCTGATTCAGCCCCACTGTTTCAGCCCCTCTGTTTCAGCCCCTCTGTTTCAACCCCTCTGTTTCAGCCCCTCTGTTTCTAGCCCTCTGTTTCAGCCACTCTGTTTCTTGCCCTCTGTTTCAGCCCCTCTGTTTCAGCCCCTCTGTTTCTCGCCTGCTGTTTCTGCCCCTCTGTTTCTCGCCCTCTGTTTCAGCCCCTCAGTTTCTCGCCCTCTGTTTCAGCCCCGCTGATTCAGCCCCTCTGTTTCAGCCACTCTGAATCAGCCCCTCTGATTCACCCCTCTGTTTCAGACCCTCTGTTTCAGCCCCTCTGTTTTTCGCCCTCTTTTTCAGCCCCTCTGTTTCAGCCTATCTGTTTCAGCCACTCTGTTTCTCGCCCTCTGTTTCAGCCCCTCTGTTTCTCGCCCTCTGTTTCAGCCCCTCTGTTTCTCACCCTCTGTTTCAGCCCCTCTGATTCAGCCCCTCTGTTTCTCGCACTCTGTTTCAGCCCCTCTGTTTCTCGCCCTCTGTTTCAGCCCCTCTGTTCCTCGCCCTCTGTTTCAGCCCCACTGTTTCAGCCCCTCTGTTTCAGCCCCTCTGATTCAGCCCCTCTGTTTCTCGCCCTCTGTTTCAGCCCCTCTGTTTCTCGCCCTCTGTTTCAGCCCCTCTGTTTCTCGCCCTCTGTTTCAGCCCCTCTGTTTTTCGCCCTCTTTTTCAGCCCCTCTGTTTCAGCCCGTCTGTTTCAGCCACTCTGTTTCTCGCCCTCTGTTTCAGTCCCTCTGTTTCTCACCCTCTGTTTCAGCCCCTCTGATTCAGCCCCTCTGTTTCTCGCCCTCTGTTTCAGCCCCTCTGTTTCTCGCCCTCTGTTTCAGCCCCTCTGTTTCTCGCCCTCTGTTTCAGCCCCTCCGTTTCTTGCCCTCTGTTTCAGCCCCTCTGTTTCTCGCCCTCTGTTTCAGCCCCTCTGTTTCAGCCGCTCTGTTTCTCGCCCTCTGTTTCTGCCCCTCTTTTCTTTCGCCCTCTGTTTCAGCCCCTCAGTTTCTCGCCCTCTGTTTCAGCCCCGCTGATTCAGCCCCTCTGTTTCAGCCCCTCTGAATCAGCCCCTCTGATTCAGCCCGTCTGTTTCAGACCCTCTGTTTCAGCCCCTCTGTTTCTTCCCGTCTGTTTCTCGCCCTCTGTTTCAGCTCCTATGTTTCTCGCCCTCTGTGTCAGCCCCTCTGTTTCTCGCCCTCTGTTTCAGCCCCTCTGTTTCAGCCGCTCTGTTTCTCGCCCTCTGTTTCTGCCCCTCTGTTTCTCGCCCTCTGTTTCAGCCCCTCAGTTTCTCGCCCTCTGTTTCAGCCCCGCTGATTCAGCCCCTCTGTTTCTGCCCCTCTGAATCAGCCCCTCTGATTCAGCCCGTCTGTTTCAGCCCCTCTGTTTCAGCCCCTCTGATTCAGCGCCTCTGTTTCTCGCCCTCTGTTTCAGCCCCTCTGTTTCTTGCCCTCTGTTTCAGCCCCTCTGTTTCTCGCCCTCTTTTTCAGCCCCACTGTTTCAGCCCCTCTGTTTCAGCCCCTCTGTTTCAACCCCTCTGTTTCAGCCCCTCTGTTTCTAGCCCTCTGTTTCAGCCACTCTGTTTCTCGCCCTCTGTTTCAGACCCTCTATTTCAGCCCCTCTGTTTCTCGCCTGCTGTTTCTGCCCCTCTGTTTCTCGCCCTCTGTTTCAGCCCCTCAGTTTCTCGCCCTCTGTTTCAGCCCCGCTGATTCAGCCCCTCTGTTTCAGCCACTCTGAATCAGCCCCTCTGATTCAGCCCCTCTGTTTCAGACCCTCTGTTTCAGCCACTCTGTTTCAGCCCCTCTGTTTCTCGCCCTCTGTTTCAGCCCCTCTGATTCAGACCCTCTGTTTCAGCCCCTCTGTTTCTCGCCCTCTGTTTCTGCCCCTCTGTTTCTCGCCCTCTGTTTCAGCCCCTCAGTTTCTCGCCATCTGTTTCAGCCCCGCTGATTCAGCCCCTCTGTTTCAGCCCCTCTGATTCAGCCCCTCTGATTCAGCCCGTCTGTTTCAGCCCCTCTGTTTCAGCCCCTCTGATTCAGCCCCTCTGTTTCTCGCCCTCTGTTTCAGCCCCTCTGTTACTTGCCCTCTGTTTCAGCCCCTCTGTTTCTCGCCCCCTTTTTCAGCCCCACTGTTTCAGCCCCTCTGTTTCAGCCCCTCTGTTTCAACACCTCTGTTTCAGCCCCTCTGTTTCTAGCCCTCTGTTTCAGCCACTCTGTTTCTCGCCCTCTGTTTCAGCCCCTCTGTTTCAGCCCCTCTGTTTCTCGCCTGCTGTTTCTGCCCCTCTGTTTCTCGCCCTCTGTTTCAGCCCCTCAGTTTCTCGCCCTCTGTTTCAGCCCCGCTGATTCAGCCCCTCTGTTTCAGCCCCTCTGAATCAGCCCCTCTGATTCAGCCCCTCTGTTTCAGACCCTCTGTTTCAGCCCCTCTGTTTCAGACCCTCTGTTTCTCGCCCTCTGTTTCAGTTCCTCTTTTTCAGCCCCTCTGAATCAGCCCCTCTGATTCAGCCCCTCTGTTTCAGCCCCTCTGTTTCAGCCCCTCTGTTTCAGCCCCGCTGTTTCTCGCCCTCTGTTTCAGCCCCTCTGTTTCTCGCCCTCTGTTTCAGCCCCTCTGTTTCAGCACCTCTGTTTCAGCCCCTCTGTTTCAGCCCCTCTGTTTCAGCCCTTCTGTTTCACGCCCTCTGTTTCTCGCCCTCTGTTTCAGCCCCTCTGTTTTTCGCCCTCTTTTTCAGCCCCTCTGTTTCAGCCCTCTGTTTCAGCCCCTCTGTTTCTCACCCTCTGTTTCAGCCCCTCTGATTCAGCCCCTCTGTTTCTCGCCCTCTGTTTCAGCCCCTCTGAATCAGCGCCTCTGATTCAGCCCCTCTGTTTCAGACCCTCTGTTTCAGCCCCTCTGTTTCAGCCCCTCTGTTTCTCGCCCTCTGTTTCAGCCCCTCTGATTCAGACCCTCTGTTTCAGCCCCTCTGTTTCTCGCCCTCTGTTTCTGCCCCTCTGTTTCTCGCCCTCTGTTTCAGCCCCTCTGTTTCAGACACTCTGTTTCTCGCCCGCTGTTTCTGCCCCTCTGTTTCTCGCACTCTGTTTCAGCCCCTCAGTTTCTCGCCCTCTGTTTCAGCCCCGCTGATTCAGCCCCTCTGTTTCAGCCCCTCTGAATCAGCCCCTCTGATTCAGCCCCTCTGTTTCAGACCCTCTGTTTCAGCCCCTCTGTTTCAGCCCCTCTGTTTCTCGCCCTCTGTTTCAGCCCCTCTGATTCAGACCCTCTGTTTCAGCCCCTCTGTTTCTCCCCCTCTGTTTCAGCCCCTCTGTTTCAGCCCCTCTGATTCAGCCCCTCTGTTTCTCGCCCTCTGTTTCAGCCCCTCTGTTTCTTGCCCTCTGTTTCAGCCCCTCTGTTTCTCGCCCTCTTTTTCAGCCCCACTGTTTCAGCCCCTCTGTTTCAGCCCCTCTGTTTCAACCCCTCTGTTTCAGCCCCTCTGCTTCAAGCCCTCTGTTTCAGCCACTCTGTTTCTCGCCCTCTGTTTCGCCCCTCTGTTTCAGCCGCTCTGTTTCTCGCCTGCTGTTTCTGCCCCTCTGTTTCTCGCCCTCTGTTTCAGCCCCTCAGTTTCTCGCCCTCTGTTTCAGCCCCACTGATTCAGCCCCTCTGTTTCAGCCCCTCTGAATCAGCCCCTCTGATTCAGCCCCTCTGTTTCAGACCCTCTGTTTCAGCCCCTCTGTTTCAGCCCCTCTGTTTCTCGCCCTCTGTTTCAGCCCCTCTGATTCAGACCCTCTGTTTCAGCCCCTCTGTTTCTCCCCCTCTGTTTCAGCCCTTCTGTTTCAGCCCCTCTGTTTCTTGCCCTTTGTTTCAGCCCCTCTGTTTCAGCCCCTCTGTTTTTCGCTCTCTGTTTCAGCCCCTCTGTTTCTCGCCCTCTGTTTCAGGCTCTCTGTTTCAGCCCGTCTGTTTCAGCCCCTCTGTTTCTGCCCCTCTGTTTCTGGCCCTCTGTTTCTCACCCGCTGTTTCAGCCCCTTTGTTTCTCGCCCTCTGTTTCAGTTCCTCTGTTTCAGCTCCTCTGATTCAGCCCCTCTGATTCAGCCCCTCTGTTTCTCGCCCTCTGTTTCAGCCCCTCTGTTTCAGCCCCTCTGTTTCAGCCCCTCTGTTTCAGCCCCTCTGTTTCAGCCCCTCTGTTTCTCGCCCTCTGTTTCAGCCCCTCTGTTTCTCGCCCTCTGTTTCAGCCCCTCTGTTTCAGCACCTCTGTTTCAGCCCCTCTGTTTCAGCCACTCTGTTTCAGCCCCTTTGTTTCAGCCACCCTGTTTCAGCCCCTCTGTTTCACGCCCTCTGTTTCTCGCCCTCTTTTTCAGCCCCTCTGTTTTTCCCCCTCTTTTTCAGCCCCTCTGTTTCAGCCCTCTGTTTCAGCCCCTCTGTTTCTCACCCTCTGTTTCAGCCCCTCTGATTCAGCCCCTCTGTTTCTCGCCCTCTGTTTCAGCCCCTCTGTTTCACGCCCTCTGTTTCAGCCCCTCTGTTTCTCGCCCTCTGTTTCAGCCCCACTGTTTCAGCCCCTCTGTTTCAGCCCCTCTGTTTCAACCCCTCTGTTTCAGCCCCTCTGTTTCTAACCCTCTGTTTCAGCCAAACTGTTTCTCTCCCTCTGTTTCAGCCCCTCTGTTTCTCGCCCTCTGTTTCAGCCCCGCTGATTCAGCCCCTCTGTTTCAGCCCCTCTGAATCAGCCCCTCTGATTCAGCCCATCTGTTTCAGACCCTCTGTTTCAGCCCCTCTGTTTCTTCCCGTCTGTTTCTCGCCCTCTGTTTCAGCCCCTATGTTTCTCGCCCTCTGTGTCAGCCCCTCTGTTTCTTGCCCTCTGTTTCAGCCCCTCTGTTTCAGCCGCTCTGTTTCTCGCCCTCTGTTTCTGCCCCTCTGTTTCTCGCCCTCTGTTTCAGCCCCTCAGTTTCTCGCCCTCTGTTTCAGCCCCGCTGATTCAGCCCCTCTGTTTCAGCCACTCTGAATCACCCCCTCTGATTCAGCCCCTCTGTTTCAGACCCTCTGTTTCAGCCCCTCTGTTTCTCGCCCTCTGTTTCAGCCCCTCTGATTCAGACCCTCTGTTTCAGCCCCTCTGTTTCTCGCCCTCTGTTTCTGCCCCTCTGTTTCTCGCCCTCTGATTCAGCCCCTCAGTTTCTCGCCATCTGTTTCAGCCCCGCTGATTCAGCCCCTCTGTTTCAGCCCCTCTGAATCAGCCCCTCTGATTCAGCCCGTCTGTTTCAGCCCCTCTGTTTCAGCCCCTCTGATTCAGCCCCTCTGTTTCTCGCCCTCTGTTTCAGCCCCTCTGTTACTTGCCCTCTGATTCAGCCCCTCTGTTTCTCGCCCTCTGTTTCAGCCCTTCTGTTTCAGCCCCTCTGTTTCTTGCCCTCTGTTTCAGCCCCTCTGTTTCTCGCCCTCTGTTTCAGCCCCTCTGTTTCTCGCCCTCTGTTTCAGCCCCTCTGATTCAGCCCCTCTGATTTAGCCCTCTGATTCAGCCCCTCTGTTTCTCGCCCTCTGTTTCAGCCCCTCTGATTTTCGCCCTCTTTTTCAGCCCCTCTGTTTCAGCCTATCTGTTTCAGCCACTCTGTTTCTCGCCCTCTGTTTCAGCCCCTCTGTTTCTCGCCCTCTGTTTCAGCCCCTCTGTTTCTCACCCTCTGTTTCAGCCCCTCTGATTCAGCCCCTCTGTTTCTCGCACTCTGTTTCAGCCCCTCTGTTTCTCGCCCTCTGTTTCAGCCCCTCTGTTTCTCGCCCTCTGTTTCAGCCCCACTGTTTCAGCCCCTCTGTTTCAGCCCCTCTGATTCAGCCCCTCTGTTTCTCGCCCTCTGTATCAGCCCCTCTGTTTCTCGCCCTCTGTTTCAGCCCCTCTGTTTCTCGTCCTCTGTTTCAGCCCCTCTGTTTTTCGCCCTCTTTTTCAGCCCCTCTGTTTCAGCCCGTCTGTTTCAGCCACTCTGTTTCTCGCCCTCTGTTTCAGTCCCTCTGTTTCTCACCCTCTGTTTCAGCCCCTCTGATTCAGCCCCTCTGTTTCTCGCCCTCTGTTTCAGCCCCTCTGTTTCTCGCCCTCTGTTTCAGCCCCTCTGTTTCTCGCCCTCTGTTTCAGCCCCTCCCTTTCTTGCCCTCTGTTTCAGCCCCTCTGTTTCTCGCCCTCTGTTTCAGCCCCTCTGTTTCAGCCGCTCTGTTTCTCGCCCTCTGTTTCTGCCCCTCTTTTCTTTCGCCCTCTGTTTCAGCCCCTCAGTTTCTCGCCCTCTGTTTCAGCCCCGCTGATTCAGCCCCTCTGTTTCAGGCCCTCTGAATCAGCCCCTCTGATTCAGCCCGTCTGTTTCCGACCCTCTGTTTCAGCCCCTCTGTTTCTTCCCGTCTGTTTCTCACCCTCTGTTTCAGCCCCTATGTTTCTCGCCCTCTGTGTCAGCCCCTCTGTTTCTCGCCCTCTGTTTCAGCCCCTCTGTTTCAGCCGCTCTGTTTCTCGCCCTCTGTTTCTGCCCCTCTGTTTCTCGCCCTCTGTTTCAGCCCCTCAGTTTCTCGCCCTCTGTTTCAGCCCCTCTGTTTCTTGCCCTCTGTTTCAGCCCCTCTGTTTCTCGCCCTCTTTTTCAGCCCCACTGTTTCAGCCCCTCTGTTTCAGCCCCTGTGTTTCAACCCCTCTGTTTCAGCCCCTCTGTTTCTAGCCCTCTGTTTCAGCCACTCTGTTTCTCGCCCTCTGTTTCAGCCCCGCTGATTCAGCCCCTCTGTTTCAGCCACTCTGAATCAGCCCCTCTGATTCAGCCCCTCTGTTTCAGACCCTCTGTTTCAGCCACTCTGTTTCAGCGCCTCTGTTTCTCGCCCTCTGTTTCAGCCCCTCTGATTCAGACCCTCTGTTTCAGCCCCTCTGAATCAGCCCCTCTGATTCAGCCCGTCTGTTTCAGCCCCTCTGTTTCAGCCCCTCTGATTCAGCCCCTCTGTTTCTCGCCCTCTGTTTCAGCCCCTCTGTTACTTGCCCTCTGTTTCAGCCCCTCTGTTTCTCGCCCTCTTTTTCAGCCCCACTGTTTCAGCCCCTCTGTTTCAGCCCCTCTGTTTCAACCCCTCTGTTTCAGCCCCTCTGTTTCTAGCCCTCTGTTTCAGCCACTCTGTTTCTCGCCCTCTGTTTCAGCCCCTCTGTTTCAGCCCCTCTGTTTCTCGCCTGCTGTTTCTGCCCCTCTGTTTCTCGCCCTCTGTTTCAGCCCCTCAGTTTCTCGCCCTCTGTTTCAGCCCCGCTGATTCAGCCCCTCTGTTTCAGCCCCTCTGAATCAGCCCCTCTGATTCAGCCCCTCTGTTTCAGACCCTCTGTTTCAGCCCCTCTGTTTCAGCCCCTCTGTTTCTCGCCCTCTGTTTCAGTTCCTCTGTTTCAGCCCCTCTGAATCAGCCCCTCTGATTCAGCCCCTCTGTTTCAGCCCCTCTGTTTCAGCCCCTCTGTTTCTCGCCCTCTGTTTCAGCCCCTCTGTTTCTCGCCCTCTGTTTCAGCCCCTCTGTTTCAGCACCTCTGTTTCAGCCCCTCTGTTTCAGCCACTCTGTTTCAGCCCCTCTGTTTCAGCCCCTCTGTTTCAGCCCCTCTGTTTCACGCCCTCTGTTTCTCGCCCTCTGTTTCAGCCCCACTGTTTTTCGCCCTCTTTTTCAGCCCCTCTGTTTCAGCCCTCTGTTTCAGCCCCTCTGTTTCTCACCCTCTGTTTCAGCCCCTCTGATTCAGCCCCTCTGTTTCTCGCCCTCTGTTTCAGCCCCTCTGTTTCGCGCCCTCTGTTTCAGCCCCTCCGAATCAGCGCCTCTGATTCAGCCCCTCTGTTTCAGCCCCTCTGTTTCAGCCCCTCTGAATCAGCCCCTCTGATTCAGCCCCTCTGTTTCAGCTCCTCTGTTTCAGCCCCTCTGATTCAGCCCCTCTGTTTCTCGCCCTCTGTTTCAGCCCCTCTGATTCAGACCCTCTGTTTCAGCCCCTCTGTTTCTCGCCCTCTATTTCAGCCCCTCTGTTTCTCGCCCTCTGTTTCAGCCCCTCTGTTTCTCGCCCTCTGTTTCAGCCCCTCTGTTTCAGCCCCTCTGTTTCAGCCCTTCTGTTTCAGCCCCTCTGTTTCTCGCCCTCTGTTTCAGCCCCTCCGTTTCTCGCCCTCTGTTTCAGCCCCTCTGTTTCAGCACCTCTGTTTCAGCCCCTCTGTTTCAGCCACCCTGTTTCAGCCCCTCTGTTTCAGCCCCTCTGTTTCAGCCCCTCTGTTTCACCCCCTCTGTTTCTCGCCCTCTGTTCCAGCCCCTCTGTTTTTCGCCCTCTTTTTCAGCCCCTCTGTTTCAGCCCTCTGTTTCAGCCCCTCTGTTTCTCACCCTCTGTTTCAGCCCCTCTGATTCAGCCCCTCTGTTTCTCGCCCTCTGTTTCAGCCCCTCTGTTTCGCGCCCTCTGTTTCAGGCCCTCTGTTTCTCGCCCTCTGTTTCAAGCCCACTGTTTCAGCCCCTCTGTTTCAGCCCCTCTGTTTCAACCCCTCTGTTTCAGCCCCTCTGTTTCTAGCCCTCTGTTTCAGCCAATCTGTTTCTCGCCCTCTGTTTCAGCCCCTCTGTTTCAGACACTCTGTTTTTCGCCCGCTGTTTCTGCCCCTCTGTTTCTCGCCCTCTGTTTCAGCCCCTCAGTTTCTCGCCCTCTGTTTCAGCCCCGCAGATTCAGCCCCTCTGTTTTAGCCCCTCTGAATCAGCCCCTCTGATTCAGCCCCTCTGTTTCAGACCCTCTGTTTCAGCCCCTCTGATTCAGACCCTCTGTTTCAACCCCTCTGATTCAGCCCCTCTGATTTAGCCCCTCTGATTCAGCCCCTCTGTTTCTCGCCCTCTTTTTCAGCCCCTCTGATTCAGCCCCTCTGTTTCAGCCCCTCTGATTCAGCCCCTCTGTTTCAGCCCCTCTATTTCAGCCCCTCTGTTTCAGCCCCTCTGTTTCAGGCTCTCTGTTTCAGCCCGTCTGTTTCAGCCCCTCTGTTTCAGCCCCTCTGTTTCTCGCCCGCTGTTTCAGTCCCTTAGTTTCTCGCCCTCTGTTTCAGCCCCTCTGTTTCTCGCCCTCTGTTTCAGCCCCTCTGTTTCAGCCCCTCTGTTTCTCGCCCTCTGTTTCAGCCCCTCTGTTTCTCGCCCTCTGTTTCAGCCCCTCTGTTTCAGCACCTCTGTTTCAGCCCCTCTGTTTCAGCCACCCTGTTTCAGCCCCTCTGTTTCAGCACCTCTGTTTCAGCCCCTCTGTTTCAGCCAGCCTGTTTCAGCCCCTCTGTTTCAGGCCCTCTGTTTCAGCCCCTCTGTTTCAGCCACTCTGTTTCTCGCCCTCTGTTTCAGCCCCTCTGATTCAGACCCTCTGTTTCAGCCCCTCTGTTTCTCCCCCTCTGTTTCAGCCCTTCTGTTTCAGCCCCTCTGTTTCTTGCCCTTTGTTTCAGCCCCTCTGTTTCTCGCCCTCTGTGTCTCGCCCTCTGTTTTAGCCCGTCTGTTTCAGCCCCTCTGTTTCAGCCACTCTGTTTCAGCCCCTCTGTTTCAGCCCCTCTGTTTCAGCCCCTCTGTTTCACGCCCTCTGTTTCTCGCCCTCTGTTTCAGCCCCTCTGTTTTTCGCCCTCTTTTTAAGCCCCTCTGTTTCAGACCTCTGTTTCAGCCCCTCTGTTTCTCACCCTCTGTTTCAGCCCCTCTGATTCAGCCCCTCTGTTTCTCGCCCTCTGTTTCAGCCCCTCTGTTTCGCGCCCTCTGTTTCAGCCCATCTGTTTCTCGCCCTCTCTTTCAGCCCCACTGTTTCAGCCCCTCTGTTTCAGTTCCTCTGTTTCAACCCCTCTGTTTCAGCCCCTCTGTTTCTAGCCCTCTGTTTCAGCCAATCTGTTTCTCGCCCTCTGTTTCAGCACCTCTGTTTCAGACCCTCTGTTTCTCGACCGCTGTTTGTGCCCCTCTGTTTCTCGCCCTCTGTTTCAGCCCCTCAGTTTCTCGCCCTCTGTTTCTCGCCCTCTGTTTCAGCCCCTCTGATTCAGACCCTCTGTTTCAAACCCTCTGATTCAGCCCCTCTGATTCAGCCCCACTCATTCAGCCCCTTATGTTTCAGCCCCTCTGTTTCTCGCCCTCTGTTTCAGCCCCTCTGTTTCTCGCCCTCTGTTTCAGCCCCTCTGTTTCTCGCCCTCTGTTTCAGCCACTCAGTTTCTCGCCCTCTGTTTCAGCCCCTCTGATTCAGCCCCTCTGTTTCAGCCCCTCTGAATCAGCCCCTCTGATTCAGCCCCTCTGTTTCAGACCCTCTGTTTCAGCCCCTCTGTTTCAGCCCCTCTGTTTCTCGCCCTCTGTTTCAGCCCCTCTATTTCTCGCCCTCTGTTTCAGCCCCTCTGATTCAGACCCTCTGTTTCAACCCCTCTGATTCAGCCCCTCTGATTTAGCCCCTCTGATTCAGCCCCTCTGTTTCTCGCCCTCTGTTTCAGCCCCTCTGATTCAGCCCCTCTGATTTAGCCCTCTGATTCAGCCCCTCTGTTTCTCGCCCTCTGTTTCAGCCCCTCTGTTTCTCGCCCACTGTTTCAGCCCCTCAGTTTCTCACCCTCTGTTTCAGCCCCTCTGATTCAGCCCCTCTGTTTCAGCCCCTCTGATTCAGCCCCTCTATTTCAGACCCTCTGTTTCAGCCCCTCTGTTTCAGCCCCTCTGTTTCTCGCCCTCTGTTTAAGCACCTCTGTTTCTCGCCCTCTGTTTCAGCCCCTCTATTTCTCGCCCTCTGTTTCAGCCACTCTGTTTCAGCCCCTCTGTTTCTGGCCCTCTGTTTCTCGCCCGCTGTTTCAGCCCCTTTGTTTCTCGCCCTCTGTTTCAGTTCCTCTGTTTCAGCCCCTCTGATTCAGCCCCTCTGATTCAGCCCCTCTGTTTCTCGCCCTCTGTTTCAGCCCCTCTGTTTCAGCCCCTCTGTTTCAGCCCATCTGTTTCTCACCCTCTGTTTCAGCACCTCTGATTCAGCCCCTCTGATTCAGCCCCTCTGTTTCTCGCCCTCTGTTTCAGCCCCTCTGTTTCAGCCCCTCTGTTTCAGCCCCTCTGTTTCTCACCCTCTGTTTCAGCACCTCTGTTTCAGCCCCTCTGTTTCAACCCCTCTGTTACAGCCCCTCTGTTTCTAGCCCTCTGTTTCAGCCCCTCAGTTTCTCGCCCTCTGTTTCAGCCCCGCAGATTCAGCCCCTCTGTTTTAGCCCCTCTGAATCAGCCCCTCTGATTCAGCCCCTCTGTTTCAGACCCTCTGTTTTTGCCCCTCTGTTTCAGCCCCTCTGTTTCTCGACCTCTGTTTCAGCCCCTCTGATTCAGACCCTCTGTTTCAACCCCTCTGATTCAGCCCCTCTGATTTAGCCCCTCTGATTCAGCCCCTCTGTTTCTCGCCCTCTTTTTCAGCCCCTCTGATTCAGCCCCTCTGTTTCAGCCCCTCTGATTCAGCCCCTCTGTTTCAGCCCCTCTATTTCAGCCCCTCTGTTTCAGCCCCTCTGTTTCAGGCTCTCTGTTTCAGCCCGTCTGTTTCAGCCCCTCTGTTTCAGCCCCTCTGTTTCTCGCCCGCTGTTTCAGTCCCTTAGTTTCTCGCCCTCTGTTTCAGCCCCTCTGTTTCTCGCCCTCTGTTTCAGCCCCTCTGTTTCAGCCCCTCTGTTTCTCGCCCTCTGTTTCAGCCCCTCTGTTTCTCGCCCTCTGTTTCAGCCCCTCTGTTTCAGCACCTCTGTTTCAGCCCCTCTGTTTCAGCCACCCTGTTTCAGCCCCTCTGTTTCAGCACCTCTGTTTCAGCCCCTCTGTTTCAGCCAGCCTGTTTCAGCCCCTCTGTTTCAGGCCCTCTGTTTCAGCCCGTCTGTTTCAGCCACTCTGTTTCTCGCCCTCTGTTTCAGCCCCTCTGATTCAGACCCTCTGTTTCAGCCCCTCTGTTTCTCCCCCTCTGTTTCAGCCCTTCTGTTTCAGCCCCTCTGTTTCTTGCCCTTTGTTTCAGCCCCTCTGTTTCTCGCCCTCTATTTCTCGCCCTCTGTTTTAGCCCGTCTGTTTCAGCCCCTCTGTTTCAGCCACTCTGTTTCAGCCCCTCTGTTTCAGCCCCTCTGTTTCAGCCCCTCTGTTTCAGCACCTCTGTTTCAGCCCCTCTGTTTCAGACAGCCTGTTTCAGCCCCTCTGTTTCAGGCCCTCTGTTTCAGCCCGTCTGTTTCAGCCACTCTGTTTCTCGCCCTCTGTTTCAGCCCCTCTGATTCAGACCCTCTGTTTCAGCCCCTCTGTTTCTCCCCCTCTGTTTCAGCCCTTCTGTTTCAGCCCCTCTGTTTCTTGCCCTTTGTTTCAGCCCCTCTGTTTCTCGCCCTCTATTTCTCGCCCTCTGTTTTAGCCCGTCTGTTTCAGCCCCTCTGTTTCAGCCACTCTGTTTCAGCCCCTCTGTTTCAGCCCCTCTGTTTCAGCCCCTCTGTTTCACGCCCTCTGTTTCTCGCCCTCTGTTTCAGCCCCTCTGTTTTTCGCCCTCTTTTTAAGCCCCTCTGTTTCAGCCCTCTGTTTCAGCCCCTCTGTTTCTCACCCTCTGTTTCAGCCCCTCTGATTCAGCCCCTCTGTTTCTCGCCCTCTGTTTCAGCCCCTCTGTTTCGCGCCCTCTGTTTCAGCCCATCTGTTTCTCGCCCTCTCTTTCAGCCCCACTGTTTCAGCCCCTCTGTTTCAGTTCCTCTGTTTCAACCCCTCTGTTTCAGCCCCTCTGTTTCTAGCCCTCTGTTTCAGCCAATCTGTTTCTCGCCCTCTGTTTCAGCACCTCTGTTTCAGACCATCTGTTTCTCGACCGCTGTTTCTGCCCCTCTGTTTCTCGCCCTCTGTTTCAGCCCCTCAGTTTCTCGCCCTCTGTTTCAGCCCCGCTGATTCAGCCCCTCTGTTTCAGCCCCTCTGAATCAGCCCCTCTGATTCAGCCCCTCTGTTTCAGACCCTCTGTTTCAGCCCCTCTGTTTCAGCCCCTCTGTTTCTCGCCCTCTGTTTCAGCCCCTCTGATTCAGACCCTCTGTTTCAACCCCTCTGATTCAGCCCCTTTGATTTAGCCCCTCTGATTCAGCCCCTCTGTTTCTCGACCTCTGTTTCAGCCCCTCTGTTTCTCGCCCTCTGTTTCAGCCCCACTGATTCAGACCCTCTGTTTCAACCCCTCTGATTCAGCCCCTCTGATTTAGCCCCTCTGATTCAGCCCCTCTGTTTCTCGCCCTCTGTTTCAGCCCTTCGGTTTCAGCCCCTCTGTTTCTTGCCCTCTGTTTCAGCCCCTCTGTTTCTCGCCCTCTGTTTCAGCCCCTCTGATTCAGCCCCTCTGTTTCAGCCCCTCTGATTCAGCCCCTCTGATTTAGCCCTCTGATTCAGCCCCTCTGTTTCTCGCTCTCTGTTTCAGCCCCTCTGTTTCAGCCCCTCTGTTTCAGCCCCTCTGTTTCTCACCCTCTGTTTCAGCCCCTCTGATTCAGCCCCTCTGATTCAGCCCCACTCATTCAGCCCCTATGTTTCAGCCCCTCTGTTTCTCGCCCTCTGTTTCAGCCCCTCTGTTTCTCGCCCTCTGTTTCAGCCCCTCTGTTTCTCGCCCTCTGTTTCAGCCCCTCTGTTTCTTGCCCACTGTTTCAGCCACTCTGTTTCTCGCCCTCTGTTTCAGCCTCTCTGTTTCTCGCCCTCTGTTTCAGCACCTCTTTTTCAGCCCCTCTGTTTCAGCCCCTCTGTTTCTCGCCCTCTGTTTCAGCCCCTCTGTTTCTCGCCCTCTGTTTCAGCCCCTCTGTTTCTCGCCCTCTGTTTCAGCCCCTCTGTTTCTTGCCCTCTGTTTCAGCCCCTCTGTTTGAGCCCCTCTGTTTCAGCCCCTCTATTTCAGCCCCTCTGTTTCAGCCCCTCTGTTTCAGCCCCTCTGTTTTTCGCCATGTTTCAGCCCCTCTGTTTCTCACCCACTGTATTAGCCGCTTTGCTTCAGCTCCTCTGTTTCAGCCCCTCTGTTTCAGCCCCTCTGTTTCTCGCCCTCTGTTTCTCCCCCTCTGTTTCAGCCCCTCTGATTCAGACCCTCTGTTTCAACCCCTCTGATTCAGCCCCTCTGATTCAGCCCCACTCATTCAGCCCCTATGTTTCAGCCCCTCTGTTTCTCGCCCTCTGTTTCAGCCACTCTGTTTCTCGCCCTCTGTTTCAGCCCCTCTGTTTCTCGCCCTCTGTTTCAGCCCCTCAGTTTCTCGCCCTCTGTTTCAGCCCCTCTGATTCAGCCCCTCTGTTTCAGCCCCTCTGAATCAGCCCCTCTGATTCAGCCCCTCTGTTTCAGACCCTCTGTTTCAGCCCCTCTGTTTCAGCCCCTCTGTTTCTCGCCCTCTGTTTCAGCCCCTCTATTTCTCGCCCTCTGTTTCAGCCCCTCTGATTCAGACCCTCTGTTTCAACCCCTCTATTTCAGCCCCTCTGTTTCAGCCCCTCTGTTTCAGCCCCTCTGTTTTTCGCCATGTTTCAGCCACTCTGTTTCTCGCCCTCTATTTCAGCCCCTCTGTTTCTCACCCACTGTATCAGCCGCTTTGCTTCAGCCCCTCTGTTTCAGCCCCTCTGTTTCAGCCCCTCTGTTTCTCGCCCTCTGTTTCTCCACCTCTGTTTCAGCCCCTCTGATTCAGACCCTCTGTTTCAACCCCTCTGATTCAGCCCCTCTGATTCAGCCCCACTCATTCAGCCCCTATGTTTCAGCCCCTCTGTTTCTCGCCCTCTGTTTCAGCCCCTCTGTTTCTCGCCCTCTGTTTCAGCCCCTCTGTTTCTCGCCCTCTGTTTCAGCCCCTCAGTTTCTCGCCCTCTGTTTCAGCCCCTCTGATTCAGCCCCTCTGTTTCTCGTACCTCTGTTTCAGCCCCTCTGTTTCTCGCCCTCTGTTTCAGCCCCACTGATTCAGACCCTCTGTTTCAACCCCTCTGATTCAGCCCCTCTGATTTAGCCCCTCTGATTCAGCCCCTCTGTTTCTCGCCCTCTGTTTCAGCCCTTCGGTTTCAGCCCCTCTGTTTCTTGCCCTCTGTTTCAGCCCCTCTGTTTCTCGCCCTCTGTTTCAGCCCCTCTGATTCAGCCCCTCTGTTTCAGCCCCTCTGATTCAGCCCCTCTGATTTAGCCCTCTGATTCAGCCCCTCTGTTTCTCGCTCTCTGTTTCAGCCCCTCTGATTCAGCCCCTCTGTTTCAGCCCCTCTGTTTCTCACCCTCTGTTTCAGCCCCTCTGATTCAGCCCCTCTGATTCAGCCCCACTCATTCAGCCCCTATGTTTCAGCCCCTCTGTTTCTCGCCCTCTGTTTCAGCCCCTCTGTTTCTCGCCCTCTGTTTCAGCCCCTCTGTTTCTCGCCCTCTGTTTCAGCCCCTCTGTTTCTTGCCCACTGTTTCAGCCACTCTGTTTCTCGCCCTCTGTTTCAGCCTCTCTGTTTCTCGCCCTCTGTTTCAGCACCTCTTTTTCAGCCCCTCTGTTTCAGCCCCTCTGTTTCTCGCCCTCTGTTTCAGCCCCTCTGTTTCTCGCCCTCTGTTTCAGCCCCTCTGTTTCTCGCCCTCTGTTTCAGCCCCTCTGTTTCTTGCCCTCTGTTTCAGCCCCTCTGTTTGAGCCCCTCTGTTTCAGCCCCTCTATTTCAGCCCCTCTGTTTCAGCCCCTCTGTTTCAGCCCCTCTGTTTTTCGCCATGTTTCAGCCCCTCTGTTTCTCACCCACTGTATTAGCCGCTTTGCTTCAGCTCCTCTGTTTCAGCCCCTCTGTTTCAGCCCCTCTGTTTCTCGCCCTCTGTTTCTCCCCCTCTGTTTCAGCCCCTCTGATTCAGACCCTCTGTTTCAACCCCTCTGATTCAGCCCCTCTGATTCAGCCCCACTCATTCAGCCCCTATGTTTCAGCCCCTCTGTTTCTCGCCCTCTGTTTCAGCCACTCTGTTTCTCGCCCTCTGTTTCAGCCCCTCTGTTTCTCGCCCTCTGTTTCAGCCCCTCAGTTTCTCGCCCTCTGTTTCAGCCCCTCTGATTCAGCCCCTCTGTTTCAGCCCCTCTGAATCAGCCCCTCTGATTCAGCCCCTCTGTTTCAGACCCTCTGTTTCAGCCCCTCTGTTTCAGCCCCTCTGTTTCTCGCCCTCTGTTTCAGCCCCTCTATTTCTCGCCCTCTGTTTCAGCCCCTCTGATTCAGACCCTCTGTTTCAACCCCTCTATTTCAGCCCCTCTGTTTCAGCCCCTCTGTTTCAGCCCCTCTGTTTTTCGCCATGTTTCAGCCACTCTGTTTCTCGCCCTCTATTTCAGCCCCTCTGTTTCTCACCCACTGTATCAGCCGCTTTGCTTCAGCCCCTCTGTTTCAGCCCCTCTGTTTCAGCCCCTCTGTTTCTCGCCCTCTGTTTCTCCACCTCTGTTTCAGCCCCTCTGATTCAGACCCTCTGTTTCAACCCCTCTGATTCAGCCCCTCTGATTCAGCCCCACTCATTCAGCCCCTATGTTTCAGCCCCTCTGTTTCTCGCCCTCTGTTTCAGCCCCTCTGTTTCTCGCCCTCTGTTTCAGCCCCTCTGTTTCTCGCCCTCTGTTTCAGCCCCTCAGTTTCTCGCCCTCTGTTTCAGCCCCTCTGATTCAGCCCCTCTGTTTCAGCCCCTCTGAATCAGCCCCTCTGATTCAGCCCCTCTGTTTCAGACCCTCTGTTTCAGCCCCTCTGTTTCAGCCCCTCTGTTTCTCGCCCTCTGTTTCAGCCCCTCTATTTCTCGCCCTCTGTTTCAGCCCCTCTGATTCAGACCCTCTGTTTCAACCCCTCTATTTCAGCCCCTCTGTTTCAGCCCCTCTGTTTCAGCCCCTCTGTTTTTCGCCATGTTTCAGCCACTCTGTTTCTCGCCCTCTATTTCAGCCCCTCTGTTTCTCACCCACTGTATCAGCCGCTTTGCTTCAGCCCCTCTGTTTCAGCCCCTCTGTTTCAGCCCCTCTGTTTCTCGCCCTCTGTTTCTCCCCCTCTGTTTCAGCCCCTCTGATTCAGACCCTCTGTTTCAACCCCTCTGATTCAGCCCCTCTGATTCAGCCCCACTCATTCAGCCCCTATGTTTCAGCCCCTCTGTTTCTCGCCCTCTGTTTCAGCCCCTCTGTTTCTCGCCCTCTGTTTCAGCCCCTCTGTTTCTCGCCCTCTGTTTCAGCCCCTCAGTTTCTCGCCCTCTGTTTCAGCCCCTCTGATTCAGCCCCTCTGTTTCAGCCCCTCTGAATCAGCCCCTCTGATTCAGCCCCTCTGTTTCAGACCCTCTGTTTCAGCCCCTCTGTTTCAGCCCCTCTGTTTCTCGCCCTCTGTTTCAGCCCCTCTATTTCTCGCCCTCTGTTTCAGCCCCTCTGATTCAGACCCTCTGTTTCAACCCCTCTGATTCAGCCCCTCTGATTTAGCCCCTCTGATTCAGCCCCTCTGTTTCTCGCCCTCTGTTTCAGCCCTTCTGTTTCAGCCCCTCTGTTTCTTGCCCTCTGATTCAGCCCCTCTGTTTCTCGCCCTCTGTTTCAGCCCCTCTGATTCAGCCCCGCTGATTTAGCCCTCTGATTCAGCCCCTCTGTTTCTCGCCCTCAGTTTCAGCCCCTCTGTTTTTCGCCCTCTTTTTCAGCCCCTCTGTTTCAGCCCGTCTGTTTCAGCCACTCTGTTTCTCGCCCTCTGTTTCAGCCCCTCTGTTTCTCACCCTCTGTTTCAGCCCCTCTGTTTCTCGACCTGTGTTTCAGCCCCTCTGATTCAGCCCCTCTGTTTCAGCCCCTCTGATTCAGCCCCTCTGTTTCAACCCCTCTGTTTCAGCCCCTCTGTTTCATCCCCTCTGTTTCTCGCCCTCTGTTTCAGCCCCTCTGTTTTTCGCCCTCTGTTTCAGCTCCTCTGTTTCTCGCCCTCTGTTTCAGGCTCGCTGTTTCAGCCCGTCTGTTTCAGCCCCACTGTTTCAGCCCCTCTGTTTCTGGCCCTCTGTTTCTCGCCCGCTCTTTCAGCCCCTTTGTTTCTCGCCCTCTGTTTCAGTTCCTCTGTTTCAGCCCCTCGGATTCAGCCCCTCTGATTCAGCCCCTCTGTTTCTCGCCCTCTGTTTCAGCCCCTCTGTTTCAGCCCCTCTGTTTCAGCCCCTCTGTCTCAGCCCCTCTGTTTCTCGCCCTCTATTTCAGCCCCTCTGTTTCTCGCCCTCTGTTTCAGCCCCTCTGTTTCTCGCCCTCTGTTTCAGCCCCTTTGTTTCAGCCCCTCTGTTTCTCACCCTCTGTTTCAGCCCCTCTGATTCTCGCCCTCTGTTTCAGCCCCTCTGTTTCTCGCCCTCTATTTCAGCCCCTCTGTTTCTCGCCCTCTGTTTCAGCCCCTCTGTTTCTCGCCCTCTGTTTCAGCCCCTTTGTTTCAGCCCCTCTGTTTCTCACCCTCTGTTTCAGCCCCTCTGATTCTCGCCCTCTGTTTCAGCCCCTCTGTTTCTAGCCCTCTGTTTCAGCCAATCTGTTTCTCGCCCTCTGTTTCAGACCCTCTGTTTCAGACCCTCTGTTTCAGCCCCTCTGTTTCTCGCCCTCTGTTTCAGCCCCTCTGTTTCTAGCCCTCTGTTTCAGCCACTCTGTTTCTCGCCCTCTGTTTCAGCCCCTCTGTTTCTCGCCCTCTGTTTCAGCCCCTCAGTTTCTCGCCCTCTGTTTCAGCCCCTCTGATTCAGCCCCTCTGTTTCAGCCCCTCTGAATCAGCCCCTCTGATTCAGCCCCTCTGTTTCAGACCCTCTGTTTCAGCCCCTCTGTTTCAGCCCCTCTGTTTCTCGCCCTCTGTTTCAGCCCCTCTATTTCTCGCCCTCTGTTTCAGCCCCTCTGATTCAGACCCTCTGTTTCAACCCCTCTATTTCAGCCCCTCTGTTTCAGCCCCTCTGTTTCAGCCCCTCTGTTTTTCGCCATGTTTCAGCCACTCTGTTTCTCGCCCTCTATTTCAGCCCCTCTGTTTCTCACCCACTGTATCAGCCGCTTTGCTTCAGCCCCTCTGTTTCAGCCCCTCTGTTTCAGCCCCTCTGTTTCTCGCCCTCTGTTTCTCCACCTCTGTTTCAGCCCCTCTGATTCAGACCCTCTGTTTCAACCCCTCTGATTCAGCCCCTCTGATTCAGCCCCACTCATTCAGCCCCTATGTTTCAGCCCCTCTGTTTCTCGCCCTCTGTTTCAGCCCCTCTGTTTCTCACCCTCTGTTTCAGCCCCTCTGTTTCTCGCCCTCTGTTTCAGCCCCTCAGTTTCTCGCCCTCTGTTTCAGCCCCTCTGATTCAGCCCCTCTGTTTCTCGACCTCTGTTTCAGCCCCTCTGTTTCTCGCCCTCTGTTTCAGCCCCACTGATTCAGACCCTCTGTTTCAACCCCTCTGATTCAGCCCCTCTGATTTAGCCCCTCTGATTCAGCCCCTCTGTTTCTCGCCCTCTGTTTCAGCCCTTCGGTTTCAGCCCCTCTGTTTCTTGCCCTCTGTTTCAGCCCCTCTGTTTCTCGCCCTCTGTTTCAGCCCCTCTGATTCAGCCCCTCTGTTTCAGCCCCTCTGATTCAGCCCCTCTGATTTAGCCCTCTGATTCAGCCCCTCTGTTTCTCGCTCTCTGTTTCAGCCCCTCTGATTCAGCCCCTCTGTTTCAGCCCCTCTGTTTCTCACCCTCTGTTTCAGCCCCTCTGATTCAGCCCCTCTGATTCAGCCCCACTCATTCAGCCCCTATGTTTCAGCCCCTCTGTTTCTCGCCCTCTGTTTCAGCCCCTCTGTTTCTCGCCCTCTGTTTCAGCCCCTCTGTTTCTCGCCCTCTGTTTCAGCCCCTCTGTTTCTTGCCCACTGTTTCAGCCACTCTGTTTCTCGCCCTCTGTTTCAGCCTCTCTGTTTCTCGCCCTCTGTTTCAGCACCTCTTTTTCAGCCCCTCTGTTTCAGCCCCTCTGTTTCTCGCCCTCTGTTTCAGCCCCTCTGTTTCTCGCCCTCTGTTTCAGCCCCTCTGTTTCTCGCCCTCTGTTTCAGCCCCTCTGTTTCTTGCCCTCTGTTTCAGCCCCTCTGTTTGAGCCCCTCTGTTTCAGCCCCTCTATTTCAGCCCCTCTGTTTCAGCCCCTCTGTTTCAGCCCCTCTGTTTTTCGCCATGTTTCAGCCCCTCTGTTTCTCACCCACTGTATTAGCCGCTTTGCTTCAGCTCCTCTGTTTCAGCCCCTCTGTTTCAGCCCCTCTGTTTCTCGCCCTCTGTTTCTCCCCCTCTGTTTCAGCCCCTCTGATTCAGACCCTCTGTTTCAACCCCTCTGATTCAGCCCCTCTGATTCAGCCCCACTCATTCAGCCCCTATGTTTCAGCCCCTCTGTTTCTCGCCCTCTGTTTCAGCCACTCTGTTTCTCGCCCTCTGTTTCAGCCCCTCTGTTTCTCGCCCTCTGTTTCAGCCCCTCAGTTTCTCGCCCTCTGTTTCAGCCCCTCTGATTCAGCCCCTCTGTTTCAGCCCCTCTGAATCAGCCCCTCTGATTCAGCCCCTCTGTTTCAGACCCTCTGTTTCAGCCCCTCTGTTTCAGCCCCTCTGTTTCTCGCCCTCTGTTTCAGCCCCTCTATTTCTCGCCCTCTGTTTCAGCCCCTCTGATTCAGACCCTCTGTTTCAACCCCTCTATTTCAGCCCCTCTGTTTCAGCCCCTCTGTTTCAGCCCCTCTGTTTTTCGCCATGTTTCAGCCACTCTGTTTCTCGCCCTCTATTTCAGCCCCTCTGTTTCTCACCCACTGTATCAGCCGCTTTGCTTCAGCCCCTCTGTTTCAGCCCCTCTGTTTCAGCCCCTCTGTTTCTCGCCCTCTGTTTCTCCACCTCTGTTTCAGCCCCTCTGATTCAGACCCTCTGTTTCAACCCCTCTGATTCAGCCCCTCTGATTCAGCCCCACTCATTCAGCCCCTATGTTTCAGCCCCTCTGTTTCTCGCCCTCTGTTTCAGCCCCTCTGTTTCTCGCCCTCTGTTTCAGCCCCTCTGTTTCTCGCCCTCTGTTTCAGCCCCTCAGTTTCTCGCCCTCTGTTTCAGCCCCTCTGATTCAGCCCCTCTGTTTCAGCCCCTCTGAATCAGCCCCTCTGATTCAGCCCCTCTGTTTCAGACCCTCTGTTTCAGCCCCTCTGTTTCAGCCCCTCTGTTTCTCGCCCTCTGTTTCAGCCCCTCTATTTCTCGCCCTCTGTTTCAGCCCCTCTGATTCAGACCCTCTGTTTCAACCCCTCTATTTCAGCCCCTCTGTTTCAGCCCCTCTGTTTCAGCCCCTCTGTTTTTCGCCATGTTTCAGCCACTCTGTTTCTCGCCCTCTATTTCAGCCCCTCTGTTTCTCACCCACTGTATCAGCCGCTTTGCTTCAGCCCCTCTGTTTCAGCCCCTCTGTTTCAGCCCCTCTGTTTCTCGCCCTCTGTTTCTCCCCCTCTGTTTCAGCCCCTCTGATTCAGACCCTCTGTTTCAACCCCTCTGATTCAGCCCCTCTGATTCAGCCCCACTCATTCAGCCCCTATGTTTCAGCCCCTCTGTTTCTCGCTCTCTGTTTCAGCCCCTCTGTTTCTCGCCCTCTGTTTCAGCCCCTCTGTTTCTCGCCCTCTGTTTCAGCCCCTCAGTTTCTCGCCCTCTGTTTCAGCCCCTCTGATTCAGCCCCTCTGTTTCAGCCCCTCTGAATCAGCCCCTCTGATTCAGCCCCTCTGTTTCAGACCCTCTGTTTCAGCCCCTCTGTTTCAGCCCCTCTGTTTCTCGCCCTCTGTTTCAGCCCCTCTATTTCTCGCCCTCTGTTTCAGCCCCTCTGATTCAGACCCTCTGTTTCAACCCCTCTGATTCAGCCCCTCTGATTTAGCCCCTCTGATTCAGCCCCTCTGTTTCTCGCCCTCTGTTTCAGCCCTTCTGTTTCAGCCCCTCTGTTTCTTGCCCTCTGATTCAGCCCCTCTGTTTCTCGCCCTCTGTTTCAGCCCCTCTGATTCAGCCCCGCTGATTTAGCCCTCTGATTCAGCCCCTCTGTTTCTCGCCCTCAGTTTCAGCCCCTCTGTTTTTCGCCCTCTTTTTCAGCCCCTCTGTTTCAGCCCGTCTGTTTCAGCCACTCTGTTTCTCGCCCTCTGTTTCAGCCCCTCTGTTTCTCACCCTCTGTTTCAGCCCCTCTGTTTCTCGACCTGTGTTTCAGCCCCTCTGATTCAGCCCCTCTGTTTCAGCCCCTCTGATTCAGCCCCTCTGTTTCAACCCCTCTGTTTCAGCCCCTCTGTTTCATCCCCTCTGTTTCTCGCCCTCTGTTTCAGCCCCTCTGTTTTTCGCCCTCTGTTTCAGCTCCTCTGTTTCTCGCCCTCTGTTTCAGGCTCGCTGTTTCAGCCCGTCTGTTTCAGCCCCACTGTTTCAGCCCCTCTGTTTCTGGCCCTCTGTTTCTCGCCCGCTCTTTCAGCCCCTTTGTTTCTCGCCCTCTGTTTCAGTTCCTCTGTTTCAGCCCCTCGGATTCAGCCCCTCTGATTCAGCCCCTCTGTTTCTCGCCCTCTGTTTCAGCCCCTCTGTTTCAGCCCCTCTGTTTCAGCCCCTCTGTTTCAGCCCCTCTGTTTCTCGCCCTCTATTTCAGCCCCTCTGTTTCTCGCCCTCTGTTTCAGCCCCTCTGTTTCTCGCCCTCTGTTTCAGCCCCTTTGTTTCAGCCCCTCTGTTTCTCACCCTCTGTTTCAGCCCCTCTGATTCTCGCCCTCTGTTTCAGCCCCTCTGTTTCTAGCCCTCTGTTTCAGCCAATCTGTTTCTCGCCCTCTGTTTCAGACCCTCTGTTTCAGACCCTCTGTTTCAGCCCCTCTGTTTCTCGCCCTCTGTTTCAGCCCCTCTGTTTCTAGCCCTCTGTTTCAGCCAATCTGTTTCTCGCCCTCTGTTTCAGACCCTCTGTTTCAGACCCTCTGTTTCTCGCCCGCTGTTTCTGCCCCTCTGTTTCTCGCCCTCTGTTTCAGCCCCTCAGTTTCTCGCCCTCTGTTTCAGCCCCGCTGATTCAGCACCTCTGTTTCAGCCCCTCTGAATCAGCCCCTCTGATTCAGCCCCTCTGTTTCAGACCCTCTGTTTCAGCCCCTCTGTTTCAGCCCCTCTGTTTCTCGCCCTCTGTTTCAGCCCCTCTGATTCAGCCCCTCTGTTTCTCGCCCACTTTTTCAGCCCCTCTGATTCAGCCCCTCTGTTTCAGCCCCTCTGATTCAGCCCCTCTGTTTCAGCCCCTCTATTTCAGCCCCTCTGTTTCAGCCCCTCTGTTTCAGGCTCTCTGTTTCAGCCCGTCTGTTTCAGCCCCTCTGTTTCAGCCCCTCTGTTTCTCGCCCGCTGTTTCAGTCCCTTAGTTTCTGGCCCTCTGTTTCAGCCCCTCTGTTTCTCGCTCTCTGTTTCAGCCCCTCTGTTTCAGCCCCTCTGTGTCTCGCCCTCTGTTTCAGCCCCTCTGTTTCTCGCCCTCTGTTTCAGCCCCTCTGTTTCAGCACCTCTGTTTCAGCCCCTCTGTTTCAGCCACCCTGTTTCAGCCCCTCTGTTTCAGCACCTCTGTTTCAGCCCCTCTGTTACAGCCACCCTGTTTCAGCCCCTCTGTTTCAGCCCCTCTGTTTCTTGCCCTCTGTTTCAGCCCCTCTGATTCAGACCCTCTGTTTCAGCCCCTCTGTTTCTCCCCCTCTGTTTCAGCCCTTCTGTTTTAGCCCTCTGTTTCAGCCCCTCTGTTTCTCACCCTCTGTTTCAGCCCCTCTGATTCAGCCCCTCTGTTTCAGCCCTCTGTTTCAGCCCCTCTGTTTCTCACCCTCTGTTTCAGCCCCTCTGTTTCAGGCTTTCTGTTTCAGCCCGTCTGTTTCAGCCCCTCTGTTTCACGCCCTCTGATTTAGCCCTCTGATTCAGCACCTCTGTTTCTCGCCCTCTGTTTCAGCCCCTCTGTTTCAGCCCCTCTGTTTCAGCCGCTCTGTTTCTCACCCTCTGTTTCAGCCCCTCTGTTTCTCGCCCTCTGTTTCAGCCCCGCTGATTCAGCCCCTCTGTTTCAGCCCCTCTGAATCAGCCCCTCTGATTCAGCCCCTCTGTTTCAGACCCCGTGTTTCAGCCCCTCTCTTTTAGCCCCTCTAATTCTCGCCCTCTGTTTCAGCCCCTCTGATTCAGACCCTCTGTTTCAACCCCTCTGATTCAGCCCCTCTGATTTAGCCCCTCTGATTCAGCCCCTCTGTTTCTCGCCCTCTGTTTCAGCCCTTCTGTTTCAGCCCCTCTGTTTCTTGCCCTCTGTTTCAGCCCCTCTGTTTCTCGCCCTCTGTTTCAGCCCCTCTGATTCAGCCCCTCTGTTTCAGCCCCTCTGATTCAGCCCCTCTGATTTAGCCCTCTGATTCAGCCCCTCTGTTTCTCGCCCTCTGTTTCAGCCCCTCTGTTTTTCGCCCTCTTTTTCAGCCCCTCTGTTTTAGCCCATCTGTTTCAGCCACTCTGTTTCTCGCCCTCTGTTTCAGCCCCTCTGTTTCTCGCCCTCTGTTTCAGCCCCTCTGTTTCTCACCCTCTGTTTCAGCCCCTCTGATTCAGCCCCTTTGTTTCTCGCCCTCTATTTCAGCCCCTCTGTTTCTCGCCCTCTGTTTCAGCCCCTCTGTTTCTCGCACTCTGTTTCAGCCCCACTGTTTCAGCCCCTCTGTTTCAGCCCCTCTGATTCAGCCCCTCTGTTTCTCGCCCTCTGTTTCAGCCCCTCTGTTTCTCGCCCTCTGTTTCAGCCCCTCTGTTTCTCGCCCTCTGTTTCAGCCCCTCTGTTTTTCGCCCTCTTTTTCAGCCCCTCTGTTTCAGCCCATCTGTTTCAGCCACTCTGTTTCTCGCCCTCTGTTTCAGTCCCTCTGTTTCTCACCCTCTGTTTCAGCCCCTCTGATTCAGCCCCTCTGTTTCTCGCCCTCTGTTTCAGCCCCTCTGTTTCTCGCCCTCTGTTTCAGCCCCTCTGTTTCTCACCCTCTGTTTCAGCCCCTCTGTTTCTTGCCCTCTGTTTCAGCCCCTCTGTTTCTCGCCCTCTGTTTCAGCCCCTCTGTTTCAGCCGCTCTGTTTCTCGCCCTCTGTTTCTGCCCCTCTTTTCTTTCGCCCTCTGTTTCAGCCCCTCAGTGTCTCGCCCTCTCTTTCAGCCCCGCTGATTCAGCCCCTCTGTTTCAGCCCCTCTGAATCAGCCCCTCTGATTCAGCCCGTCTGTTTCAGACCCTCTGTTTCAGCCCCTCTGTTTCTTCCCGTCTGTTTCTCGCCCTCTGTTTCAGCCCCTATGTTCCTCGCCCTCTGTTTCAGCCCCTCTGTTTCTCGCCCTCTGTTTCAGCCCCTCTGTTTCAGCCGCTCTGTTACTCGCCCTCTGTTTCTGCCCCTCTGTTTCTCGCCCTCTGTTTCAGCCCCTCAGTTTCTCGCCCTCTGTTTCAGCCCCGCTGATTCAGCCCCTCTGTTTCAGCCCCTCTGAATCAGCCCCTCTGATTCAGACCGTCTGTTTCAGCCCCTCTGTTTCAGCCCCTCTGATTCAGCCCCTCTGTTTCTCGCCCTCTGTTTCAGCCCCTCAGTTTCTCGCCCTCTGTTTCAGCCCCGCTGATTCAGCCCCTCTGTTTCAGCCCCTCTGAATCAGCCCCTCTGATTCAGACCGTCTGTTTCAGCCCCTCTGATTCAGGCCCTCTGTTTCAGACCCTCTGTTTCAGCCCCTCTGTTTCAGCCCCTCTGTTTCTCGCCCTCTGTTTCAGCCCCTCTGATTCAGCCCCTCTGTTTCTCGCCCACTTTTTCAGCCCCTCTGATTCAGCCCCTCTGTTTCAGCCCCTCTGATTCAGCCCCTCTGTTTCAGCCCCTCTATTTCAGCCCCTCTGTTTCAGCCCCTCTGTTTCAGGCTCTCTGTTTCAGCCCGTCTGTTTCAGCCCCTCTGTTTCAGCCCCTCTGTTTCTCGCCCTCTGTTTCAGTCCCTTAGTTTCTCGCCCTCTGTTTCAGCCCCTCTGTTTCTCGCCCTCTGTTTCAGCCCCTCTGTTTCAGCCCCTCTGTTTCTCGCCCTCTGTTTCAGCCCCTCGGTTTCTCGCCCTCTGTTTCAGCACCTCTGTTTCAGCCCCTCTGTTTCAGCCACCCTGTTTCAGCCCCTCCTTTTCAGCACCTCTGTTTCAGCCCCTCTGTTTCAGCCACCCTGTTTCAGCCCCTCTGTTTCAGGCCCTCTGTTTCAGCCCCTCTGTTTCAGCCCCTCTGTTTCTCGCCCTCTGTTTCTCCCCCTCTGTTTCAGCCCCTCTGATTCAGACCCTCTGTTTCAACCCCTCTGATTCAGCCCCTCTGATTCAGCCCCACTCATTCAGCCCCTATGTTTCAGCCCCTCTGTTTCTCGCCCTCTGTTTCAGCCCCTCTGTTTCTCGCCCTCTGTTTCAGCCCCTCTGTTTCTCGCCCTCTGTTTCAGCCCCTCAGTTTCTCGCCCTCTGTTTCAGCCCCTCTGATTCAGCCCCTCTGTTTCAGCCCCTCTGAATCAGCCCCTCTGATTCAGCCCCTCTGTTTCAGACCCTCTGTTTCAGCCCCTCTGTTTCAGCCCCTCTGTTTCTCGCCCTCTGTTTCAGCCCCTCTATTTCTCGCCCTCTGTTTCAGCCCCTCTGATTCAGACCCTCTGTTTCAACCCCTCTTATTCAGCCCCTCTGATTTAGCCCCTCTGATTCAGCCCCTCTGTTTCTCGCCCTCTGTTTCAGCCCTTCTGTTTCAGCCCCTCTGTTTCTTGCCCTCTGATTCAGCCCCTCTGTTTCTCGCCCTCTGTTTCAGCCCCTCTGATTCAGCCCCGCTGATTTAGCCCTCTGATTCAGCCCCTCTGTTTCTCGCCCTCAGTTTCAGCCCCTCTGTTTTTCGCCCTCTTTTTCAGCCCCTCTGTTTCAGCCCGTCTGTTTCAGCCACTCTGTTTCTCGCCCTCTGTTTCAGCCCCTCTGTTTCTCACCCTCTGTTTCAGCCCCTCTGTTTCTCGACCTGTGTTTCAGCCCCTCTGATTCAGCCCCTCTGTTTCAGCCCCTCTGATTCAGCCCCTCTGTTTCAACCCCTCTGTTTCAGCCCCTCTGTTTCATCCCCTCTGTTTCTCGCCCTCTGTTTCAGCCCCTCTGTTTTTCGCCCTCTGTTTCAGCTCCTCTGTTTCTCGCCCTCTGTTTCAGGCTCTCTGTTTCAGCCCGTCTGTTTCAGCCCCACTGTTTCAGCCCCTCTGTTTCTGGCCCTCTGTTTCTCGCCCGCTCTTTCAGCCCCTTTGTTTCTCGCCCTCTGTTTCAGTTCCTCTGTTTCAGCCCCTCGGATTCAGCCCCTCTGATTCAGCCCCTCTGTTTCTCGCCCTCTGTTTCAGCCCCTCTGTTTCAGCCCCTCTGTTTCAGCCCCTCTGTTTCAGCCCCTCTGTTTCTCGCCCTCTATTTCAGCCCCTCTGTTTCTCGCCCTCTGTTTCAGCCCCTCTGTTTCTCGCCCTCTGTTTCAGCCCCTTTGTTTCAGCCCCTCTGTTTCAGCCCCTCTGTTTCAGCCCCTCTGATTCTCGCCCTCTGTTTCAGCCCCTCTGTTTCTAGCCCTCTGTTTCAGCCAATCTGTTTCTCGCCCTCTGTTTCAGACCCTCTGTTTCAGACCCTCTGTTTCAGCCCCTCTGTTTCTCGCCCTCTGTTTCAGCCCCTCTGTTTCTAGCCCTCTGTTTTAGCCAATCTGTTTCTCGCCCTCTGTTTCAGACCCTCTGTTTCAGACCCTCTGTTTCTCGCCCGCTGTTTCTGCCCCTCTGTTTCTCGCCCTCTGTTTCAGCCCCGCTGATTCAGCACCTCTGTTTCAGCCCCTCTGAATCAGCCCCTCTGATTCAGCCCCTCTGTTTCAGACCCTCTGTTTCAGCCCCTCTGTTTCAGCCCCTCTGTTTCTCGCCCTCTGTTTCAGCCCCTCTGATTCAGCCCCTCTGTTTCTCGCCCACTTTTTCAGCCCCTCTGATTCAGCCCCTCTGTTTCAGCCCCTCTGATTCAGCCCCTCTGTTTCAGCCCCTCTATTTCAGCCCCTCTGTTTCAGCCCCTCTGTTTCAGGCTCTCTGTTTCAGCCCGTCTGTTTCAGCCCCTCTGTTTCAGCCCCTCTGTTTCTCGCCCGCTGTTTCAGTCCCTTAGTTTCTGGCCCTCTGTTTCAGCCCCTCTGTTTCTCGCTCTCTGTTTCAGCCCCTCTGTTTCAGCCCCTCTGTTTCTCGCCCTCTGTTTCAGCCCCTCTGTTTCTCGCCCTCTGTTTCAGCCCCTCTGTTTCAGCACCTCTGTTTCAGCCCCTCTGTTTCAGCCACCCTGTTTCAGCCCCTCTGTTTCAGCACCTCTGTTTCAGCCCCTCTGTTTCAGCCACCCTGTTTCAGCCCCTCTGTTTCAGCCCCTCTGTTTCTTGCCCTCTGTTTCAGCCCCTCTGATTCAGACCCTCTGTTTCAGCCCCTCTGTTTCTCCCCCTCTGTTTCAGCCCTTCTGTTTTAGCCCTCTGTTTCAGCCCCTCTGTTTCTCACCCTCTGTTTCAGCCCCTCTGATTCAGCCCCTCTGTTTCAGCCCTCTGTTTCAGCCCCTCTGTTTCTCACCCTCTGTTTCAGCCCCTCTGTTTCAGGCTCTCTGTTTCAGCCCGTCTGTTTCAGCCCCTCTGTTTCACGCCCTCTGATTTAGCCCTCTGATTCAGCACCTCTGTTTCTCGCCCTCTGTTTCAGCCCCTCTGTTTCAGCCCCTCTGTTTCAGCCGCTCTGTTTCTCACCCTCTGTTTCAGCCCCTCTGTTTCTCGCCCTCTGTTTCAGCCCCGCTGATTCAGCCCCTCTGTTTCAGCCCCTCTGAATCAGCCCCTCTGATTCAGCCCCTCTGTTTCAGACCCCGTATTTCAGCCCCTCTCTTTTAGCCCCTCTAATTCTCGCCCTCTGTTTCAGCCCCTCTGATTCAGACCCTCTGTTTCAACCCCTCTGATTCAGCCCCTCTGATTTAGCCCCTCTGATTCAGCCCCTCTGTTTCTCGCCCTCTGTTTCAGCCCTTCTGTTTCAGCCCCTCTGTTTCTTGCCCTCTGTTTCAGCCCCTCTGTTTCTCGCCCTCTGTTTCAGCCCCTCTGATTCAGCCCCTCTGTTTCAGCCCCTCTGATTCAGCCCCTCTGATTTAGCCCTCTGATTCAGCCCCTCTGTTTCTCGCCCTCTGTTTCAGCCCCTCTGTTTTTCGCCCTCTTTTTCAGCCCCTCTGTTTCAGCCCATCTGTTTCAGCCACTCTGTTTCTCGCCCTCTGTTTCAGCCCCTCTGTTTCTCGCCCTCTGTTTCAGCCCCTCTGTTTCTCACCCTCTGTTTCAGCCCCTCTGATTCAGCCCCTTTGTTTCTCGCCCTCTATTTCAGCCCCTCTGTTTCTCGCCCTCTGTTTCAGCCCCTCTGTTTCTCGCACTCTGTTTCAGCCCCACTGTTTCAGCCCCTCTGTTTCAGCCCCTCTGATTCAGCCCCTCTGTTTCTCGCCCTCTGTTTCAGCCCCTCTGTTTCTCGCCCTCTGTTTCAGCCCCTCTGTTTCTCGCCCTCTGTTTCAGCCCCTCTGTTTTTCGCCCTCTGTTTCAGCCCCTCTGTTTCTAGCCCTCTGTTTCAGCCACTCTGTTTCTCGCCCTCTGTTTCAGTCCCTCTGTTTCTCACCCTCTGTTTCAGCCCCTCTGATTCAGCCCCTCTGTTTCTCGCCCTCTGTTTCAGCCCCTCTGTTTCTCGCCCTCTGTTTCAGCCCCTCTGTTTCTCACCCTCTGTTTCAGCCCCTCTGTTTCTTGCCCTCTGTTTCAGCCCCTCTGTTTCTCGCCCTCTGTTTCAGCCCCTCTGTTTCAGCCGCTCTGTTTCTCGCCCTCTGTTTCTGCCCCTCTTTTCTTTCGCCCTCTGTTTCAGCCCCTCAGTGTCTCGCCCTCTGTTTCAGCCCCGCTGATTCAGCCCCTCTGTTTCAGCCCCTCTGAATCAGCCCCTCTGATTCAGCCCGTCTGTTTCAGACCCTCTGTTTCAGCCCCTCTGTTTCTTCCCGTCTGTTTCTCGCCCTCTGTTTCAGCCCCTATGTTCCTCGCCCTCTGTTTCAGCCCCTCTGTTTCAGCCCCTCTGTTTCAGCCGCTCTGTTTCTCGCCCTCTGTTTCTGCCCCTCTGTTTCTCGCCCTCTGTTTCAGCCCCTCAGTTTCTCGCCCTCTGTTTCAGCCCCGCTGATTCAGCCCCTCTGTTTCAGCCCCTCTGAATCAGCCCCTCTGATTCAGACCGTCTGTTTCAGCCCCTCTGTTTCAGCCCCTCTGATTCAGCCCCTCTGTTTCTCGCCCTCTGTTTCAGCCCCTCAGTTTCTCGCCCTCTGTTTCAGCCCCGCTGATTCAGCCCCTCTGTTTCAGCCCCTCTGAATCAGCCCCTCTGATTCAGACCGTCTGTTTCAGCCCCTCTGATTCAGGCCCTCTGTTTCAGACCCTCTGTTTCAGCCCCTCTGTTTCAGCCCCTCTGTTTCTCGCCCTCTGTTTCAGCCCCTCTGATTCAGCCCCTCTGTTTCTCGCCCACTTTTTCAGCCCCTCTGATTCAGCCCCTCTGTTTCAGCCCCTCTGATTCAGCCCCTCTGTTTCAGCCCCTCTATTTCAGCCCCTCTGTTTCAGCCCCTCTGTTTCAGGCTCTCTGTTTCAGCCCGTCTGTTTCAGCCCCTCTGTTTCAGCCCCTCTGTTTCTCGCCCTCTGTTTCAGTCCCTTAGTTTCTCGCCCTCTGTTTCAGCCCCTCTGTTTCTCGCGCTCTGTTTCAGCCCCTCTGTTTCAGCCCCTCTGTTTCTCGCCCTCTGTTTCAGCCCCTCGGTTTCTCGCCCTCTGTTTCAGCACCTCTGTTTCAGCCCCTCTGTTTCAGCCACCCTGTTTCAGCCCCTCCTTTTCAGCACCTCTGTTTCAGCCCCTCTGTTTCAGCCACCCTGTTTCAGCCCCTCTGTTTCAGGCCCTCTGTTTCAGCCCCTCTGTTTCACCCCCTCTGTTTCTCGCCCTCTGTTTCAGCCCCTCTGTTTCAGCCCCTCTGTTTCTCGCCCTCTGTTTCAGCCCCTCTGATTCAGACCCTCTGTTTCAGCCCCTCTGTTTCTCCCCCTCTGTTTCAGCCCTTCTGTTTTAGCCCTCTGTTTCAGCCCCTCTGTTTCTCACCCTCTGTTTCAGCCCCTCTGATTCAGCCCCTCTGTTTCAGCCCTCTGTTTCAGCCCCTCTGTTTCTCACCCTCTGTTTCAGCCCCTCTGATTCAGCCCCTCTGTTTCTCGCCCACTTTTTCAGCCCCTCTGATTCAGCCCCTCTGTTTCAGCCCCTCTGATTCAGCCCCTCTGTTTCAGCCCCTCTATTTCAGCCCCTCTGTTTCAGCCCCTCTGTTTCAGGCTCTCTGTTTCAGCCCGTCTGTTTCAGCCCCTCTGTTTCAGCCCCTCTGTTTCTCGCCCGCTGTTTCAGTCCCTTAGTTTCTCGCCCTCTGTTTCAGCCCCTCTGTTTCTCGCCCTCTGTTTCAGCCCCTCTGTTTCAGCCCCTCTGTTTCTCGCCCTCTGTTTCAGCCCCTCTGTTTCTCGCCCTCTGTTTCAGCACCTCTGTTTCAGCCCCTCTGTTTCAGCCACCCTGTTTCAGCCCCTCTGTTTCAGCACCTCTGTTTCAGCCCCTCTGTTTCAGCCACCCTGTTTCAGCCCCTCTGTTTCAGGCCCTCTGTTTCAGCCCCTCTGTTTCACCCCCTCTGTTTCTCGCCCTCTGTTTCAGCCCCTCTGTTTCAGCCCCTCTGTTTCTCGCCCTCTGTTTCAGCCCCTCAGATTCAGACCCTCTATTTCAGCCCCTCTGTTTCTCCCCCTCTGTTTCAGCCCTTCTGTTTTAGCCCTCTGTTTCAGCCCCTCTGTTTCTCACCCTCTGTTTCAGCCCCTCTGATTCAGCCCCTCTGTTTCAGCCCTCTGTTTCAGCCCCTCTGTTTCTCACCCTCTGTTTCAGCCCCTCTGATTCAGCCCCTCTGTTTCTCGCCCTCTGTTTCAGCCCCTCTGTTTCGCGCCCTCTGTTTCAGCCCCTCTGTTTCTCGCCCTCTGTTTCAGCCCCACTGTTTCAGCCCCTCTGTTTCAGCCCCTCTGTTTCTCGCCCTCTGTTTCAGCCCCTCTGTTTCTAGCCCTCTGTTTCAGCCAATCTGTTTCTCGCCCTCTGTTTCAGACCCTCTGTTTCAGACCCTCTGTTTCTCGCCCGCTGTTTCTGCCCCTCTGTTTCTCGCCCTCTGTTTCAGCCCCTCAGTTTCTCGCCCTCTGTTTCAGCCCCGCTGATTCAGCACCTCTGTTTCAGCCCCTCTGAATCAGCCCCTCTGATTCAGCTCCTCTGTTTCAGACCCTCTGTTTCAGCCCCTATGTTTCAGCCCCTCTGTTTCAGCCCCGCTGAATCAGCCCCTCTGTTTCAGCCCCTCTGAATCAGCCCCTCTGATTCAGCCCCTCTGTTTCAGCCCCGCTGAATCAGCCCCTCGGTTTCAGCCCCTCTGAATCAGCCCCTCTGATTCAGACCCTCTGTTTCAACCCCTCTGATTCAGCCGCTCTGATTTAGCCCCTCTGATTCAGCCCCTCTGTTTCTCGCCCTCTGTTTCAGCCCCTCTGATTCAGACCCTCTGTTTCAGCCCCTCTGTTTCTCCCCCTCTGTTTCAGCCCTTCTGTTTCAGCCCCTCTGTTTCTTGCCCTTTGTTTCAGCCCCTCTGTTTCTCGCCCTCTGTTTCTCGCCCTCTGTTTTAGCCCGTCTGTTTCAGCCCCTCTGTTTCAGCCACTCTGTTTCAGCCCCTCTGTTTCAGCCCCTCTGTTTCAGCCCCTCTGTTTCACGCCCTCTGTTTCTCGCCCTCTGTTTCAGCCCCTCTGTTTTTCGCCCTCTTTTTAAGCCCCTCTGTTTCAGCCCTCTGTTTCAGCCCCTCTGTTTCTCACCCTCTGTTTCAGCCCCTCTGATTCAGCCCCTCTGTTTCTCGCCCTCTGTTTCAGCCCCTCTGTTTCGCGCCCTCTGTTTCAGCCCATCTGTTTCTCGCCCTCTCTTTCAGCCCCACTGTTTCAGCCCCTCTGTTTCAGTTCCTCTGTTTCAACCCCTCTGTTTCAGCCCCTCTGTTTCTAGCCCTCTGTTTCAGCCAATCTGTTTCTCGCCCTCTGTTTCAGCACCTCTGTTTCAGACCCTCTGTTTCTCGACCGCTGTTTGTGCCCCTCTGTTTCTCGCCCTCTGTTTCAGCCCCTCAGTTTCTCGCCCTCTGTTTCTCGCCCTCTGTTTCAGCCCCTCTGATTCAGACCCTCTGTTTCAACCCCTCTGATTCAGCCCCTCTGATTCAGCCCCACTCATTCAGCCCCTTATGTTTCAGCCGCTCTGTTTCTCGCCCTCTGTTTCAGCCCCTCTGTTTCTCGCCCTCTGTTTCAGCCCCTCTGTTTCTCGCCCTCTGTTTCAGCCCCTCAGTTTCTCGCCCTCTGTTTCAGCCCCTCTGATTCAGCCCCTCTGTTTCAGCCCCTCTGAATCAGCCCCTCTGATTCAGCCCCTCTGATTCAGCCCCTCTGTTTCAGACCCTCTGTTTCAGCCCCTCTGTTTCAGCCCCTCTGTTTCTCGCCCTCTGTTTCAGCCCCTCTATTTCTCGCCCTCTGTTTCAGCCCCTCTGATTCAGACCCTCTGTTTCAACCCCTCTGATTCAGCCCCTCTGATTTAGCCCCTCTGATTCAGCCCCTCTGTTTCTCGCCCTCTGTTTCAGCCCCTCTGATTCAGCCCCTCTGATTTAGCCCTCTGATTCAGCCCCTCTGTTTCTCGCCCTCTGTTTCAGCCCCTCTGTTTCTCGCCCACTGTTTCAGCCCCTCAGTTTCTCACCCTCTGTTTCAGCCCCTCTGATTCAGCCCCTCTGTTTCAGCCCCTCTGATTCAGCCCCTCTGTTTCAGACCCTCTGTTTCAGCCCCTCTGTTTCAGCCCCTCTGTTTCTCGCCCTCTGTTTAAGCCCCTCTGTTTCTCGCCCTCTGTTTCAGCCCCTCTATTTCTCGCCCTCTGTTTCAGCCCCTCTGTTTCAGCCCCTCTGTTTCTGGCCCTCTGTTTCTCGCCCGCTGTTTCAGCCCCTTTGTTTCTCGCCCTCTGTTTCAGTTCCTCTGTTTCAGCCCCTCTGATTCAGCCCCTATGATTCAGCCCCTCTGTTTCTCGCCCTCTGTTTCAGCCCCTCTGTTTCAGCCCCTCTGTTTCAGCCCCTCTGTTTCTCGCCCTCTATTTCAGCCCCTCTGTTTCTCGCCCTCTGTTTCAGCCCCTCTGTTTCTCGCCCTCTGTTTCAGCCCCTCTGTTTCAGCCCCTCTGTTTCAGCCCTTCTGTTTCAGCCCCTCTGTTTCTCGCCCTCTGTTTCAGCCCCTCCGTTTCTCGCCCTCTGTTTCAGCCCCTCTGTTTCAGCACCTCTGTTTCAGCCCCTCTGTTTCAGCCACCCTGTTTCAGCCCCTCTGTTTCAGCCCCTCTGTTTCAGCCCCTCTGTTTCACCCCCTCTGTTTCTCGCCCTCTGTTTCAGCCCCTCTGTTTTTCGCCCTCTTTTTCAGCCCCTCTGTTTCAGCCCTCTGTTTCAGCCCCTCTGTTTCTCACCCTCTGTTTCAGCCCCTCTGATTCAGCCCCTCTGTTTCTCGCCCTCTGTTTCAGCCCCTCTGTTTCGCGCCCTCTGTTTCAGGCCCTCTGTTTCTCGCCCTCTGTTTCAGCCCCTCTGTTTCAGCACCTCTGTTTCAGCCCCTCTGTTTCAACCCCTCTGTTTCAGCCCCTCTGTTTCTAGCCCTCTGTTTCAGCCCCTCAGTTTCTCGCCCTCTGTTTCAGCCCCGCAGATTCAGCCCCTCTGTTTTAGCCCCTCTGAATCAGCCCCTCTGATTCAGCCCCTCTGTGTCAGACCCTCTGTTTTTGCCCCTCTGTTTCAGCCCCTCTGTTTCTCGACCTCTGTTTCAGCCCCTCTGATTCAGACCCTCTGTTTCAGCCCCTCTGTTTCTCCCCCTCTGTTTTAGCCCGTCTGTTTCAGCCCCTCTGTTTCAGCCACTCTGTTTCAGCCCCTCTGTTTCAGCCCCTCTGTTTCAGCCCCTCTGTTTCACGCCCTCTGTTTCTCGCCCTCTGTTTCAGCCCCTCTGTTTTTCGCCCTCTTTTTAAGCCCCTCTGTTTCAGCCCTCTGTTTCAGCCCCTCTGTTTCTCACCCTCTGTTTCAGCCCCTCTGATTCAGCCCCTCTGTTTCTCGCCCTCTGTTTCAGCCCCTCTGTTTCGCGCCCTCTGTTTCAGCCCATCTGTTTCTCGCCCTCTCTTTCAGCCCCACTGTTTCAGCCCCTCTGTTTCAGTTCCTCTGTTTCAACCCCTCTGTTTCAGCCCCTCTGTTTCTAGCCCTCTGTTTCAGCCAATCTGTTTCTCGCCCTCTGTTTCAGCACCTCTGTTTCAGACCCTCTGTTTCTCGACCGCTGTTTGTGCCCCTCTGTTTCTCGCCCTCTGTTTCAGCCCCTCAGTTTCTCGCCCTCTGTTTCTCGCCCTCTGTTTCAGCCCCTCTGATTCAGCCCCTCTGATTCAGCCCCACTCATTCAGCCCCTTATGTTTCAGCCGCTCTGTTTCTCGCCCTCTGTTTCAGCCCCTCTGTTTCTCGCCCTCTGTTTCAGCCCCTCTGTTTCTCGCCCTCTGTTTCAGCCCCTCAGTTTCTCGCCCTCTGTTTCAGCCCCTCTGATTCAGCCCCTCTGTTTCAGCCCCTCTGAATCAGCCCCTCTGATTCAGCCCCTCTGTTTCAGACCCTCTGTTTCAGCCCCTCTGTTTCAGCCCCTCTGTTTCTCGCCCTCTGTTTCAGCCCCTCTATTTCTCGCCCTCTGTTTCAGCCCCTCTGATTCAGACCCTCTGTTTCAACCCCTCTGATTCAGCCCCTCTGATTTAGCCCCTCTGATTCAGCCCCTCTGTTTCTCGCCCTCTGTTTCAGCCCCTCTGATTCAGCCCCTCTGATTTAGCCCTCTGATTCAGCCCCTCTGTTTCTCGCCCTCTGTTTCAGCCCCTCTGTTTCTCGCCCACTGTTTCAGCCCCTCAGTTTCTCACCCTCTGTTTCAGCCCCTCTGATTCAGCCCCTCTGTTTCAGCCCCTCTGATTCAGCCCCTCTGTTTCAGACCCTCTGTTTCAGCCCCTCTGTTTCAGCCCCTCTGTTTCTCGCCCTCTGTTTAAGCCCCTCTGTTTCTCGCCCTCTGTTTCAGCCCCTCTATTTCTCGCCCTCTGTTTCAGCCCCTCTGTTTCAGCCCCTCTGTTTCTGGCCCTCTGTTTCTCGCCCGCTGTTTCAGCCCCTTTGTTTCTCGCCCTCTGTTTCAGTTCCTCTGTTTCAGCCCCTCTGATTCAGCCCCTATGATTCAGCCCCTCTGTTTCTCGCCCTCTGTTTCAGCCCCTCTGTTTCAGCCCCTCTGTTTCAGCCCCTCTGTTTCTCGCCCTCTATTTCAGCCCCTCTGTTTCTCGCCCTCTGTTTCAGCCCCTCTGTTTCTCGCCCTCTGTTTCAGCCCCTCTGTTTCAGCCCCTCTGTTTCAGCCCTTCTGTTTCAGCCCCTCTGTTTCTCGCCCTCTGTTTCAGCCCCTCCGTTTCTCGCCCTCTGTTTCAGCCCCTCTGTTTCAGCACCTCTGTTTCAGCCCCTCTGTTTCAGCCACCCTGTTTCAGCCCCTCTGTTTCAGCCCCTCTGTTTCAGCCCCTCTGTTTCACCCCCTCTGTTTCTCGCCCTCTGTTTCAGCCCCTCTGTTTTTCGCCCTCTTTTTCAGCCCCTCTGTTTCAGCCCTCTGTTTCAGCCCCTCTGTTTCTCACCCTCTGTTTCAGCCCCTCTGATTCAGCCCCTCTGTTTCTCGCCCTCTGTTTCAGCCCCTCTGTTTCGCGCCCTCTGTTTCAGGCCCTCTGTTTCTCGCCCTCTGTTTCAGCCCCTCTGTTTCAGCACCTCTGTTTCAGCCCCTCTGTTTCAACCCCTCTGTTTCAGCCCCTCTGTTTCTAGCCCTCTGTTTCAGCCCCTCAGTTTCTCGCCCTCTGTTTCAGCCCCGCAGATTCAGCCCCTCTGTTTTAGCCCCTCTGAATCAGCCCCTCTGATTCAGCCCCTCTGTGTCAGACCCTCTGTTTTTGCCCCTCTGTTTCAGCCCCTCTGTTTCTCGACCTCTGTTTCAGCCCCTCTGATTCAGACCCTCTGTTTCAGCCCCTCTGTTTCTCCCCCTCTGTTTTAGCCCGTCTGTTTCAGCCCCTCTGTTTCAGCCACTCTGTTTCAGCCCCTCTGTTTCAGCCCCTCTGTTTCAGCCCCTCTGTTTCACGCCCTCTGTTTCTCGCCCTCTGTTTCAGCCCCTCTGTTTTTCGCCCTCTTTTTAAGCCCCTCTGTTTCAGCCCTCTGTTTCAGCCCCTCTGTTTCTCACCCTCTGTTTCAGCCCCTCTGATTCAGCCCCTCTGTTTCTCGCCCTCTGTTTCAGCCCCTCTGTTTCGCGCCCTCTGTTTCAGCCCATCTGTTTCTCGCCCTCTCTTTCAGCCCCACTGTTTCAGCCCCTCTGTTTCAGTTCCTCTGTTTCAACCCCTCTGTTTCAGCCCCTCTGTTTCTAGCCCTCTGTTTCAGCCAATCTGTTTCTCGCCCTCTGTTTCAGCACCTCTGTTTCAGACCCTCTGTTTCTCGACCGCTGTTTGTGCCCCTCTGTTTCTCGCCCTCTGTTTCAGCCCCTCAGTTTCTCGCCCTCTGTTTCTCGCCCTCTGTTTCAGCCCCTCTGATTCAGCCCCTCTGATTCAGCCCCACTCATTCAGCCCCTTATGTTTCAGCCGCTCTGTTTCTCGCCCTCTGTTTCAGCCCCTCTGTTTCTCGCCCTCTGTTTCAGCCCCTCTGTTTCTCGCCCTCTGTTTCAGCCCCTCAGTTTCTCGCCCTCTGTTTCAGCCCCTCTGATTCAGCCCCTCTGTTTCAGCCCCTCTGAATCAGCCCCTCTGATTCAGCCCCTCTGTTTCAGACCCTCTGTTTCAGCCCCTCTGTTTCAGCCCCTCTGTTTCTCGCCCTCTGTTTCAGCCCCTCTATTTCTCGCCCTCTGTTTCAGCCCCTCTGATTCAGACCCTCTGTTTCAACCCCTCTGATTCAGCCCCTCTGATTTAGCCCCTCTGATTCAGCCCCTCTGTTTCTCGCCCTCTGTTTCAGCCCCTCTGATTCAGCCCCTCTGATTTAGCCCTCTGATTCAGCCCCTCTGTTTCTCGCCCTCTGTTTCAGCCCCTCTGTTTCTCGCCCACTGTTTCAGCCCCTCAGTTTCTCACCCTCTGTTTCAGCCCCTCTGATTCAGCCCCTCTGTTTCAGCCCCTCTGATTCAGCCCCTCTGTTTCAGACCCTCTGTTTCAGCCCCTCTGTTTCAGCCCCTCTGTTTCTCGCCCTCTGTTTAAGCCCCTCTGTTTCTCGCCCTCTGTTTCAGCCCCTCTATTTCTCGCCCTCTGTTTCAGCCCCTCTGTTTCAGCCCCTCTGTTTCTGGCCCTCTGTTTCTCGCCCGCTGTTTCAGCCCCTTTGTTTCTCGCCCTCTGTTTCAGTTCCTCTGTTTCAGCCCCTCTGATTCAGCCCCTATGATTCAGCCCCTCTGTTTCTCGCCCTCTGTTTCAGCCCCTCTGTTTCAGCCCCTCTGTTTCAGCCCCTCTGTTTCTCGCCCTCTATTTCAGCCCCTCTGTTTCTCGCCCTCTGTTTCAGCCCCTCTGTTTCTCGCCCTCTGTTTCAGCCCCTCTGTTTCAGCCCCTCTGTTTCAGCCCTTCTGTTTCAGCCCCTCTGTTTCTCGCCCTCTGTTTCAGCCCCTCCGTTTCTCGCCCTCTGTTTCAGCCCCTCTGTTTCAGCACCTCTGTTTCAGCCCCTCTGTTTCAGCCACCCTGTTTCAGCCCCTCTGTTTCAGCCCCTCTGTTTCAGCCCCTCTGTTTCACCCCCTCTGTTTCTCGCCCTCTGTTTCAGCCCCTCTGTTTTTCGCCCTCTTTTTCAGCCCCTCTGTTTCAGCCCTCTGTTTCAGCCCCTCTGTTTCTCACCCTCTGTTTCAGCCCCTCTGATTCAGCCCCTCTGTTTCTCGCCCTCTGTTTCAGCCCCTCTGTTTCGCGCCCTCTGTTTCAGGCCCTCTGTTTCTCGCCCTCTGTTTCAGCCCCTCTGTTTCAGCACCTCTGTTTCAGCCCCTCTGTTTCAACCCCTCTGTTTCAGCCCCTCTGTTTCTAGCCCTCTGTTTCAGCCCCTCAGTTTCTCGCCCTCTGTTTCAGCCCCTCTGATTCAGCCCCTCTGTTTCAGCCCCTCTGATTCAGCCCCTCTGTTTCAGACCCTCTGTTTCAGCCCCTCTGTTTCAGCCCCTCTGTTTCTCGCCCTCTGTTTAAGCCCCTCTGTTTCTCGCCCTCTGTTTCAGCCCCTCTATTTCTCGCCCTCTGTTTCAGCCCCTCTGTTTCAGCCCCTCTGTTTCTGGCCCTCTGTTTCTCGCCCGCTGTTTCAGCCCCTTTGTTTCTCGCCCTCTGTTTCAGTTCCTCTGTTTCAGCCCCTCTGATTCAGCCCCTATGATTCAGCCCCTCTGTTTCTCGCCCTCTGTTTCAGCCCCTCTGTTTCAGCCCCTCTGTTTCAGCCCCTCTGTTTCTCGCCCTCTATTTCAGCCCCTCTGTTTCTCGCCCTCTGTTTCAGCCCCTCTGTTTCTCGCCCTCTGTTTCAGCCCCTCTGTTTCAGCCCCTCTGTTTCAGCCCTTCTGTTTCAGCCCCTCTGTTTCTCGCCCTCTGTTTCAGCCCCTCCGTTTCTCGCCCTCTGTTTCAGCCCCTCTGTTTCAGCACCTCTGTTTCAGCCCCTCTGTTTCAGCCACCCTGTTTCAGCCCCTCTGTTTCAGCCCCTCTGTTTCAGCCCCTCTGTTTCACCCCCTCTGTTTCTCGCCCTCTGTTTCAGCCCCTCTGTTTTTCGCCCTCTTTTTCAGCCCCTCTGTTTCAGCCCTCTGTTTCAGCCCCTCTGTTTCTCACCCTCTGTTTCAGCCCCTCTGATTCAGCCCCTCTGTTTCTCGCCCTCTGTTTCAGCCCCTCTGTTTCGCGCCCTCTGTTTCAGGCCCTCTGTTTCTCGCCCTCTGTTTCAGCCCCTCTGTTTCAGCACCTCTGTTTCAGCCCCTCTGTTTCAACCCCTCTGTTTCAGCCCCTCTGTTTCTAGCCCTCTGTTTCAGCCCCTCAGTTTCTCGCCCTCTGTTTCAGCCCCGCAGATTCAGCCCCTCTGTTTTAGCCCCTCTGAATCAGCCCCTCTGATTCAGCCCCTCTGTTTCAGACCCTCTGTTTTTGCCCCTCTGTTTCAGCCCCTCTGTTTCTCGACCTCTGTTTCAGCCCCTCTGATTCAGACCCTCTGTTTCAGCCCCTCTGTTTCTCCCCCTCTGTTTTAGCCCGTCTGTTTCAGCCCCTCTGTTTCAGCCACTCTGTTTCAGCCCCTCTGTTTCAGCCCCTCTGTTTCAGCCCCTCTGTTTCACGCCCTCTGTTTCTCGCCCTCTGTTTCAGCCCCTCTGTTTTTCGCCCTCTTTTTAAGCCCCTCTGTTTCAGCCCTCTGTTTCAGCCCCTCTGTTTCTCACCCTCTGTTTCAGCCCCTCTGATTCAGCCCCTCTGTTTCTCGCCCTCTGTTTCAGCCCCTCTGTTTCGCGCCCTCTGTTTCAGCCCATCTGTTTCTCGCCCTCTCTTTCAGCCCCACTGTTTCAGCCCCTCTGTTTCAGTTCCTCTGTTTCAACCCCTCTGTTTCAGCCCCTCTGTTTCTAGCCCTCTGTTTCAGCCAATCTGTTTCTCGCCCTCTGTTTCAGCACCTCTGTTTCAGACCCTCTGTTTCTCGACCGCTGTTTGTGCCCCTCTGTTTCTCGCCCTCTGTTTCAGCCCCTCAGTTTCTCGCCCTCTGTTTCTCGCCCTCTGTTTCAGCCCCTCTGATTCAGCCCCTCTGATTCAGCCCCACTCATTCAGCCCCTTATGTTTCAGCCGCTCTGTTTCTCGCCCTCTGTTTCAGCCCCTCTGTTTCTCGCCCTCTGTTTCAGCCCCTCTGTTTCTCGCCCTCTGTTTCAGCCCCTCAGTTTCTCGCCCTCTGTTTCAGCCCCTCTGATTCAGCCCCTCTGTTTCAGCCCCTCTGAATCAGCCCCTCTGATTCAGCCCCTCTGTTTCAGACCCTCTGTTTCAGCCCCTCTGTTTCAGCCCCTCTGTTTCTCGCCCTCTGTTTCAGCCCCTCTATTTCTCGCCCTCTGTTTCAGCCCCTCTGATTCAGACCCTCTGTTTCAACCCCTCTGATTCAGCCCCTCTGATTTAGCCCCTCTGATTCAGCCCCTCTGTTTCTCGCCCTCTGTTTCAGCCCCTCTGATTCAGCCCCTCTGATTTAGCCCTCTGATTCAGCCCCTCTGTTTCTCGCCCTCTGTTTCAGCCCCTCTGTTTCTCGCCCACTGTTTCAGCCCCTCAGTTTCTCACCCTCTGTTTCAGCCCCTCTGATTCAGCCCCTCTGTTTCAGCCCCTCTGATTCAGCCCCTCTGTTTCAGACCCTCTGTTTCAGCCCCTCTGTTTCAGCCCCTCTGTTTCTCGCCCTCTGTTTAAGCCCCTCTGTTTCTCGCCCTCTGTTTCAGCCCCTCTATTTCTCGCCCTCTGTTTCAGCCCCTCTGTTTCAGCCCCTCTGTTTCTGGCCCTCTGTTTCTCGCCCGCTGTTTCAGCCCCTTTGTTTCTCGCCCTCTGTTTCAGTTCCTCTGTTTCAGCCCCTCTGATTCAGCCCCTATGATTCAGCCCCTCTGTTTCTCGCCCTCTGTTTCAGCCCCTCTGTTTCAGCCCCTCTGTTTCAGCCCCTCTGTTTCTCGCCCTCTATTTCAGCCCCTCTGTTTCTCGCCCTCTGTTTCAGCCCCTCTGTTTCTCGCCCTCTGTTTCAGCCCCTCTGTTTCAGCCCCTCTGTTTCAGCCCTTCTGTTTCAGCCCCTCTGTTTCTCGCCCTCTGTTTCAGCCCCTCCGTTTCTCGCCCTCTGTTTCAGCCCCTCTGTTTCAGCACCTCTGTTTCAGCCCCTCTGTTTCAGCCACCCTGTTTCAGCCCCTCTGTTTCAGCCCCTCTGTTTCAGCCCCTCTGTTTCACCCCCTCTGTTTCTCGCCCTCTGTTTCAGCCCCTCTGTTTTTCGCCCTCTTTTTCAGCCCCTCTGTTTCAGCCCTCTGTTTCAGCCCCTCTGTTTCTCACCCTCTGTTTCAGCCCCTCTGATTCAGCCCCTCTGTTTCTCGCCCTCTGTTTCAGCCCCTCTGTTTCGCGCCCTCTGTTTCAGGCCCTCTGTTTCTCGCCCTCTGTTTCAGCCCCTCTGTTTCAGCACCTCTGTTTCAGCCCCTCTGTTTCAACCCCTCTGTTTCAGCCCCTCTGTTTCTAGCCCTCTGTTTCAGCCCCTCAGTTTCTCGCCCTCTGTTTCAGCCCCGCAGATTCAGCCCCTCTGTTTTAGCCCCTCTGAATCAGCCCCTCTGATTCAGCCCCTCTGTTTCAGACCCTCTGTTTTTGCCCCTCTGTTTCAGCCCCTCTGTTTCTCGACCTCTGTTTCAGCCCCTCTGATTCAGACCCTCTGTTTCAACCCCTCTGATTCAGCCCCTCTGATTTAGCCCCTCTGATTCAGCCCCTCTGTTTCTCGCCCTCTTTTTCAGCCCCTCTGATTAAGCCCCTCTGTTTCAGCCCCTCTGATTCAGCCCCTCTGTTTCAGCCCCTCTATTTCAGCCCCTCTGTTTCAGCCCCTCTGTTTCAGGCTCTCTGTTTCAGCCCGTCTGTTTCAGCCCCTCTGTTTCAGCCCCTCTGTTTCTCGCCCGCTGTTTCAGTCCCTTAGTTTCTCGCCCTCTGTTTCAGCCCCTCTGTTTCTCGCCCTCTGTTTCAGCCCCTCTGTTTCAGCCCCTCTGTTTCTCGCCCTCTGTTTCAGCCCCTCTGTTTCTCGCCCTCTGTTTCAGCCCCTCTGTTTCAGCACCTCTGTTTCAGCCCCTCTGTTTCAGCCACCCTGTTTCAGCCCCTCTGTTTCAGCACCTCTGTTTCAGCCCCTCTGTTTCAGCCAGCCTGTTTCAGCCCCTCTGTTTCAGGCCCTCTGTTTCAGCCCGTCTGTTTCAGCCACTCTGTTTCTCGCCCTCTGTTTCAGCCCCTCTGATTCAGACCCTCTGTTTCAGCCCCTCTGTTTCTCCCCCTCTGTTTCAGCCCTTCTGTTTCAGCCCCTCTGTTTCTTGCCCTTTGTTTCAGCCCCTCTGTTTCTCGCCCTCTATTTCTCGCCCTCTGTTTTAGCCCGTCTGTTTCAGCCCCTCTGTTTCAGCCACTCTGTTTCAGCCCCTCTGTTTCAGCCCCTCTGTTTCAGCCCCTCTGTTTCACGCCCTCTGTTTCTCGCCCTCTGTTTCAGCCCCTCTGTTTTTCGCCCTCTTTTTAAGCCCCTCTGTTTCAGCCCTCTGTTTCAGCCCCTCTGTTTCTCACCCTCTGTTTCAGCCCCTCTGATTCAGCCCCTCTGTTTCTCGCCCTCTGTTTCAGCCCCTCTGTTTCGCGCCCTCTGTTTCAGCCCATCTATTTCTCGCCCTCTCTTTCAGCCCCACTGTTTCAGCCCCTCTGTTTCAGTTCCTCTGTTTCAACCCCTCTGTTTCAGCCCCTCTGTTTCTCGCCCTCTGTTTCAGCACCTCTGTTTCAGACCCTCTGTTTCTCGACCGCTGTTTCTGCCCCTCTGTTTCTCGCCCTCTGTTTCAGCCCCTCAGTTTCTCGCCCTCTGTTTCAGCCCCGCTGATTCAGCCCCTCTGTTTCAGCCCCTCTGAATCAGCCCCTCTGATTCAGCCCCTCTGTTTCAGACCCTCTGTTTCAGCCCCTCTGTTTCAGCCCCTCTGTTTCTCGCCCTCTGTTTCAGCCCCTCTGATTCAGACCCTCTGTTTCAACCCCTCTGATTCAGCCCCTCTGATTTAGCCCCTCTGATTCAGCCCCTCTGTTTCTCGACCTCTGTTTCAGCCCCTCTGTTTCTCGCCCTCTGTTTCAGCCCCACTGATTCAGACCCTCTGTTTCAACCCCACTGATTCAGCCCCTCTGATTTAGCCCCTCTGATTCAGCCCCTCTGTTTCTCGCCCTCTGTTTCAGCCCTTCTGTTTCAGCCCCTCTGTTTCTTGCCCTCTGTTTCAGCCCCTCTGTTTCTCGCCCTCTGTTTCAGCCCCTCTGATTCAGCCCCTCTGTTTCAGCCCCTCTGATTCAGCCCCTCTGATTTAGCCCTCTGATTCAGCCCCTCTGTTTCTCGCTCTCTGTTTCAGCCCCTCTGTTTCAGCCCCTCTGTTTCAGCCCCTCTGTTTCTCACCCTCTGTTTCAGCCCCTCTGATTCAGCCCCTCTGATTCAGCCCCACTCATTCAGCCCCTATGTTTCAGCCCCTCTGTTTCTCGCCCTCTGTTTCAGCCCCTCTGTTTCTCGCCCTCTGTTTCAGCCCCTCTGTTTCTTGCCCACTGTTTCAGCCACTCTGTTTCTCGCCCTCTGTTTCAGCCTCTCTGTTTCTCGCCCTCTGTTTCAGCACCTCTTTTTCAGCCCCTCTGTTTCAGCCCCTCTGTTTCTCGCCCTCTGTTTCAGCCCCTCTGTTTCTCGCCCTCTGTTTCAGCCCCTCTGTTTCTCGCCCTCTGTTTCAGCCCCTCTGTTTCTTGCCCTCTGTTTCAGCCCCTCTGTTTGAGCCCCTCTGTTTGAGCCCCTCTATTTCAGCCCCTCTGTTTCAGCCCCTCTGTTTCAGCCCCTCTGTTTTTCGCAATGTTTCAGCCACTCTGTTTCTCGCCCTCTATTTCAGCCCCTCTGTTTCTCACCCACTGTATTAGCCGCTTTGCTTCAGCTCCTCTGTTTCAGCCCCTCTGTTTCAGCCCCTCGGTTTCTCGCCCTCTGTTTCTCCCCCTCTGTTTCAGCCCCTCTGATTCAGACCCTCTGTTTCAACCCCTCTGATTCAGCCCCTCTGATTCAGCCCCTCTCATTCAGCCCCTATGTTTCAGCCCCTCTGTTTCTCGCCCTCTGTTTCAGCCACTCTGTTTCTCGCCCTCTGTTTCAGCCCCTCTGTTTCTCGCCCTCTGTTTCAGCCCCTCAGTTTCTCGCCCTCTGTTTCAGCCCCTCTGATTCAGCCCCTCTGCTTCAGCCCCTCTGAATCAGCCCCTCTGATTCAGCCCCTCTGTTTCAGACCCTCTGTTTCAGCCCCTCTGTTTCAGCCCCTCTGTTTCTCGCCCTCTGTTTCAGCCCCTCTATTTCTCGCCCTCTGTTTCAGCCCCTCTGATTCAGCCCCTCTGTTTCAACCCCTCTATTTCAGCCCCTCTGTTTCAGCCCCTCTGTTTCAGCCCCTCTGTTTTTCGCCATGTTTCAGCCACTCTGTTTCTCGCCCTCTATTTCAGCCCCTCTGTTTCTCACCCACTGTATCAGCCGCTTTGCTTCAGCCCCTCTGTTTCAGCCCCTCTGTTTCAGCCCCTCTGTTTCTCGCCCTCTGTTTCTCCCCCTCTGTTTCAGCCCCTCTGATTCAGACCCTCTGTTTCAACCCCTCTGATTCAGCCCCTCTGATTCAGCCCCACTCATTCAGCCCCTATGTTTCAGCCCCTCTGTTTCTCGCCCTCTGTTTCAGCCCCTCTGTTTCTCGCCCTCTGTTTCAGCCCCTCTGTTTCTCGCCCTCTGTTTCAGCCCCTCAGTTTCTCGCCCTCTGTTTCAGCCCCTCTGATTCAGCCCCTCTGTTTCAGCCCCTCTGAATCAGCCCCTCTGATTCAGCCCCTCTGTTTCAGACCCTCTGTTTCAGCCCCTCTGTTTCAGCTCCTCTGTTTCTCGCCCTCTGTTTCAGCCCCTCTATTTCTCGCCCTCTGTTTCAGCCCCTCTGATTCAGACCCTCTGTTTCAACCCCTCTATTTCAGCCCCTCTGTTTCAGCCCCTCTGTTTCAGCCCCTCTGTTTTTCGCCATGTTTCAGCCACTCTGTTTCTCGCCCTCTATTTCAGCCCCTCTGTTTCTCACCCACTGTATCAGCCGCTTTGCTTCAGCCCCTCTGTTTCAGCCCCTCTGTTTCAGCCCCTCTGTTTCTCGCCCTCTGTTTCTCCCCCTCTGTTTCAGCCCCTCTGATTCAGACCCTCTGTTTCAACCCCTCTGATTCAGCCCCTCTGATTCAGCCCCACTCATTCAGCCCCTATGTTTCAGCCCCTCTGTTTCTCGCCCTCTGTTTCAGCCCCTCTGTTTCTCGCCCTCTGTTTCAGCCCCTCTGTTTCTCGCCCTCTGTTTCAGCCCCTCAGTTTCTCGCCCTCTGTTTCAGCCCCTCTGATTCAGCCCCTCTGTTTCAGCCCCTCTGAATCAGCCCCTCTGATTCAGCCCCTCTGTTTCAGACCCTCTGTTTCAGCCCCTCTGTTTCAGCCCCTCTGTTTCTCGCCCTCTGTTTCAGCCCCTCTATTTCTCGCCCTCTGTTTCAGCCCCTCTGATTCAGACCCTCTGTTTCAACCCCTCTGATTCAGCCCCTCTGATTTAGCCCCTCTGATTCAGCCCCTCTGTTTCTCGCCCTCTGTTTCAGCCCTTCTGTTTCAGCCCCTCTGTTTCTTGCCCTCTGATTCAGCCCCTCTGTTTCTCGCCCTCTGTTTCAGCCCCTCTGATTCAGCCCCGCTGATTTAGCCCTCTGATTCAGCCCCTCTGTTTCTCGCCCTCAGTTTCAGCCCCTCTGTTTTTCGCCCTCTTTTTCAGCCCCTCTGTTTCAGCCCGTCTGTTTCAGCCACTCTGTTTCTCGCCCTCTGTTTCAGCCCCTCTGTTTCTCACCCTCTGTTTCAGCCCCTCTGTTTCTCGACCTGTGTTTCAGCCCCTCTGATTCAGCCCCTCTGTTTCAGCCCCTCTGATTCAGCCCCTCTGTTTCAACCCCTCTGTTTCAGCCCCTCTGTTTCATCCCCTCTGTTTCTCGCCCTCTGTTTCAGCCCCTCTGTTTTTCGCCCTCTGTTTCAGCTCCTCTGTTTCTCGCCCTCTGTTTCAGGCTCTCTGATTCAGACCCTCTGTTTCAGCCCCTCTGTTTCTCCCCCTCTGTTTCAGCCCTTCTGTTTCAGCCCCTCTGTTTCTTGCCCTTTGTTTCAGCCCGTCTGTTTCTCGCCCTCTATTTCTCGCCCTCTGTTTTAGCCCGTCTGTTTCAGCCCCTCTGTTTCAGCCACTCTGTTTCAGCCCCTCTGTTTCAGCCCCTCTGTTTCAGCCCCTCTGTTTCACGCCCTCTGTTTCTCGCCCTCTGTTTCAGCCCCTCTGTTTTTCGCCCTCTTTTTAAGCCCCTCTGTTTCAGCCCTCTGTTTCAGCCCCTGTTTCTCACCCTCTGTTTCAGCCCCTCTGATTCAGCCCCTCTGTTTCTCGCCCTCTGTTTCAGCCCCTCTGTTTCGCGCCCTCTGTTTCAGCCCATCTGTTTCTCGCCCTCTCTTTCAGCCCCACTGTTTCAGCCCCTCTGTTTCAGTTCCTCTGTTTCAACCCCTCTGTTTCAGCCCCTCTGTTTCTAGCCCTCTGTTTCAGCCAATCTGTTTCTCGCCCTCTGTTTCAGCACCTCTGTTTCAGACCCTCTGTTTCTCGACCGCTGTTTCTGCCCCTCTGTTTCTCGCCCTCTGTTTCAGCCCCTCAGTTTCTCGCCCTCTGTTTCAGCCCCGCTGATTCAGCCCCTCTGTTTCAGCCCCTCTGAATCAGCCCCTCTGATTCAGCCCCTCTGTTTCAGACCCTCTGTTTCAGCCCCTCTGTTTCAGCCCCTCTGTTTCTCGCCCTCTGTTTCAGCCCCTCTGATTCAGACCCTCTGTTTCAACCCCTCTGATTCAGCCCCTCTGATTTAGCCCCTCTGATTCAGCCCCTCTGTTTCTCGACCTCTGTTTCAGCCCCTCTGTTTCTCGCCCTCTGTTTCAGCCCCACTGATTCAGACCCTCTGTTTCAACCCCTCTGATTCAGCCCCTCTGATTTAGCCCCTCTGATTCAGCCCCTCTGTTTCTCGCCCTCTGTTTCAGCCCTTCTGTTTCAGCCCCTCTGTTTCTTGCCCTCTGTTTCAGCCCCTCTGTTTCTCGCCCTCTGTTTCAGCCCCTCTGATTCAGCCCCTCTGTTTCAGCCCCTCTGATTCAGCCCCTCTGATTTAGCCCTCTGATTCAGCCCCTCTGTTTCTCGCTCTCTGTTTCAGCCCCTCTGTTTCAGCCCCTCTGTTTCAGCCCCTCTGTTTCTCACCCTCTGTTTCAGCCCCTCTGATTCAGCCCCTCTGATTCAGCCCCACTCATTCAGCCCCTATGTTTCAGCCCCTCTGTTTCTCGCCCTCTGTTTCAGCCCCTCTGTTTCTCGCCCTCTGTTTCAGCCCCTCTGTTTCTCGCCCTCTGTTTCAGCCCCTCTGTTTCTTGCCCACTGTTTCAGCCACTCTGTTTCTCGCCCTCTGTTTCAGCCTCTCTGTTTCTCGCCCTCTGTTTCAGCACCTCTTTTTCAGCCCCTCTGTTTCAGCCCCTCTGTTTCTCGCCCTCTGTTTCAGCCCCTCTGTTTCTCGCCCTCTGTTTCAGCCCCTCTGTTTCTCGCCCTCTGTTTCAGCCCCTCTGTTTCTTGCCCTCTGTTTCAGCCCCTCTGTTTGAGCCCCTCTGTTTGAGCCCCTCTATTTCAGCCCCTCTGTTTCAGCCCCTCTGTTTCAGCCCCTCTGTTTTTCGCCATGTTTCAGCCACTCTGTTTCTCGCCCTCTATTTCAGCCCCTCTGTTTCTCACCCACTGTATTAGCCGCTTTGCTTCAGCTCCTCTGTTTCAGCCCCTCTGTTTCAGCCCCTCTGTTTCTCGCCCTCTGTTTCTCCCCCTCTGTTTCAGCCCCTCTGATTCAGACCCTCTGTTTCAACCCCTCTGATTCAGCCCCTCTGATTCAGCCCCACTCATTCAGCCCCTATGTTTCAGCCCCTCTGTTTCTCGCCCTCTGTTTCAGCCACTCTGTTTCTCGCCCTCTGTTTCAGCCCCTCTGTTTCTCGCCCTCTGTTTCAGCCCCTCAGTTTCTCGCCCTCTGTTTCAGCCCCTCTGATTCAGCCCCTCTGCTTCAGCCCCTCTGAATCAGCCCCTCTGATTCAGCCCCTCTGTTTCAGACCCTCTGTTTCAGCCCCTCTGTTTCAGCCCCTCTGTTTCTCGCCCTCTGTTTCAGCCCCTCTATTTCTCGCCCTCTGTTTCAGCCCCTCTGATTCAGCCCCTCTGTTTCAACCCCTCTATTTCAGCCCCTCTGTTTCAGCCCCTCTGTTTCAGCCCCTCTGTTTTTCGCCATGTTTCAGCCACTCTGTTTCTCGCCCTCTATTTCAGCCCCTCTGTTTCTCACCCACTGTATCAGCCGCTTTGCTTCAGCCCCTCTGTTTCAGCCCCTCTGTTTCAGCCCCTCTGTTTCTCGCCCTCTGTTTCTCCCCCTCTGGTTCAGCCCCTCTGATTCAGACCCTCTGTTTCAACCCCTCTGATTCAGCCCCTCTGATTCAGCCCCACTCATTCAGCCCCTATGTTTCAGCCCCTCTGTTTCTCGCCGTCTGTTTCAGCCCCTCTGTTTCTCGCCCTCTGTTTCAGCCCCTCTGTTTCTCGCCCTCTGTTTCAGCCCCTCAGTTTCTCGCCCTCTGTTTCAGCCCCTCTGATTCAGCCCCTCTGTTTCAGCCCCTCTGAATCAGCCCCTCTGATTCAGCCCCTCTGTTTCAGACCCTCTGTTTCAGCCCCTCTGTTTCAGCTCCTCTGTTTCTCGCCCTCTGTTTCAGCCCCTCTATTTCTCGCCCTCTGTTTCAGCCCCTCTGATTCAGACCCTCTGTTTCAACCCCTCTATTTCAGCCCCTCTGTTTCAGCCCCTCTGTTTCAGCCCCTCTGTTTTTCGCCATGTTTCAGCCACTCTGTTTCTCGCCCTCTATTTCATAACCTCTGTTTCTCACCCACTGTATCAGCCGCTTTGCTTCAGCCCCTCTGTTTCAGCCCCTCTGTTTCAGCCCCTCTGTTTCTCGCCCTCTGTTTCTCCCCCTCTGTTTCAGCCCCTCTGATTCAGACCCTCTGTTTCAACCCCTCTGATTCAGCCCCTCTGATTCAGCCCCACTCATTCAGCCCCTATGTTTCAGCCCCTCTGTTTCTCGCCCTCTGTTTCAGCCCCTCTGTTTCTCGCCCTCTGTTTCAGCCCCTCTGTTTCTCGCCCTCTGTTTCAGCCCCTCAGTTTCTCGCCCTCTGTTTCAGCCCCTCTGATTCAGCCCCTCTGTTTCAGCCCCTCTGAATCAGCCCCTCTGATTCAGCCCCTCTGTTTCAGACCCTCTGTTTCAGCCCCTCTGTTTCAGCCCCTCTGTTTCTCGCCCTCTGTTTCAGCCCCTCTATTTCTCGCCCTCTGTTTCAGCCCCTCTGATTCAGACCCTCTGTTTCAACCCCTCTGATTCAGCCCCTCTGATTTAGCCCCTCTGATTCAGCCCCTCTGTTTCTCGCCCTCTGTTTCAGCCCTTCTGTTTCAGCCCCTCTGTTTCTTGCCCTCTGATTCAGCCCCTCTGTTTCTCGCCCTCTGTTTCAGCCCCTCTGATTCAGCCCCGCTGATTTAGCCCTCTGATTCAGCCCCTCTGTTTCTCGCCCTCAGTTTCAGCCCCTCTGTTTTTCGCCCTCTTTTTCAGCCCCTCTGTTTCAGCCCGTCTGTTTCAGCCACTCTGTTTCTCGCCCTCTGTTTCAGCCCCTCTGTTTCTCACCCTCTGTTTCAGCCCCTCTGTTTCTCGACCTGTGTTTCAGCCCCTCTGATTCAGCCCCTCTGTTTCAGCCCCTCTGATTCAGCCCCTCTGTTTCAACCCCTCTGTTTCAGCCCCTCTGTTTCATCCCCTCTGTTTCTCGCCCTCTGTTTCAGCCCCTCTGTTTTTCGCCCTCTGTTTCAGCTCCTCTGTTTCTCGCCCTCTGTTTCAGGCTCTCTGATTCAGACCCTCTGTTTCAGCCCCTCTGTTTCTCCCCCTCTGTTTCAGCCCTTCTGTTTCAGCCCCTCTGTTTCTTGCCCTTTGTTTCAGCCCCTCTGTTTCTCGCCCTCTATTTCTCGCCCTCTGTTTTAGCCCGTCTGTTTCAGCCCCTCTGTTTCAGCCACTCTGTTTCAGCCCCTCTGTTTCAGCCCCTCTGTTTCAGCCCCTCTGTTTCACGCCCTCTGTTTCTCGCCCTCTGTTTCAGCCCCTCTGTTTTTCGCCCTCTTTTTAAGCCCCTCTGTTTCAGCCCTCTGTTTCAGCCCCTCTGTTTCTCACCCTCTGTTTCAGCCCCTCTGATTCAGCCCCTCTGTTTCTCGCCCTCTGTTTCAGCCCCTCTGTTTCGCGCCCTCTGTTTCAGCCCATCTGTTTCTCGCCCTCTCTTTCAGCCCCACTGTTTCAGCCCCTCTGTTTCAGTTCCTCTGTTTCAACCCCTCTGTTTCAGCCCCTCTGTTTCTAGCCCTCTGTTTCAGCCAATCTGTTTCTCGCCCTCTGTTTCAGCACCTCTGTTTCAGACCCTCTGTTTCTCGACCGCTGTTTCTGCCCCTCTGTTTCTCGCCCTCTGTTTCAGCCCCTCAGTTTCTCGCCCTCTGTTTCAGCCCCGCTGATTCAGCCCCTCTGTTTCAGCCCCTCTGAATCAGCCCCTCTGATTCAGCCCCTCTGTTTCAGACCCTCTGTTTCAGCCCCTCTGTTTCAGCCCCTCTGTTTCTCGCCCTCTGTTTCAGCCCCTCTGATTCAGACCCTCTGTTTCAACCCCTCTGATTCAGCCCCTCTGATTTAGCCCCTCTGATTCAGCCCCTCTGTTTCTCGACCTCTGTTTCAGCCCCTCTGTTTCTCGCCCTCTGTTTCAGCCCCACTGATTCAGACCCTCTGTTTCAACACCTCTGATTCAGCCCCTCTGATTTAGCCCCTCTGATTCAGCCCCTCTGTTTCTCGCCCTCTGTTTCAGCCCTTCTGTTTCCGCCCCTCTGTTTCTTGCCCTCTGTTTCAGCCCCTCTGTTTCTCGCCCTCTGTTTCAGCCCCTCTGATTCAGCCCCTCTGTTTCAGCCCCTCTGATTCAGCCCCTCTGATTTAGCCCTCTGATTCAGCCCCTCTGTTTCTCGCTCTCTGTTTCAGCCCCTCTGTTTCAGCCCCTCTGTTTCAGCCCCTCTGTTTCTCACCCTCTGTTTCAGCCCCTCTGATTCAGCCCCTCTGATTCAGCCCCACTCATTCAGCCCCTATGTTTCAGCCCCTCTGTTTCTCGCCCTCTGTTTCAGCCCCTCTGTTTCTCGCCCTCTGTTTCAGCCCCTCTGTTTCTCGCCCTCTGTTTCAGCCCCTCTGTTTCTTGCCCACTGTTTCAGCCACTCTGTTTCTCGCCCTCTGTTTCAGCCTCTCTGTTTCTCGCCCTCTGTTTCAGCACCTCTTTTTCAGCCCCTCTGTTTCAGCCCCTCTGTTTCTCGCCCTCTGTTTCAGCCCCTCTGTTTCTCGCCCTCTGTTTCAGCCCCTCTGTTTCTCGCCCTCTGTTTCAGCCCCTCTGTTTCTTGCCCTCTGTTTCAGCCCCTCTGTTTGAGCCCCTCTGTTTCAGCCCCTCTATTTCAGCCCCTCTGTTTCAGCCCCTCTGTTTCAGCCCCTCTGTTTTTCGCCATGTTTCAGCCACTCTGTTTCTCGCCCTCTATTTCAGCCCCTCTGTTTCTCACCCACTGTATTAGCCGCTTTGCTTCAGCTCCTCTGTTTCAGCCCCTCTGTTTCAGCCCCTCTGTTTCTCGCCCTCTGTTTCTCCCCCTCTGTTTCAGCCCCTCTGATTCAGACCCTCTGTTTCAACCCCTCTGATTCAGCCCCTCTGATTCAGCCCCACTCATTCAGCCCCTATGTTTCAGCCCCTCTGTTTCTCGCCCTCTGTTTCAGCCACTCTGTTTCTCGCCCTCTGTTTCAGCCCCTCTGTTTCTCGCCCTCTGTTTCAGCCCCTCAGTTTCTCGCCCTCTGTTTCAGCCCCTCTGATTCAGCCCCTCTGCTTCAGCCCCTCTGAATCAGCCCCTCTGATTCAGCCCCTCTGTTTCAGACCCTCTGTTTCAGCCCCTCTGTTTCAGCCCCTCTGTTTCTCGCCCTCTGTTTCAGCCCCTCTATTTCTCGCCCTCTGTTTCAGCCCCTCTGATTCAGCCCCTCTGTTTCAACCCCTCTATTTCAGCCCCTCTGTTTCAGCCCCTCTGTTTCAGCCCCTCTGTTTTTCGCCATGTTTCAGCCACTCTGTTTCTCGCCCTCTATTTCAGCCCCTCTGTTTCTCACCCACTGTATCAGCCGCTTTGCTTCAGCCCCTCTGTTTCAGCCCCTCTGTTTCAGCCCCTCTGTTTCTCGCCCTCTGTTTCTCCCCCTCTGTTTCAGCCCCTCTGATTCAGACCCTCTGTTTCAACCCCTCTGATTCAGCCCCTCTGATTCAGCCCCACTCATTCAGCCCCTATGTTTCAGCCCCTCTGTTTCTCGCCCTCTGTTTCAGCCCCTCTGTTTCTCGCCCTCTGTTTCAGCCCCTCTGTTTCTCGCCCTCTGTTTCAGCCCCTCAGTTTCTCGCCCTCTGTTTCAGCCCCTCTGATTCAGCCCCTCTGTTTCAGCCCCTCTGAATCAGCCCCTCTGATTCAGCCCCTCTGTTTCAGACCCTCTGTTTCAGCCCCTCTGTTTCAGCCCCTCTGTTTCTCGCCCTCTGTTTCAGCCCCTCTGATTCAGACCCTCTGTTTCAACCCCTCTATTTCAGCCCCTCTGTTTCAGCCCCTCTGTTTCAGCCCCTCTGTTTTTCGCCATGTTTCAGCCACTCTGTTTCTCGCCCTCTATTTCAGCCCCTCAGTTTCTCGCCCTCTGTTTCAGCCCCTCTGATTCAGCCCCTCTGTTTCAGCCCCTCTGAATCAGCCCCTCTGATTCAGCCCCTCTGTTTCAGACCCTCTGTTTCAGCCCCTCTGTTTCAGCCCCTCTGTTTCTCGCCCTCTGTTTCAGCCCCTCTGATTCAGACCCTCTGTTTCAACCCCTCTATTTCAGCCCCTCTGTTTCAGCCCCTCTGTTTCAGCCCCTCTGTTTTTCGCCATGTTTCAGCCACTCTGTTTCTCGCCCTCTATTTCAGCCCCTCAGTTTCTCGCCCTCTGTTTCAGCCCCTCTGATTCAGCCCCTCTGTTTCAGCCCCTCTGAATCAGCCCCTCTGATTCAGCCCCTCTGTTTCAGACCCTCTGTTTCAGCCCCTCTGTTTCAGCCCCTCTGTTTCTCGCCCTCTGTTTCAGCCCCTCTATTTCTCGCCCTCTGTTTCAGCCCCTCTGATTCAGACCCTCTGTTTCAACCCCTCTGATTCAGCCCCTCTGATTTAGCCCCTCTGATTCAGCCCCTCTGTTTCTCGCCCTCTGTTTCAGCCCTTCTGTTTCAGCCCCTCTGTTTCTTGCCCTCTGATTCAGCCCCTCTGTTTCTCGCCCTCTGTTTCAGCCCCTCTGATTCAGCCCCGCTGATTTAGCCCTCTGATTCAGCCCCTCTGTTTCTCGCCCTCAGTTTCAGCCCCTCTGTTTTTCGCCCTCTTTTTCAGCCCCTCTGTTTCAGCCCGTCTGTTTCAGCCACTCTGTTTCTCGCCCTCTGTTTCAGCCCCTCTGTTTCTCACCCTCTGTTTCAGCCCCTCTGTTTCTCGACCTGTGTTTCAGCCCCTCTGATTCAGCCCCTCTGTTTCAGCCCCTCTGATTCAGCCCCTCTGTTTCAACCCCTCTGTTTCAGCCCCTCTGTTTCATCCCCACTGTTTCTCGCCCTCTGTTTCAGCCCCTCTGTTTTTCGCCCTCTGTTTCAGCTCCTCTGTTTCTCGCCCTCTGTTTCAGGCTCTCTGTTTCAGCCCGTCTGTTTCAGCCCCACTGTTTCAGCCCCTCTGTTTCTGGCCCTCTGTTTCTCGCCCGCTCTTTCAGCCCCTTTGTTTCTCGCCCTCTGTTTCAGTTCCTCTGTTTCAGCCCCTCGGATTCAGCCCCTCTGATTCAGCCCCTCTGTTTCTCGCCCTCTGTTTCAGCCCCTCTGTTTCAGCCCCTCTGTTTCAGCCCCTCTGTTTCAGCCCCTCTGTTTCTCGCCCTCTATTTCAGCCCCTCTGTTTCTCGCCCTCTGTTTCAGCCCCTCTGTTTCTCGCCCTCTGTTTCAGCCCCTTTGTTTCAGCCCCTCTGTTTCAGCCCCTCTGTTTCAGCCCCTCTGATTCTCGCCCTCTGTTTCAGCCCCTCTGTTTCTAGCCCTCTTTTTCAGCCAATCTGTTTCTAGCCCTCTGTTTCAGCCAATCTGTTTCTCGCCCTCTGTTTCAGACCCTCTGTTTCAGACCCTCTGTTTCTCGCCCGCTGTTTCTGCCCCTCTGTTTCTCGCCCTCTGTTTCAGCCCCTCAGTTTCTCGCCCTCTGTTTCAGCCCCGCTGATTCAGCACCTCTGTTTCAGCCCCTCTGAATCAGCCCCTCTGATTCAGCCCCTCTGTTTCAGACCCTCTGTTTCAGCCCCTCTGTTTCAGCCCCTCTGTTTCTCGCCCTCTGTTTCAGCCCCTCTGATTCAGCCCCTCTGCTTCTCGCCCACTTTTTCAGCCCCTCTGATTCAGCCCCTCTGTTTCTCGCCCACTTTTTCAGCCCCTCTGTTTCAGCCCATCTGTTTCAGCCACTCTGTTTCTCGCCCTCTGTTTCAGCCCCTCTGTTTCTCGCCCTCTGTTTCAGCCCCTCTGTTTCTCACCCTCTGTTTCTCGCCCGCTGTTTCTGCCCCTCTGTTTCTCGCCCTCTGTTTCAGCCCCTCATTTTCTCGCCCTCTGTTTCAGCCCCGCTGATTCAGCACCTCTGTTTCAGCCGCTCTGAATCAGCCCCTCTGATTCAGCCCCTCTGTTTCAGACCCTCTGTTTCAGCCCCTCTGTTTCAGCCCCTCTGTTTCTCGCCCTCTGTTTCAGCCCCTCTGATTCAGCCCCTCTGTTTCTCGCCCACTTTTTCAGCCCCTCTGATTCAGCCCCTCTGTTTCAGCCCCTCTGATTCAGCCCCTCTGTTTCAGCCCCTCTATTTCAGCCCCTCTGTTTCAGCCCCTCTGTTTCAGGCTCTCTGTTTCAGCCCGTCTGTTTCAGCCCCTCTGTTTCAGCCCCTCTGTTTCTCGCCCGCTGTTTCAGTCCCTTAGTTTCTGGCCCTCTGTTTCAGCCCCTCTGTTTCTCGCTCTCTGTTTCAGCCCCTCTGTTTCAGCCCCTCTGTTTCTCGCCCTCTGTTTCAGCCCCTCTGTTTCTCGCCCTCTGTTTCAGCCCCTCTGTTTCAGCACCTCTGTTTCAGCCCCTCTGTTTCAGCCACCCTGTTTCAGCCCCTCTGTTTCAGCACCTCTGTTTCAGCCCCTCTGTTTCAGCCACCCTGTTTCAGCCCCTCTGTTTCAGGCCCTCTGTTTCAGCCCCTCTGTTTCAGCCCCTCTGTTTCTCGCCCTCTGTTTCAGCCCCTCTGATTCAGACCCTCTGTTTCAGCCCCTCTGTTTCTCCCCCTCTGTTTCAGCCCTTCTGTTTTAGCCCTCTGTTTCAGCCCCTCTGTTTCTCACCCTCTGTTTCAGCCCCTCTGATTCAGCCCCTCTGTTTCAGCCCTCTGTTTCAGCCCCTCTGTTTCTCACCCTCTGTTTCAGCCCCTCTGTTTCAGGCTCTCTGTTTCAGCCCGTCTGTTTCAGCCCCTCTGTTTCACGCCCTCTGATTTAGCCCTCTGATTCAGCACCTCTGTTTCTCGCCCTCTGTTTCAGCCCCTCTGTTTCAGCCCCTCTGTTTCAGCCGCTCTGTTTCTCACCCTCTGTTTCAGCCCCTCTGTTTCTCGCCCTCTGTTTCAGCCCCGCTGATTCAGCCCCTCTGTTTCAGCCCCTCTGAATCAGCCCCTCTGATTCAGCCCCTCTGTTTCAGACCCCGTGTTTCAGCCCCTCTCTTTTAGCCCCTCTAATTCTCGCCCTCTGTTTCAGCCCCTCTGATTCAGACCCTCTGTTTCAACCCCTCTGATTCAGCCCCTCTGATTTAGCCCCTCTGATTCAGCCCCTCTGTTTCTCGCCCTCTGTTTCAGCCCTTCTGTTTCAGCCCCTCTGTTTCTTGCCCTCTGTTTCAGCCCCTCTGTTTCTCGCCCTCTGTTTCAGCCCCTCTGATTCAGCCCCTCTGTTTCAGCCCCTCTGATTCAGCCCCTCTGATTTAGCCCTCTGATTCAGCCCCTCTGTTTTTCGCCCTCTTTTTCAGCCCCTCTGTTTCAGCCCATCTGTTTCAGCCACTCTGTTTCTCGCCCTCTGTTTCAGCCCCTCTGTTTCTCGCCCTCTGTTTCAGCCCCTCTGTTTCTCACCCTCTGTTTCAGCCCCTCTGATTCAGCCCCTTTGTTTCTCGCCCTCTATTTCAGCCCCTCTGTTTCTCGCCCTCTGTTTCAGCCCCTCTGTTTCTCGCACTCTGTTTCAGCCCCACTGTTTCAGCCCCTCTGTTTCAGCCCCTCTGATTCAGCCCCTCTGTTTCTCGCCCTCTGTTTCAGCCCCTCTGTTTCTCGCCCTCTGTTTCAGCCCCTCTGTTTCTCGCCCTCTGTTTCAGCCCCTCTGTTTTTCGCCCTCTTTTTCAGCCCCTCTGTTTCAGCCCGTCTGTTTCAGCCACTCTGTTTCTCGCCCTCTGTTTCAGTCCCTCTGTTTCTCACCCTCTGTTTCAGCCCCTCTGATTCAGCCCCTCTGTTTCTCGCCCTCTGTTTCAGCCCCTCTGTTTCTCGCCCTCTGTTTCAGCCCCTCTGTTTCTCACCCTCTGTTTCAGCCCCTCTGTTTCTTGCCCTCTGTTTCAGCCCCTCTGTTTCTCGCCCTCTGTTTCAGCCCCTCTGTTTCAGCCGCTCTGTTTCTCGCCCTCTGTTTCTGCCCCTCTTTTCTTTCGCCCTCTGTTTCAGCCCCTCAGTGTCTCGCCCTCTGTTTCAGCCCCGCTGATTCAGCCCCTCTGTTTCAGCCCCTCTGAATCAGCCCCTCTGATTCAGCCCGTCTGTTTCAGACCCTCTGTTTCAGCCCCTCTGTTTCTTCCCGTCTGTTTCTCGCCCTCTGTTTCAGCCCCTATGTTCCTCGCCCTCTGTTTCAGCCCCTCTGTTTCTCGCCCTCTGTTTCAGCCCCTCTGTTTCAGCCGCTCTGTTTCTCGCCCTCTGTTTCTGCCCCTCTGTTTCTCGCCCTCTGTTTCAGCCCCTCAGTTTCTCGCCCTCTGTTTCAGCCCCGCTGATTCAGCCCCTCTGTTTCAGCCCCTCTGAATCAGCCCCTCTGATTCAGACCGTCTGTTTCAGCCCCTCTGTTTCAGCCCCTCTGATTCAGCCCCTCTGTTTCTCGCCCTCGGTTTCAGCCCCTCTGTTTCTTGCCCTCTGTTTCAGCCCCTCTGTTTCTCGCCCTCTGTTTCAGCCCCTCTCTTTCTAGCCCTCTGTTTCAGCCAATCTGTTTCTCGCCCTCTGTTTCAGCCCCTCTGTTTCAGACCCTCTGTTTCTCGCCCGCTGTTTCAGCCCCTCTGTTTCTCGCCCTCTGTTTCAGCCCCTCAGTTTCTCGCCCTCTGTTTCAGCCCCGCTGATTCAGCACCTCTGTTTCAGCCCCTCTGAATCAACCCCTCTGATTCAGGCCCTCTGTTTCAGACCCTCTGTTTCAGCCCCTCTGTTTCAGCCCCTCTGTTTCTCGCCCTCTGTTTCAGCCCCTCTGATTCAGCCCCTCTGTTTCTCGCCCACTTTTTCAGCCCCTCTGATTCAGCCCCTCTGTTTCAGCCCCTCTGATTCAGCCCCTCTGTTTCAGCCCCTCTATTTCAGCCCCTGTGTTTCAGCCCCTCTGTTTCAGGCTCTCTGTTTCAGCCCGTCTGTTTCAGCCCCTCTGTTTCAGCCCCTCTGTTTCTCGCCCTCTGTTTCAGTCCCTTAGTTTCTCGCCCTCTGTTTCAGCCCCTCTGTTTCTCGCCCTCTGTTTCAGCCCCTCTGTTTCAGCCCCTCTGTTTCTCGCCCTCTGTTTCAGCCCCTCGGTTTCTCGCCCTCTGTTTCAGCACCTCTGTTTCAGCCCCTCTGTTTCAGCCACCCTATTTCAGCCCCTCCTTTTCAGCACCTCTGTTTCAGCCCCTCTGTTTCAGCCACCCTGTTTCAGCCCCTCTGTTTCAGGCCCTCTGTTTCAGCCCCTCTGTTTCACCCCCTCTGTTTCTCGCCCTCTGTTTCAGCCACTCTGTTTCAGCCCCTCTGTTTCTCGCCCTCTGTTTCAGCCCCTCTGATTCAGACCCTCTGTTTCAGCCCCTCTGTTTCTCCCCCTCTGTTTCAGCCCTTCTGTTTTAGCCCTCTGTTTCAGCCCCTCTGTTTCTCACCCTCTGTTTCAGCCCCTCTGATTCAGCCCCTCTGTTTCAGCCCTCTGTTTCAGCCCCTCTGTTTCTCACCCTCTGTTTCAGCCCCTCTGATTCAGCCCCTCTGTTTCTCGCCCACTTTTTCAGCCCCTCTGATTCAGCCCCTCTGTTTCAGCCCCTCTGATTCAGCCCCTCTGTTTCAGCCCCTCTATTTCAGCCCCTCTGTTTCAGCCCCTCTGTTTCAGGCTCTCTGTTTCAGCCCGTCTGTTTCAGCCCCTCTGTTTCAGCCCCTCTGTTTCTCGCCCGCTGTTTCAGTCCCTTAGTTTCTCGCCCTCTGTTTCAGCCCCTCTGTTTCTCGCCCTCTGTTTCAGCCCCTCTGTTTCAGCCCCTCTGTTTCTAGCCCTCTGTTTCAGCCAATCTGTTTCTCGCCCTCTGTTTCAGACCCTCTGTTTCAGACCCTCTGTTTCTCGCCCGCTGTTTCTGCCCCTCTGTTTCTCGCCCTCTGTTTCAGCCCCTCAGTTTCTCGCCCTCTGTTTCAGCCCCGCTGATTCAGCACCTCTGTTTCAGCCCCTCTGAATCAGCCCCTCTGATTCAGCCCCTCTGTTTCAGACCCTCTGTTTCAGCCCCTCTGTTTCAGCCCCTCTGTTTCTCGCCCTCTGTTTCAGCCCCTCTGATTCAGCCCCTCTGTTTCTCGCCCACTTTTTCAGCCCCTCTGATTCAGCCCCTCTGTTTCAGCCCCTCTGATTCAGCCCCTCTGTTTCAGCCCCTCTATTTCAGCCCCTCTGTTTCAGCCCCTCTGTTTCAGGCTCTCTGTTTCAGCCCGTCTGTTTCAGCCCCTCTGTGTCAGCCCCTCTGTTTCTCGCCCGCTGTTTCAGTCCCTTAGTTTCTGGCCCTCTGTTTCAGCCCCTCTGTTTCTCGCTCTCTGTTTCAGCCCCTCTGTTTCAGCCCCTCTGTTTCTCGCCCTCTGTTTCAGCCCCTCTGTTTCTCGCCCTCTGTTTCAGCCCCTCTGTTTCAGCACCTCTGTTTCAGCCCCTCTGTTTCAGCCACCCTGTTTCAGCCCCTCTGTTTCAGCACCTCTGTTTCAGCCCCTCTGTTTCAGCCACCCTGTTTCAGCCCCTCTGTTTCAGGCCCTCTGTTTCAGCCCCTCTGTTTCAGCCCCTCTGTTTCTCGCCCTCTGTTTCAGCCCCTCTGATTCAGACCCTCTGTTTCAGCCCCTCTGTTTCTCCCCCTCTGTTTCAGCCCTTCTGTTTTAGCCCTCTGTTTCAGCCCCTCTGTTTCTCACCCTCTGTTTCAGCCCCTCTGATTCAGCCCCTCTGTTTCAGCCCTCTGTTTCAGCCCCTCTGTTTCTCACCCTCTGTTTCAGCCCCTCTGTTTCAGGCTCTCTGTTTCAGCCCGTCTGTTTCAGCCCCTCTGTTTCACGCCCTCTGATTTAGCCCTCTGATTCAGCACCTCTGTTTCTCGCCCTCTGTTTCAGCCCCTCTGTTTCAGCCCCTCTGTTTCAGCCGCTCTGTTTCTCACCCTCTGTTTCAGCCCCTCTGTTTCTCGCCCTCTGTTTCAGCCCCGCTGATTCAGCCCCTCTGTTTCAGCCCCTCTGAATCAGCCCCTCTGATTCAGCCCCTCTGTTTCAGACCCCGTGTTTCAGCCCCTCTCTTTTAGCCCCTCTAATTCTCGCCCTCTGTTTCAGCCCCTCTGATTCAGACCCTCTGTTTCAACCCCTCTGATTCAGCCCCTCTGATTTAGCCCCTCTGATTCAGCCCCTCTGTTTCTCGCCCTCTGTTTCAGCCCTTCTGTTTCAGCCCCTCTGTTTCTTGCCCTCTGTTTCAGCCCCTCTGTTTCTCGCCCTCTGTTTCAGCCCCTCTGATTCAGCCCCTCTGTTTCAGCCCCTCTGATTCAGCCCCTCTGATTTAGCCCTCTGATTCAGCCCCTCTGTTTTTCGCCCTCTTTTTCAGCCCCTCTGTTTCAGCCCATCTGTTTCAGCCACTCTGTTTCTCGCCCTCTGTTTCAGCCCCTCTGTTTCTCGCCCTCTGTTTCAGCCCCTCTGTTTCTCACCCTCTGTTTCAGCCCCTCTGATTCAGCCCCTTTGTTTCTCGCCCTCTATTTCAGCCCCTCTGTTTCTCGCCCTCTGTTTCAGCCCCTCTGTTTCTCGCACTCTGTTTCAGCCCCACTGTTTCAGCCCCTCTGTTTCAGCCCCTCTGATTCAGCCCCTCTGTTTCTCGCCCTCTGTTTCAGCCCCTCTGTTTCTCGCCCTCTGTTTCAGCCCCTCTGTTTCTCGCCCTCTGTTTCAGCCCCTCTGTTTTTCGCCCTCTTTTTCAGCCCCTCTGTTTCAGCCCGTCTGTTTCAGCCACTCTGTTTCTCGCCCTCTGTTTCAGTCCCTCTGTTTCTCACCCTCTGTTTCAGCCCCTCTGATTCAGCCCCTCTGTTTCTCGCCCTCTGTTTCAGCCCCTCTGTTTCTCGCCCTCTGTTTCAGCCCCTCTGTTTCTCACCCTCTGTTTCAGCCCCTCTGTTTCTTGCCCTCTGTTTCAGCCCCTCTGTTTCTCGCCCTCTGTTTCAGCCCCTCTGTTTCAGCCGCTCTGTTTCTCGCCCTCTGTTTCTGCCCCTCTTTTCTTTCGCCCTCTGTTTCAGCCCCTCAGTGTCTCGCCCTCTGTTTCAGCCCCGCTGATTCAGCCCCTCTGTTTCAGCCCCTCTGAATCAGCCCCTCTGATTCAGCCCGTCTGTTTCAGACCCTCTGTTTCAGCCCCTCTGTTTCTTCCCGTCTGTTTCTCGCCCTCTGTTTCAGCCCCTATGTTCCTCGCCCTCTGTTTCAGCCCCTCTGTTTCTCGCCCTCTGTTTCAGCCCCTCTGTTTCAGCCGCTCTGTTTCTCGCCCTCTGTTTCTGCCCCTCTGTTTCTCGCCCTCTGTTTCAGCCCCTCAGTTTCTCGCCCTCTGTTTCAGCCCCGCTGATTCAGCCCCTCTGTTTCAGCCCCTCTGAATCAGCCCCTCTGATTCAGACCGTCTGTTTCAGCCCCTCTGTTTCAGCCCCTCTGATTCAGCCCCTCTGTTTCTCGCCCTCGGTTTCAGCCCCTCTGTTTCTTGCCCTCTGTTTCAGCCCCTCTGTTTCTCGCCCTCTGTTTCAGCCCCTCTCTTTCTAGCCCTCTGTTTCAGCCAATCTGTTTCTCGCCCTCTGTTTCAGCCCCTCTGTTTCAGACCCTCTGTTTCTCGCCCGCTGTTTCAGCCCCTCTGTTTCTCGCCCTCTGTTTCAGCCCCTCAGTTTCTCGCCCTCTGTTTCAGCCCCGCTGATTCAGCACCTCTGTTTCAGCCCCTCTGAATCAACCCCTCTGATTCAGGCCCTCTGTTTCAGACCCTCTGTTTCAGCCCCTCTGTTTCAGCCCCTCTGTTTCTCGCCCTCTGTTTCAGCCCCTCTGATTCAGACCCTCTGTTTCTCGCCCACTTTTTCATCCCCTCTGATTCAGCCCCTCTGTTTCAGCCCCTCTGATTCAGCCCCTCTGTTTCAGCCCCTCTATTTCAGCCCCTCTGTTTCAGCCCCTCTGTTTCAGGCTCTCTGTTTCAGCCCGTCTGTTTCAGCCCCTCTGTTTCAGCCCCTCTGTTTCTCGCCCTCTGTTTCAGTCCCTTAGTTTCTCGCCCTCTGTTTCAGCCCCTCTGTTTCTCGCCCTCTGTTTCAGCCCCTCTGTTTCAGCCCCTCTGTTTCTCGCCCTCTGTTTCAGCCCCTCGGTTTCTCGCCCTCTGTTTCAGCACCTCTGTTTCAGCCCCTCTGTTTCAGCCACCCTATTTCAGCCCCTCCTTTTCAGCACCTCTGTTTCAGCCCCTCTGTTTCAGCCACCCTGTTTCAGCCCCTCTGTTTCAGGCCCTCTGTTTCAGCCCCTCTGTTTCACCCCCTCTGTTTCTCGCCCTCTGTTTCAGCCACTCTGTTTCAGCCCCTCTGTTTCTCGCCCTCTGTTTCAGCCCCTCTGATTCAGACCCTCTGTTTCAGCCCCTCTGTTTCTCCCCCTCTGTTTCAGCCCTTCTGTTTTAGCCCTCTGTTTCAGCCCCTCTGTTTCTCACCCTCTGTTTCAGCCCCTCTGATTCAGCCCCTCTGTTTCAGCCCTCTGTTTCAGCCCCTCTGTTTCTCACCCTCTGTTTCAGCCCCTCTGATTCAGCCCCTCTGTTTCTCGCCCACTTTTTCAGCCCCTCTGATTCAGCCCCTCTGTTTCAGCCCCTCTGATTCAGCCCCTCTGTTTCAGCCCCTCTATTTCAGCCCCTCTGTTTCAGCCCCTCTGTTTCAGGCTCTCTGTTTCAGCCCGTCTGTTTCAGCCCCTCTGTTTCAGCCCCTCTGTTTCTCGCCCGCTGTTTCAGTCCCTTAGTTTCTCGCCCTCTGTTTCAGCCCCTCTGTTTCTCGCCCTCTGTTTCAGCCCCTCTGTTTCAGCCCCTCTGTTTCTCGCCCTCTGTTTCAGCCCCTCTGTTTCTCGCCCTCTGTTTCAGCACCTCTGTTTCAGCCCCTCTGTTTCAGCCACCCTGTTTCAGCCCCTCTGTTTCAGCACCTCTGTTTCAGCCCCTCTGTTTCAGCCACCCTGTTTCAGCCCCTCTGTTTCAGGCCCTCTGTTTCAGCCCCTCTGTTTCACCCCCTCTGTTTCTCGCCCTCTGTTTCTGCCCCTCTGTTTCAGCCCCTCTGTTTCTCGCCCTCTGTTTCAGCCCCTCAGATTCAGACCCTCTGTTTCAGCCCCTCTGTTTCTCCCCCACTGTTTCAGCCCTTCTGTTTTAGCCCTCTGTTTCAGCCCCTCTGTTTCTCACCCTCTGTTTCAGCCCCTCTGATTCAGCCCCTCTGTTTCAGCCCTCTGTTTCAGCCCCTCTGTTTCTCACCCTCTGTTTCAGCCCCTCTGATTCAGCCCCTCTGTTTCTCGCCCTCTGTTTCAGCCCCTCTGTTTCGCGCCCTCTGTTTCAGCCCCTCTGTTTCTCGCCCTCTGTTTCAGCCCCACTGTTTCAGCCCCTCTGTTTCAGCCCCTCTGTTTCTCGCCCTCTGTTTCAGCCCCTCTGTTTCTAGCCCTCTGTTTCAGCCAATCTGTTTCTCGCCCTCTGTTTCAGACCCTCTGTTTCAGACCCTCTGTTTCTCGCCCGCTGTTTCTGCCCCTCTGTTTCTCGCCCTCTGTTTCAGCCCCTCAGTTTCTCGCCCTCTGTTTCAGCCCCGCTGATTCAGCACCTCTGTTTCAGCCCCTCTGAATCAGCCCCTCTGATTCAGCTCCTCTGTTTCAGACCCTCTGTTTCAGCCCCTCTGTTTCAGCCCCTCTGTTTCAGCCCCGCTGAATCAGCCCCTCTGTTTCAGCCCCTCTGAATCAGCCCCTCTGATTCAGCCCCTCTGTTTCAGCCCCGCTGAATCAGCCCCTCGGTTTCAGCCCCTCTGAATCAGCCCCTCTGATTCAGACCCTCTGTTTCAACCCCTCTGATTCAGCCGCTCTGATTTAGCCCCTCTGATTCAGCCCCTCTGTTTCTCGCCCTCTTTTTCAGCCCCTCTGATTCATCCCCTCTGTTTCAGCCCCTCTGATTCAGCCCCTCTGTTTCAGCCCCTCTATTTCAGCCCCTCTGTTTCAGCCCCTCTGTTTCAGGCTCTCTGTTTCAGCCCGTCTGTTTCAGCCCCTCTGTTTCAGGCCCTCTGATTTAGCCCCTCTGTTTCTCACCCTCTGTTTCAGCCCCTCAGTTTCTCGCCCTCTGTTTCAGCCCCGCTGATTCAGCCCCTCTGTTTCAGCCCCTCTGAATCAGCCCCTCTGATTCAGCCCCTCTGTTTCAGACCCTCTGTTTCAGCCCCTCTCTTTCGGCCACTCTAATTCTCGCCCTCTGTTTCAGCCCCTCTGATTCAACCCTCTGTTTCAACCCCTCTGATTCAGCCCCTCTGATTTAGCCCCTCTGATTCAGCCCCTCTGTTTCTCGCCCTCTGTTTCAGCCCTTCTGTTTCAGCCCCTCTGTTTCTTGCCCTCTGTTTCAGCCCCTATGTTTCTCGCCCTCTGTTTCAGCCCCTCTGATTCAGCCCCTCTGTTTCAGCCGCTCTGATTCAGCCCCTCTGATTTAGCCCTCTGATTCAGCCCCTCAGTTTCTCGCCCTCTGTTTCAGCCCCTCTGTTTTTCGCCCTCTTTTTCAGCCCCTCTGTTTCAGCCCATCTGTTTCAGCCACTCTGTTTCTCGCCCTCTGTTTCAGCCCCTCTGTTTCTCGCCCTCTGTTTCAGCCCCTCTGTTTCTCACCCTCTGTTTCTCGCCCGCTGTTTCTGCCCCTCTGTTTCTCGCCCTCTGTTTCAGCCCCTCATTTTCTCGCCCTCTGTTTCAGCCCCGCTGATTCAGCACCTCTGTTTCAGCCGCTCTGAATCAGCCCCTCTGATTCAGCCCCTCTGTTTCAGACCCTCTGTTTCAGCCCCTCTGTTTCAGCCCCTCTGTTTCTCGCCCTCTGTTTCAGCCCCTCTGATTCAGCCCCTCTGTTTCTCGCCCACTTTTTCAGCCCCTCTGATTCAGCCCCTCTGTTTCAGCCCCTCTGATTCAGCCCCTCTGTTTCAGCCCCTCTATTTCAGCCCCTCTGTTTCAGCCCCTCTGTTTCAGGCTCTCTGTTTCAGCCCGTCTGTTTCAGCCCCTCTGTTTCAGCCCCTCTGTTTCTCGCCCGCTGTTTCAGTCCCTTAGTTTCTGGCCCTCTGTTTCAGCCCCTCTGTTTCTCGCTCTCTGTTTCAGCCCCTCTGTTTCAGCCCCTCTGTTTCTCGCCCTCTGTTTCAGCCCCTCTGTTTCTCACCCTCTGTTTCAGCCCCTCTGTTTCAGCACCTCTGTTTCAGCCCCTCTGTTTCAGCCACCCTGTTTCAGCCCCTCTGTTTCAGCACCTCTGTTTCAGCCCCTCTGTTTCAGCCACCCTGTTTCAGCCCCTCTGTTTCAGGCCCTCTGTTTCAGCCCCTCTGTTTCAGCCCCTCTGTTTCTCGCCCTCTGTTTCAGCCCCTCTGATTCAGACCCTCTGTTTCAGCCCCTCTGTTTCTCACCCTCTGTTTCAGCCCTTCTGTTTTAGCCCTCTGTTTCAGCCCCTCTGTTTCTCACCCTCTGTTTCAGCCCCTCTGATTCAGCCCCTCTGTTTCAGCCCTCTGTTTCAGCCCCTCTGTTTCTCACCCTCTGTTTCAGCCCCTCTGTTTCAGGCTCTCTGTTTCAGCCCGTCTGTTTCAGCCCCTCTGTTTCACGCCCTCTGATTTAGCCCTCTGATTCAGCACCTCTGTTTCTCGCCCTCTGTTTCAGCCCCTCTGTTTCAGCCCCTCTGTTTCAGCCGCTCTGTTTCCCACCCTCTGTTTCAGCCCCTCTGTTTCTCGCCCTCTGTTTCAGCCCCGCTGATTCAGCCCCTCTGTTTCAGCCCCTCTGAATCAGCCCCTCTGATTCAGCCCCTCTGTTTCAGACCCCGTGTTTCAGCCCCTCTCTTTTAGCCCCTCTAATTCTCGCCCTCTGTTTCAGCCCCTCTGATTCAGACCCTCTGTTTCAACCCCTCTGATTCAGCCCCTCTGATTTAGCCCCTCTGATTCAGCCCCTCTGTTTCTCGCCCTCTGTTTCAGCCCTTCTGTTTCAGCCCCTCTGTTTCTTGCCCTCTGTTTCAGCCCCTCTGTTTCTCGCCCTCTGTTTCAGCCCCTCTGATTCAGCCCCTCTGTTTCAGCACCTCTGATTCAGCCCCTCTGATTTAGCCCTCTGATTCAGCCCCTCTGTTTCTCGCCCTCTGTTTCAGCCCCTCTGTTTTTCGCCCTCTTTTTCAGCCCCTCTGTTTCAGCCCATCTGTTTCAGCCACTCTGTTTCTCGCCCTCTGTTTCAGCCCCTCTGTTTCTCGCCCTCTGTTTCAGCCCCTCTGTTTCTCACCCTCTGTTTCATCCCCTCTGATTCAGCCCCTTTGTTTCTCGCCCTCTATTTCAGCCCCTCTGTTTCTCGCCCTCTGTTTCAGCCCCTCTGTTTCTCGCACTCTGTTTCAGCCCCACTGTTTCAGCCCCTCTGTTTCAGCCCCTCTGATTCAGCCCCTCTGTTTCTCGCCCTCTGTTTCAGCCCCTCTGTTTCTCGCCCTCTGTTTCAGCCCCTCTGTTTCTCGCCCTCTGTTTCAGCCCCTCTGTTTTTCGCCCTCTTTTTCAGCCCCTCTGTTTCAGCCCGTCTGTTTCAGCCACTCTGTTTCTCGCCCTCTGTTTCAGTCCCTCTGTTTCTCACCCTCTGTTTCAGCCCCTCTGATTCAGCCCCTCTGTTTCTCGCCCTCTGTTTCAGCCCCTCTGTTTCTCGCCCTCTGTTTCAGCCCCTCTGTTTCTCACCCTCTGTTTCAGCCCCTCTGTTTCTTGCCCTCTGTTTCAGCCCCTCTGTTTCTCGCCCTCTGTTTCAGCCCCTCTGTTTCAGCCGCTCTGTTTCTCGCCCTCTGTTTCTGCCCCTCTTTTCTTTCGCCCTCTGTTTCAGCCCCTCAGTGTCTCGCCCTCTGTTTCAGCCCCGCTGATTCAGCCCCTCTGTTTCAGCCCCTCTGAATCAGCCCCTCTGATTCAGCCCGTCTGTTTCAGACCCTCTGTTTCAGCCCCTCTGTTTCTTCCCGTCTGTTTCTCGCCCTCTGTTTCAGCCCCTATGTTCCTCGCCCTCTGTTTCAGCCCCTCTGTTTCTCGCCCTCTGTTTCAGCCCCTCTGTTTCAGCCGCTCTGTTTCTCGCCCTCTGTTTCTGCCCCTCTGTTTCTCGCCCTCTGTTTCAGCCCCTCAGTTTCTCGCCCTCTGTTTCAGCCCCGCTGATTCAGCCCCTCTGTTTCAGCCCCTCTGAATCAGCCCCTCTGATTCAGACCGTCTGTTTCAGCCCCTCTGTTTCAGCCACTCTGATTCAGCCCCTCTGTTTCTCGCCCTCGGTTTCAGCCCCTCTGTTTCTTGCCCTCTGTTTCAGCCCCTCTGTTTCTCGCCCTCTGTTTCAGCCCCTCTCTTTCTAGCCCTCTGTTTCAGCCAATCTGTTTCTCGCCCTCTGTTTCAGCCCCTCTGTTTCAGACCCTCTGTTTCTCGCCCGCTGTTTCAGCCCCTCTGTTTCTCGCCCTCTGTTTCAGCCCCTCAGTTTCTCGCCCTCTGTTTCAGCCCCGCTGATTCAGCACCTCTGTTTCAGCCCCTCTGAATCAACCCCTCTGATTCAGGCCCTCTGTTTCAGACCCTCTGTTTCAGCCCCTCTGTTTCAGCCCCTCTGTTTCTCGCCCTCTGTTTCAGCCCCTCTGATTCAGACCCTCTGTTTCTCGCCCACTTTTTCAGCCCCTCTGATTCAGCCCCTCTGTTTCAGCCCCTCTGATTCAGCCCCTCTGTTTCAGCCCCTCAATTTCAGCCCCTCTGTTTCAGCCCCTCTGTTTCAGGCTCTCTGTTTCAGCCCGTCTGTTTCAGCCCCTCTGTTTCAGCCCCTCTGTTTCTCGCCCTCTGTTTCAGTCCCTTAGTTTCTCGCCCTCTGTTTCAGCCCCTCTGTTTCTCGCCCTCTGTTTCAGCCCCTCTGTTTCAGCCCCTCTGTTTCTCGCCCTCTGTTTCAGCCCCTCGGTTTCTCGCCCTCTGTTTCAGCACCTCTGTTTCAGCCCCTCTGTTTCAGCCACCCTGTTTCAGCCCCTCCTTTTCAGCACCTCTGTTTCAGCCCCTCTCTTTCAGCCACCCTGTTTCAGCCCCTCTGTTTCAGGCCCTCTGTTTCAGCCCCTCTGTTTCACCCCCTCTGTTTCTCGCCCTCTGTTTCAGCCCCTCTGTTTCAGCCCCTCTGTTTCTCGCCCTCTGTTTCAGCCCCTCTGATTCAGACCCTCTGTTTCAGCCCCTCTGTTTCTCCCCCTCTGTTTCAGCCCTTCTGTTTTAGCCCTCTGTTTCAGCCCCTCTGTTTCTCACCCTCTGTTTCAGCCCCTCTGATTCAGCCCCTCTGTTTCAGCCCTCTGTTTCAGCCCCTCTGTTTCTCACCCTCTGTTTCAGCCCCTCTGATTCAGCCCCTCTGTTTCTCGCCCACTTTTTCAGCCCCTCTGATTCAGCCCCTCTGTTTCAGCCCCTCTGATTCAGCCCCTCTGTTTCAGCCCCTCTATTTCAGCCCCTCTGTTTCAGCCCCTCTGTTTCAGGCTCTCTGTTTCAGCCCGTCTGTTTCAGCCCCTCTGTTTCAGCCCCTCTGTTTCTCGCCCGCTGTTTCAGTCCCTTAGTTTCTCGCCCTCTGTTTCAGCCCCTCTGTTTCTCGCCCTCTGTTTCAGCCCCTCTGTTTCAGCCCCTCTGTTTCTCGCCCTCTGTTTCAGCCCCTCTGTTTCTCGCCCTGTGTTTCAGCACCTCTGTTTCAGCCCCTCTGTTTCAGCCACCCTGTTTCAGCCCCTCTGTTTCAGCACCTCTGTTTCAGCCCCTCTGTTTCAGCCACCCTGTTTCAGCCCCTCTGTTTCAGGCCCTCCTTTTCAGCCCCTCTGTTTCACCCCCTCTGTTTCTCGCCCTCTGTTTCAGCCCCTCTGTTTCAGCCCCTCTGTTTCTCGCCCTCTGTTTCAGCCCCTCAGATTCAGACCCTCTGTTTCAGCCCCTCTGTTTCTCCCCCACTGTTTCAGCCCTTCTGTTTTAGCCCTCTGTTTCAGCCCCTCTGTTTCTCACCCTCTGTTTCAGCCCCTCTGATTCAGCCCCTCTGTTTCAGCCCTCTGTTTCAGCCCCTCTGTTTCTCACCCTCTGTTTCAGCCCCTCTGATTCAGCCCCTCTGTTTCTCGCCCTCTGTTTCAGCCCCTCTGTTTCGCGCCCTCTGTTTCAGCCCCTCTGTTTCTCGCCCTCTGTTTCAGCCCCACTGTTTCAGCCCCTCTGTTTCAGCCCCTCTGTTTCTCGCCCTCTGTTTCAGCCCCTCTGTTTCTAGCCCTCTGTTTCAGCCAATCTGTTTCTCGCCCTCTGTTTCAGACCCTCTGTTTCAGACCCTCTGTTTCTCGCCCGCTGTTTCTGCCCCTCTGTTTCTCGCCCTCTGTTTCAGCCCCTCAGTTTCTCGCCCTCTGTTTCAGCCCCGCTGATTCAGCACCTCTGTTTCAGCCCCTCTGAATCAGCCCCTCTGATTCAGCTCCTCTGTTTCAGACCCTCTGTTTCAGCCCCTCTGTTTCAGCCCCTCTGTTTCAGCCCCGCTGAATCAGCCCCTCTGTTTCAGCCCCTCTGAATCAGCCCCTCTGATTCAGCCCCTCTGTTTCAGCCCCGCTGAATCAGCCCCTCGGTTTCAGCCCCTCTGAATCAGCCCCTCTGATTCAAAACCCTCTGTTTCAACCCCTCTGATTCAGCCGCTCTGATTTAGCCCCTCTGATTCAGCCCCTCTGTTTCTCGCCCTCTTTTTCAGCCCCTCTGATTCATCCCCTCTGTTTCAGCCCCTCTGATTCAGCCCCTCTGTTTCAGCCCCTCTATTTCAGCCCCTCTGTTTCAGCCCCTCTGTTTCAGGCTCTCTGTTTCAGCCCGTCTGTTTCAGCCCCTCTGTTTCAGGCCCTCTGATTTAGCCCCTCTGTTTCTCACCCTCTGTTTCAGCCCCTCAGTTTCTCGCCCTCTGTTTCAGCCCCGCTGATTCAGCCCCTCTGTTTCAGCCCCTCTGAATCAGCCCCTCTGATTCAGCCCCTCTGTTTCAGACCCTCTGTTTCAGCCCCTCTCTTTCGGCCACTCTAATTCTCGCCCTCTGTTTCAGCCCCTCTGATTCAACCCTCTGTTTCAACCCCTCTGATTCAGCCCCTCTGATTTAGCCCCTCTGATTCAGCCCCTCTGTTTCTCGCCCTCTGTTTCAGCCCTTCTGTTTCAGCCCCTCTGTTTCTTGCCCTCTGTTTCAGCCCCTATGTTTCTCGCCCTCTGTTTCAGCCCCTCTGATTCAGCCCCTCTGTTTCAGCCGCTCTGATTCAGCCCCTCTGATTTAGCCCTCTGATTCAGCCCCTCTGTTTCTCGCCCTCTGTTTCAGCCCCTCTGTTTTTCGCCCTCTTTTTCAGCCCCTCTGTTTCAGCCCATCTGTTTCAGCCACTCTGTTTCTCGCCCTCTGTTTCAGCCCCTCTGTTTCTCGCCCTCTGTTTCAGCCCCTCTGTTTCTCACCCTCTGTTTCAGCCCCTCTGATTCAGCCCCTCTGTTTCTCGCCCTCTGTTTCAGCCCCTCTGTTTCTCGCCCTCTGTTTCAGCCCCTCTGTTTCTCGCCCTCTGTTTCAGCCCCACTGTTTCAGCCCCTCTGTTTCAGCCCCTCTGATTCAGCCCCTCTGTTTCTCGCCCTCTGTTTCAGCCCCTCTGTTTCTCGCCCTCTGTTTCAGCCCCTCTGTTTCTCGCCCTCTGTTTCAGCCCCTCTTTTTTTCGCCCTCTTTTTCAGCCCCTCTGTTTCAGCCCGTCTGTTTCAGCCACTCTGTTTCTCGCCCTCTGTTTCAGTCCCTCTGTTTCTCATCCTCTGTTTCAGCCCCTCTGATTCAGCCCCTCTGTTTCTCGCTCTCTGTTTTAGCCCCTCTGTTTCTCGCCCTCTGTTTCAGCCCCTCTGTTTCTCGCCCTCTGTTTCAGCCCCTCTGTATCTTGCCCTCTGTTTCAGCCCCTCTGTTTCTCGCCTTCTGTTTCAGCCCCTCTGTTTCAGCCCCTCTGTTTCTCGCCCTCTGTTTCTGCCCCTCTTTTCTTTCGCCCTCTGTTTCACCCCCTCAGTGTCTCGCCCTCTGTTTCAGCCCCTCTGAATCAGCCCCTCTGATTCAGCCCGTCTGTTTCAGACCCTCTGTTTCAGCCCCTCTGTTTCTTCCCGTCTGTTTCTCGCCCTCTGTTTCAGCCCCTATGTTTCTCGCCCTCTGTTTCAGCCCCTCTGTTTCTCGCCCTCTGTTTCAGCCCCTCTGTTTCAGCCGGTCTGTTTCTCGCCCTCTGTTTCTGCCCCTCTGTTTCTCGCCCTCTGTTTCAGCCCCTCAGTTTCTCGCCCTCTGTTTCAGCCCCGCTGATTCAGCCCCTCTGTTTCAGCCCCTCTGAATCAGCCCCTCTGATTCAGCCCGTCTGTTTCAGCCCCTCTGTTTCAGCCCCTCTGATTCAGCCCCTCTCTTTCTCGCCCTCTGTTTCAGCCCCTCTGTTTCTTGCCCTCTGTTTCAGCCCCTCTGTTTCTCGCCCTCTTTTTCAGCCCCACTGTTTCAGCCCCTCTGTTTCAGCCCCTCTGTTTCAACCCCTCTGTTTCAGCCCCTCTGTTTCTAGCCCTCTGTTTCAGCCACTCGGTTTCTCGCCCTCTGTTTCAGCCCCTCTGTTTCAGCCCCTCTGTTTCCCGCCCGCTGTTTCTGCCCCTCTGTTTCAGCCCCTCTGTTTCTCGCCCTCTGTTTCAGCCCCTCTGATTCAGCCCCTCTGTTTCAGACCCTCTGTTTCAGCCCCTCTGTTTCAGCCCCTCTGTTTCTCGCCCTCTGTTTCAGCCCCTCTGATTCAGACCCTCTGTTTCAGCCCCTCTGTTTCTCCCCCTCTGTTTCAGCCCTTCTGTTTCAGCCCCTCTGTTTCTTGCCCTTTGTTTCAGCTCCTCTGTTTCTCGCATTCTGTTTCAGCCCCTCTGATTCAGCCCCTCTGTTTCAGCCCCTCTGATTCAGGCCCTCTGATTTCGCCCTCTGATTCAGCACCTCTGTTTCTCGCCCTCTGTTTCAGCCCCTCTGTTTCAGACCCTCTGTTTCAGCCCCTCTGTTTCTCACCCTCTGTTTCAGCCCCTCAGTTTCTCGCCCTCTGTTTCAGCCCCGCTGATTCAGCCCCTCTGTTTCAGCCCCTCTGAATCAGCTCCTCTGATTCAGCCCCTCTGTTTCAGACCCTCTGTTTCAGCCCCTCTGTTTCAGCCCCTCTATTTTTCGCCCTCTGTTTCAGCCCCTCTGTTTCTCTCCCTCTGTTTCAGGCTCTCTGTTTCAGCCCGTCTGTTTCAGCCCCTCTGTTTCTCGCCCTCTGTTTCAGCCCTTCTGTTTCAGCCCCTCTGTTTCTTGCCCTCTGTTTCAGCCCCTATGTTTCTCGCCCTCTGTTTCAGCCCCTCTGATTCAGCCCCTCTGTTTCAGCCGCTCTGATTCAGCCCCTCTGATTTAGCCCTCTGATTCAGCCCCTCTGTTTCTCGCCCTCTGTTTCAGCCCCTCTGTTTTTCGCCCTCTTTTTCAGCCCCTCTGTTTCAACCCATCTGTTTCAGCAACTCTGTTTCTCGCCCTCTGTTTCAGCCCCTCTGTTTCTCGCCCTCTGTTTCAGCCCCTCTGTTTCTCACCCTCTGTTTCAGCCCCTCTGATTCAGCCCCTCTGTTTCTCGCCCTCTGTTTCAGCCCCTCTGTTTCTCGCCCTCTGTTTCAGCCCCACTGTTTCAGCCCCTCTGTTTCAGCCCCTCTGATTCAGCCCCTCTGTTTCTCGCCCTCTGTTTCAGCCCCTCTGTTTCTCGCCCTCTGTTTCAGCCCCTCTGTTTCTCGCCCTCTGTTTCAGCCCCTCTTTTTTTCGCCCTTTTTTTCAGCCCCTCTGTTTCAGCCCGTCTGTTTCAGCCACTCTGTTTCTCGCCCTCTGTTTCAGTCCCTCTGTTTCTCATCCTCTGTTTCAGCCCCTCTGATTCAGCCCCTCTGTTTCTCGCTCTCTGTTTCAGCCCCTCTGTTTCTCGCCCTCTGTTTCAGCCCCTCTGTTTCTCGCCCTCTGTTTCAGCCCCTCTGTATCTTGCCCTCTGTTTCAGCCCCTCTGTTTCTCGCCCTCTGTTTCAGCCCCTCTGTTTCAGCCGCTCTGTTTCTAGCCCTCTGTTTCTGCCCCTCTTTTCTTTCGCCCTCTGTTTCACCCCCTCAGTGTCTCGCCCTCTGTTTCAGCCCCTCTGAATCAGCCCCTCTGATTCAGCCCGTCTGTTTCAGACCCTCTGTTTCAGCCCCTCTGTTTCTTCCCGTCTGTTTCTCACCCTCTGTTTCAGCCCCTATGTTTCTCGCCCTCTGTTTCAGCCCCTCTGTTTCTCGCCCTCTGTTTCAGCCCCTCTGTTTCAGCCCCTCTGTTTCTCGCCCTCTGTTTCTGCCCCTCTTTTCTTTCGCCCTCTGTTTCACCCCCTCAGTGTCTCGCCCTCTGTTTCAGCCCCTCTGAATCAGCCCCTCTGATTCAGCCCGTCTGTTTCAGACCCTCTGTTTCAGCCCCTCTGTTTCTTCCCGTCTGTTTCTCGCCCTCTGTTTCAGCCCCTATGTTTCTCGCCCTCTGTTTCAACCCCTCTGTTTCAGCCCCTCTGTTTCTAGCCCTCTGTTTCAGCCACTCGGTTTCTCGCCCTCTGTTTCAGCCCCTCTGTTTCAGCCCCTCTGTTTCCCGCCCGCTGTTTCTGCCCCTCTGTTTCAGCCCCTCTGTTTCTCGCCCTCTGTTTCAGCCCCTCTGATTCAGCCCCTCTGTTTCAGACCCTCTGTTTCAGCCCCTCTGTTTCAGCCCCTCTGTTTCTCGCCCTCTGTTTCAGCCCCTCTGATTCAGACCCTCTGTTTCAGCCCCTCTGTTTCTCCCCCTCTGTTTCAGCCCTTCTGTTTCAGCCCCTCTGTTTCTTGCCCTTTGTTTCAGCTCCTCTGTTTCTCGCATTCTGTTTCAGCCCCTCTGATTCAGCCCCTCTGTTTCAGCCCCTCTCATTCAGGCCCTCTGATTTCGCCCTCTGATTCAGCACCTCTGTTTCTCGCCCTCTGTTTCAGCCCCTCTGTTTCAGCCCCTCTGTTTCAGCCCCTCTGTTTCTCACCCTCTGTTTCAGCCCCTCAGTTTCTCGCCCTCTGTTTCAGCCCCGCTGATTCAGCCCCTCTGTTTCAGCCCCTCTGAATCAGCTCCTCTGATTCAGCCCCTCTGTTTCAGACCCTCTGTTTCAGCCCCTCTGTTTCAGCCCCTCTATTTTTCGCCCTCTGTTTCAGCCCCTCTGTTTCTCTCCCTCTGTTTCAGGCTCTCTGTTTCAGCCCGTCTGTTTCAGCCCCTCTGTTTCTCGCCCTCTGTTTCAGCCCTTCTGTTTCAGCCCCTCTGTTTCTTGCCCTCTGTTTCAGCCCCTATGTTTCTCGCCCTCTGTTTCAGCCCCTCTGATTCAGCCCCTCTGTTTCAGCCCCTCTGATTCAGCCCCTCTGATTTAGCCCTCTGATTCAGCCCCTCTGTTTCTCGCCCTCTGTTTCAGCCCCTCTGTTTTTCGCCCTCTTTTTCAGCCCCTCTGTTTCAGCCCATCTGTTTCAGCCACTCTGTTTCTCGCCCTCTGTTTCAGCCCCTCTGTTTCTCGCCCTCTGTTTCAGCCCCTCTGTTTCTCACCCTCTGTTTCAGCCCCTCTGATTCAGCCCCTCTGTTTCTCGCCCTCTGTTTCAGCCCCTCTGTTTCTCGCCCTCTGTTTCAGCCCCTCTGTTTCTCGCCCTCTGTTTCAGCCCCACTGTTTCAGCCCCTCTGTTTCAGCCCCTCTGATTCAGCCCCTCTGTTTCTCGCCCTCTGTTTCAGCCCCTCTGTTTCTCGCCCTCTGTTTCAGCCCCTCTGTTTCTCGCCCTCTGTTTCAGCCCCTCTTTTTTTCGCCCTCTTTTTCAGCCCCTCTGTTTCAGCCCGTCTGTTTCAGCCACTCTGTTTCTCGCCCTCTGTTTCAGTCCCTCTGTTTCTCATCCTCTGTTTCAGCCCCTCTGATTCAGCCCCTCTGTTTCTCGCTCTCTGTTTCAGCCCCTCTGTTTCTCGCCCTCTGTTTCAGCCCCTCTGTTTCTCGCCCTCTGTTTCAGCCCCTCTGTATCTTGCCCTCTGTTTCAGCCCCTCTGTTTCTCGCCCTCTGTTTCAGCCCCTCTGTTTCAGCCCCTCTGTTTCTCGCCCTCTGTTTCTGCCCCTCTTTTCTTTCGCCCTCTGTTTCACCCCCTCAGTGTCTCGCCCTCTGTTTCAGCCCCTCTGAATCAGCCCCTCTGATTCAGCCCGTCTGTTTCAGACCCTCTGTTTCAGCCCCTCTGTTTCTTCCCGTCTGTTTCTCGCCCTCTGTTTCAGCCCCTATGTTTCTCGCCCTCTGTTTCAGCCCCTCTGTTTCTCGCCCTCTGTTTCAGCCCCTCTGTTTCAGCCGGTCTGTTTCTCGCCCTCTGTTTCTGCCCCTCTGTTTCTCGCCCTCTGTTTCAGCCCCTCAGTTTCTCGCCCTCTGTTTCAGCCCCGCTGATTCAGCCCCTCTGTTTCAGCCCCTCTGAATCAGCCCCTCTGATTCAGCCCGTCTGTTTCAGCCCCTCTGTTTCAGCCCCTCTGATTCAGCCCCTCTCTTTCTCGCCCTCTGTTTCAGCCCCTCTGTTTCTTGCCCTCTGTTTCAGCCCCTCTGTTTCTCGCCCTCTTTTTCAGCCCCACTGTTTCAGCCCCTCTGTTTCAGCCCCTCTGTTTCAACCCCTCTGTTTCAGCCCCTCTGTTTCTAGCCCTCTGTTTCAGCCACTCGGTTTCTCGCCCTCTGTTTCAGCCCCTCTGTTTCAGCCCCTCTGTTTCCCGCCCGCTGTTTCTGCCCCTCTGTTTCAGCCCCTCTGTTTCTCGCCCTCTGTTTCAGCCCCTCTGATTCAGCCCCTCTGTTTCAGACCCTCTGTTTCAGCCCCTCTGTTTCAGCCCCTCTGTTTCTCGCCCTCTGTTTCAGCCCCTCTGATTCAGACCCTCTGTTTCAGCCCCTCTGTTTCTCCCCCTCTGTTTCAGCCCTTCTGTTTCAGCCCCTCTGTTTCTTGCCCTTTGTTTCAGCTCCTCTGTTTCTCGCATTCTGTTTCAGCCCCTCTGATTCAGCCCCTCTGTTTCAGCCCCTCTGATTCAGGCCCTCTGATTTCGCCCTCTGATTCAGCACCTCTGTTTCTCGCCCTCTGTTTCAGCCCCTCTGTTTCAGCCCCTCTGTTTCAGCCCCTCTGTTTCTCACCCTCTGTTTCAGCCCCTCAGTTTCTCGCCCTCTGTTTCAGCCCCGCTGATTCAGCCCCTCTGTTTCAGCCCCTCTGAATCAGCTCCTCTGATTCAGCCCCTCTGTTTCAGACCCTCTGTTTCAGCCCCTCTGTTTCAGCCCCTCTATTTTTCGCCCTCTGTTTCAGCCCCTCTGTTTCTCTCCCTCTGTTTCAGGCTCTCTGTTTCAGCCCGTCTGTTTCAGCCCCTCTGTTTCTCGCCCTCTGTTTCAGCCCTTCTGTTTCAGCCCCTCTGTTTCTTGCCCTCTGTTTCAGCCCCTATGTTTCTCGCCCTCTGTTTCAGCCCCTCTGATTCAGCCCCTCTGTTTCAGCCGCTCTGATTCAGCCCCTCTGATTTAGCCCTCTGATTCAGCCCCTCTGTTTCTCGCCCTCTGTTTCAGCCCCTCTGTTTTTCGCCCTCTTTTTCAGCCCCTCTGTTTCAGCCCATCTGTTTCAGCCACTCTGTTTCTCGCCCTCTGTTTCAGCCCCTCTGTTTCTCGCCCTCTGTTTCAGCCCCTCTGTTTCTCACCCTCTGTTTCAGCCCCTCTGATTCAGCCCCTCTGTTTCTCGCCCTCTGTTTCAGCCCCTCTGTTTCTCGCCCTCTGTTTCAGCCCCTCTGTTTCTCGCCCTCTGTTTCAGCCCCACTGTTTCAGCCCCTCTGTTTCAGCCCCTCTGATTCAGCCCCTCTGTTTCTCGCCCTCTGTTTCAGCCCCTCTGTTTCTCGCCCTCTGTTTCAGCCCCTCTGTTTCTCGCCCTCTGTTTCAGCCCCTCTTTTTTTCGCCCTCTTTTTCAGCCCCTCTGTTTCAGCCCGTCTGTTTCAGCCACTCTGTTTCTCGCCCTCTGTTTCAGTCCCTCTGTTTCTCATCCTCTGTTTCAGCCCCTCTGATTCAGCCCCTCTGTTTCTCGCTCTCTGTTTCAGCCCCTCTGTTTCTCGCCCTCTGTTTCAGCCCCTCTGTTTCTCGCCCTCTGTTTCAGCCCCTCTGTATCTTGCCCTCTGTTTCAGCCCCTCTGTTTCTCGCCCTCTGTTTCAGCCCCTCTGTTTCAGCCCCTCTGTTTCTCGCCCTCTGTTTCTGCCCCTCTTTTCTTTCGCCCTCTGTTTCACCCCCTCAGTGTCTCGCCCTCTGTTTCAGCCCCTCTGAATCAGCCCCTCTGATTCAGCCCGTCTGTTTCAGACCCTCTGTTTCAGCCCCTCTGTTTCTTCCCGTCTGTTTCTCACCCTCTGTTTCAGCCCCTATGTTTCTCGCCCTCTGTTTCAGCCCCTCTGTTTCTCGCCCTCTGTTTCAGCCCCTCTGTTTCAGCCGGTCTGTTTCTCGCCCTCTGCTTCTGCCCCTCTGTTTCTCGCCCTCTGTTTCAGCCCCTCAGTTTCTCGCCCTCTGTTTCAGCCCCGCTGATTCAGCCCCTCTGTTTCAGCCCCTCTGAATCAGCCCCTCTGATTCAGCCCGTCTGTTTCAGCCCCTCTGTTTCAGCCCCTCTGATTCAGCCCCTCTCTTTCTCGCCCTCTGTTTCAGCCCCTCTGTTTCTTGCCCTCTGTTTCAGCCCCTCTGTTTCTCGCCCTCTTTTTCAGCCCCACTGTTTCAGCCCCTCTGTTTCAGCCCCTCTGTTTCAACCCCTCTGTTTCAGCCCCTCTGTTTCTAGCCCTCTGTTTCAGCCACTCGGTTTCTCGCCCTCTGTTTCAGCCCCTCTGTTTCAGCCCCTCTGTTTCCCGCCCGCTGTTTCTGCCCCTCTGTTTCAGCCCCTCTGTTTCTCGCCCTCTGTTTCAGCCCCTCTGATTCAGCCCCTCTGTTTCAGACCCTCTGTTTCAGCCCCTCTGTTTCAGCCCCTCTGTTTCTCGCCCTCTGTTTCAGCCCCTCTGATTCAGACCCTCTGTTTCAGCCCCTCTGTTTCTCCCCCTCTGTTTCAGCCCTTCTGTTTCAGCCCCTCTGTTTCTTGCCCTTTGTTTCAGCTCCTCTGTTTCTCGCATTCTGTTTCAGCCCCTCTGATTCAGCCCCTCTGTTTCAGCCCCTCTGATTCAGGCCCTCTGATTTCGCCCTCTGATTCAGCACCTCTGTTTCTCGCCCTATGTTTCAGCCCCTCTGTTTCAGCCCCTCTGTTTCAGCCCCTCTGTTTCTCACCCTCTGTTTCAGCCCCTCAGTTTCTCGCCCTCTGTTTCAGCCCCGCTGATTCAGCCCCTCTGTTTCAGCCCCTCTGAATCAGCTCCTCTGATTCAGCCCCTCTGTTTCAGACCCTCTGTTTCAGCCCCTCTGTTTCAGCCCCTCTATTTTTCGCCCTCTGTTTCAGCCCCTCTGTTTCTCTCCCTCTGTTTCAGGCTCTCTGTTTCAGCCCGTCTGTTTCAGCCCCTTTGTTTCTCGCCCTCTGTTTCAGTTCCTCTGTTTCAGCCCCTCTGTTTCAGCCCCTCTGATTCAGCCCCTCTGTTTCTCGCCCTCTGTTTCAGCCCCTCTGTTTCAGCCCCTCTGTTTCAGCCCCTCTGTTTCAGCCCCTCTGTTTCAGCCCCTCTGTTTCTCGCCCTCTGTTTCAGCCCCTCTGTTTCTTGCCTTCTGTTTCAGCCCCTGTGATTCAGCCCCTCTGTTTCAGCCCCTCTGTTTCAGTCCCTCTGTTTCTCATCCTCTGTTTCAGCCCCTCTGATTCAGCCCCTCTGTTTCTCGCTCTCTGTTTCAGCCCCTCTGTTTCTCGCCCTCTGTTTCAGCCCCTCTGTTTCTCGCCCTCTGTTTCAGCCCCTCTGTATCTTGCCCTCTGTTTCAGCCCCTCTGTTTCTCGCCCTCTGTTTCAGCCCCTCTGTTTCAGCCGCTCTGTTTCTAGCCCTCTGTTTCTGCCCCTCTTTTCTTTCGCCCTCTGTTTCACCCCCTCAGTGTCTCGCCCTCTGTTTCAGCCCCTCTGAATCAGCCCCTCTGATTCAGCCCGTCTGTTTCAGACCCTCTGTTTCAGCCCCTCTGTTTCTTCCCGTCTGTTTCTCACCCTCTGTTTCAGCCCCTCTGTTTCTCGCCCTCTGTTTCAGCCCCTCTGTTTCTCGCCCTCTGTTTCAGCCCCTCTGTTTCAGCCGGTCTGTTTCTCGCCCTCTGTTTCTGCCCCTCTGTTTCTCGCCCTCTGTTTCAGCCCCTCAGTTTCTCGCCCTCTGTTTCAGCCCCGCTGATTCAGCCCCTCTGATTCAGCCCCTCTCTTTCTCGCCCTCTGTTTCAGCCCCTCTGTTTCTTGCCCTCTGTTTCAGCCCCTCTGTTTCTCGCCCTCTTTTTCAGCCCCACTGTTTCAGCCCCTCTGTTTCAGCCCCTCTGTTTCAACCCCTCTGTTTCAGCCCCTCTGTTTCTAGCCCTCTGTTTCAGCCACTCGGTTTCTCGCCCTCTGTTTCAGCCCCTCTGTTTCAGCCCCTCTGTTTCCCGCCCGCTGTTTCTGCCCCTCTGTTTCAGCCCCTCTGTTTCTCGCCCTCTGTTTCAGCCCCTCTGATTCAGCCCCTCTGTTTCAGACCCTCTGTTTCAGCCCCTCTGTTTCAGCCCCTCTGTTTCTCGCCCTCTGTTTCAGCCCCTCTGATTCAGACCCTCTGTTTCAGCCCCTCTGTTTCTCCCCCTCTGTTTCAGCCCTTCTGTTTCAGCCCCTCTGTTTCTTGCCCTTTGTTTCAGCTCCTCTGTTTCTCGCATTCTGTTTCAGCCCCTCTGATTCAGCCCCTCTGTTTCAGCCCCTCTGATTCAGGCCCTCTGATTTCGCCCTCTGATTCAGCACCTCTGTTTCTCGCCCTCTGTTTCAGCCCCTCTGTTTCAGACCCTCTGTTTCAGCCCCTCTGTTTCTCACCCTCTGTTTCAGCCCCTCAGTTTCTCGCCCTCTGTTTCAGCCCCGCTGATTCAGCCCCTCTGTTTCAGCCCCTCTGAATCAGCTCCTCTGATTCAGCCCCTCTGTTTCAGACCCTCTGTTTCAGCCCCTCTGTTTCAGCCCCTCTATTTTTCGCCCTCTGTTTCTCTCCCTCTGTTTCAGGCTCTCTGTTTCAGCCCGTCTGTTTCAGACCCTTTGTTTCTCGCCCTCTGTTTCAGTTCCTCTGTTTCAGCCCCTCTGTTTAAGCCCCTCTGATTCAGCCCCTCTGTTTCTCGCCCTCTGTTTCAGCCCCTCTGTTTCAGCCCCTCTGTTTCAGCCCCTCTGTTTCTCGCCCTCTGTTTCAGCCCCTCTGTTTCTCGCCCTCTGTTTCAGCCCCTCTGTTTCAGCACCTCTGTTTCAGCCCCTCTGTTTCAGCCACTCTGTTTCAACCCCTCTGTTTCAGCCCCTCTGTTTCAGCCCCTCTGTTTCACGCCCTCTGTTTCTCGCCCTCTGTTTCAGCCCCTCGGTGTTTAGCCCTCATTTTCAGCCCCTCTGTTTCAGCCCCTCTGTTTCAGCCCCTCTGTTTCTCACCCTCTGTTTCAGCCCCTCTGTTTCAGCCCCTCTGATTCAGCCCCTCTGTTTCAGCCCCTCTATTTCAGCCCCTCTGTTTCAGCCCCTCTGTTTCAGCCCCTCTGTTTCTCGCCCGCTGTTTCAGTCCCTTAGTTTATCGCCCTCTGTTTCATCCCCTCTGTTTCTCGCCCTCTGTTTCAGCCCCTCTGTTTCAGCCCCTCTGTTTCTCGCCCTCTGTTTCAGCCCCTCTGTTTCAGCCCCTCAGTTTCTCGCCCTCTGTTTCCGCCCCGCTGATTCAGCCCCTCTGTTTCAGCCCCTCTGACTCAGCCCCTCTGATTCAGCCCCTCTGTTTCAGCCCCTCTGTTTCTCGCCCTCTGTTTCAGCCCCTCTGATTCAGACCCTCTGTTTCAGCCCCTCTGTTTCTCCCCCTCTGTTTCAGCCCCTCTGATTCAGCCCCTCTGTTTCTCGCCCTCTGTTTCAGCCCCTCTGTTTCGCGCCCTCTGATTCAGACCCTCTGTTTCAGCCCCTCTGTTTCAGCCCTCTGTTTCAGCCGCTCTGTTTCTCAACCTCTGTTTCAGCCCCTCTGATTCAGCTACTCTGTTTCTCGCCCTCTGTTTCAGCCCCTCTGTTTCGCGCCCTCTGTTTCAGCCCCTCTGTTTCTCGCCCTCTGTTTCAGCCCCACTGTTTCAGCCCCTCTGTTTCAGCCCCTCTGTTTCAACCCCTCTTTCAGCCCCTCTGTTTCTCGCCCTGTGTTTCAGCCCCTCTGTTTCTCCCCCTCTGTTTCAGCCCCTCTGATTCAGACCCTCTGTTTCAGCCCCTCTGTTTCTTGAAATGTGTTTCAGCCCCTCTGTTTCTCGCCCTCTGTTTCAGCCCCTCTGATTCAGACCCTCTGTTTCAGCCCCTCTGTTTCTTGCCCTTTGTTTCAGCCCCTCTGATTCAGCCCCTCTGTTTCAGACCCTCTGTTTCAGCCCCTCTGTTTCAGCCCCTCTGTTTCTCGCCCTCTGTTTCAGCCCCTCTGATTCAGACCCTCTGTTTCAGCCCCTCTGTTTCTCCCCCTCTGTTTCAGCCCTTCTGTTTCAGCCCCTCTGTTTCTTGCCCTTTGTTTCAGCTCCTCTGTTTCTCGCATTCTGTTTCAGCCCCTCTGATTCAGCCCCTCTGTTTCAGCCCCTCTGATTCAGGCCCTCTGATTTCGCCCTCTGATTCAGCACCTCTGTTTCTCGCACTCTGTTTCAGCCCCTCTGTTTCAGCCCCTCTGTTTCAGCCCCTCTGTTTCTCACCCTCTGTTTCAGCCCCTCAGTTTCTCGCCCTCTGTTTCAGCCCCGCTGATTCAGCCCCTCTGTTTCAGCCCCTCTGAATCAGCTCCTCTGATTCAGCCCCTCTGTTTCAGACCCTCTGTTTCAGCCCCTCTGTTTCAGCCCCTCTATTTTTCGCCCTCTGTTTCAGCCCCTCTGTTTCTCTCCCTCTGTTTCAGGCTCTCTGTTTCAGCCCGTCTGTTTCAGCCCCTTTGTTTCTCGCCCTCTGTTTCAGTTCCTCTGTTTCAGCCCCTCTGTTTCAGCCCCTCTGATTCAGCCCCTCTGTTTCTCGCCCTCTGTTTCAGCCCCTCTGTTTCAGCCCCTCTGTTTCAGCCCCTCTGTTTCAGCCCCTCTGTTTCAGCCCCTCTGTTTCTCGCCCTCTGTTTCAGTTCCTCTGTTTCAGCCCCTCTGTTTCAGCCCCTCTGATTCAGCCCCTCTGTTTCTCGCCCTCTGTTTCAGCCCCTCTGTTTCTCGCCCTCTGTTTCAGCCCCTCTGTTTCTCGCCCTCTGTTTCAGCCCCTCTGTTTCTCACCCTCTGTTTCAGCCCCTCTGTTTCAGCCACTCTGTTTCAACCCCTCTGTTTCAGCCCCTCTGTTTCAGCCCCTCTGTTTCACGCCCTCTGTTTCTCGCCCTCTGTTTCAGCCCCTCTGTGTTTCGCCCTCTTTTTCAGCCCCTCTGTTTCAGCCCTCTGTTTCAGCCCCTCTGTTTCTCACCCTCTGTTTCAGCCCCTCTGATTCAGCCCCTCTGTTTCTCGCCCTCTGTTTCAGCCCCTCTGTTTCGCGCCCTCTGTTTAAGCCCCTCTGTTTCTCGCCCTCTGTTTCAGCCCCACTGTTTCAGCCCCTCTGTTTCAGCCCCTCTGTTTCAACCCCTCTGTTTCAGCCCCTCTGTTTCTAGCCCTCTGTTTCAGCCAATCTGTTTCTCGCCCTCTGTTTCAGCCCCTCTGTTTCAGACACTCTGTTTCTCGCCCGCTGTTTCTGCCCCTCTGTTTCTCGCACTCTGTTTCAGCCCCTCAGTTTCTCGCCCTCTGTTTCAGCCCCGCTGATTCAGCCCCTCTGTTTCAGCCCCTCTGAATCAGCCCCTCTGATTCAGCCCCTCTGTTTCAGACCCTCTGTTTCAGCCCCTCTGTTTCAGCCCCTCTGTTTCTCGCCCTCTGTTTCAGCCCCTCTGATTCAGCCCCTCTGTTTCAGCCCCTCTGATTCAGCCCCTCTGTTTCAGCCCCTCTATTTCAGCCCCTCTGTTTCAGCCCCTCTGTTTCAGCCCCTCTGTTTCTCGCCCGCTGTTTCAGTCCCTTAGTTTATCGCCCTCTGTTTCAGCCCCTCTGTTTCTCGCCCTCTGTTTCAGCCCCTCTGTTTCAGCCCCTCTGTTTCTCGCCCTCTGTTTCAGCCCCTCTGTTTCAGCCCCTCAGTTTCTCGCCCTCTGTTTCCGCCCCGCTGATTCAGCCCCTCTGTTTCAGCCCCTCTGACCCAGCCCCTCTGATTCAGCCCCTCTGTTTCAGCCCCTCTGTTTCTCGCCCTCTGTTTCAGCCCCTCTGAATCAGACCCTCTGTTTCAGCCCCTCTGTTTCTCCCCCTCTGTTTCAGCCCCTCTGATTCAGCCCCTCTGTTTCTCGCCCTCTGTTTCAGCCCCTCTGTTTCGCGCCCTCTGATTCAGACCCTCTGTTTCAGCCCCTCTGTTTCAGCCCTCTGTTTCAGCCCCTCTGTTTCTCACCCTCTGTTTCAGCCCCTCTGATTCAGCCCCTCTGTTTCTCGCCCTCTGTTTCAGCCCCTCTGTTTCGCGCCCTCTGTTTCAGCCCCTCTGTTTCTCGCCCTCTGTTTCAGCCCCTCTGTTTCAGACCCTCTGTTTTTGCCCCTCTGTTTCAGCCCCTCTGTTTCTCGACCTCTGTTTCAGCCCCTCTGATTCAGACCCTCTGTTTCAACCCCTCTGATTCAGCCCCTCTGATTTAGCCCCTCTGATTCAGCCCCTCTGTTTCTCGCCCTCTTTTTCAGCCCCTCTGATTCAGCCCCTCTGTTTCAGCCCCTCTGATTCAGCCCCTCTGTTTCAGCCCCTCTATTTCAGCCCCTCTGTTTCAGCCCCTCTGTTTCAGGCTCTCTGTTTCAGTCCGTCTGTTTCAGCCCCTCTGTTTCAGCCCCTCTGTTTCTCGCCCGCTGTTTCAGTCCCTTAGTTTCTCGCCCTCTGTTTCAGCCCCTCTGTTTCTCGCCCTCTGTTTCAGCCCCTCTGTTTCAGCCCCTCTGTTTCTCGCCCTCTGTTTCAGCCCCTCTGTTTCTCGCCCTCTGTTTCAGCCCCTCTGTTTCAGCACCTCTGTTTCAGCCCCTCTGTTTCAGCCACCCTGTTTCAGCCCCTCTGTTTCAGCACCTCTGTTTCAGCCCCTCTGTTTCAGCCAGCCTGTTTCAGCCCCTCTGTTTCAGGCCCTCTGTTTCAGCCCGTCTGTTTCAGCCACTCTGTTTCTCGCCCTCTGTTTCAGCCCCTCTGATTCAGACCCTCTGTTTCAGCCCCTCTGTTTCTCCCCCTCTGTTTCAGCCCCTCTGATTCAGCCCCTCTGTTTCTCGCCCTCTGTATCAGCCCCTCTGTTTCTCGCCCTCTGTTTCAGCCCCTCTGTTTCTCCCCCTCTGTTTCAGCCCTTCTGTTTCAGCCCCTCTGTTTCTTGCCCTTTGTTTCAGCCCCTCTGTTTCTCGCCCTCTGTTTCTCGCCCTCTGTTTTAGCCCGTCTGTTTCAGCCCCTCTGTTTCAGCCACTCTGTTTCAGCCCCTCTGTTTCAGCCCCTCTGTTTCAGCCCCTCTGTTTCACGCCCTCTGTTTCTCGCCCTCTGTTTCAGCCCCTCTGTTTTTCGCCCTCTTTTTAAGCCCCTCTGTTTCAGCCCTCTGTTTCAGCCCCTCTGTTTCTCACCCTCTGTTTCAGCCCCTCTGATTCAGCCCCTCTGTTTCTCGCCCTCTGTTTCAGCCCCTCTGTTTCGCGCCCTCTGTTTCAGCCCATCTGTTTCTCGCCCTCTCTTTCAGCCCCACTGTTTCAGCCCCTCTGTTTCAGTTCCTCTGTTTCAACACCTCTGTTTCAGCCCCTCTGTTTCTAGCCCTCTGTTTCAGCCAATCTGTTTCTCGCCCTCTGTTTCAGCACCTCTGTTTCAGACCCTCTGTTTCTCGACCGCTGTATCTGCCCCTCTGTTTCTCGCCCTCTGTTTCAGCCCCTCAGTTTCTCGCCCTCTGTTTCAGCCCCGCTGATTCAGCCCCTCTGTTTCAGCCCCTCTGAATCAGCCCCTCTGATTCAGCCCCTCTGTTTCAGACCCTCTGTTTCAGCCCCTCTGTTTCAGCCCCTCTGTTTCTCGCCCTCTGTTTCAGCCCCTCTGATTCAGACCCTCTGTTTCAACCCCTCTGATTCAGCCCCTCTGATTTAGCCCCTCTGATTCAGCCCCTCTGTTTCTCGACCTCTGTTTCAGCCCCTCTGTTTCTCGCCCTCTGTTTCAGCCCCACTGATTCAGACCCTCTGTTTCAACCCCTCTGATTCAGCCCCTCTGATTTAGCCCCTCTGATTCAGCCCCTCTGTTTCTCGCCCTCTGTTTCAGCCCTTCTGTTTCAGCCCCTCTGTTTCTTGCCCTCTGTTTCAGCCCCTCTGTTTCTCGCCCTCTGTTTCAGCCCCTCTGATTCAGCCCCTCTGTTTCAGCCCCTCTGATTCAGCCCCTCTGATTTAGCCCCTCTGTTTCTCGCCCTCTGTTTCTCCCCCTCTGTTTCAGCCCCTCTGATTCAGACCCTCTGTTTCAACCCCTCTGATTCAGCCCCTCTGATTCAGCCCCACTCATTCAGCCCCTATGTTTCAGCCCCTCTGTTTCTCGCCCTCTGTTTCAGCCACTCTGTTTCTCGCCCTCTGTTTCAGCCCCTCTGTTTCTCGCCCTCTGTTTCAGCCCCTCAGTTTCTCGCCCTCTGTTTCAGCTCCTCTGATTCAGCCCCTCTGTTTCAGCCCCTCTGAATCAGCCCCTCTGATTCAGCCCCTCTGTTTCAGACCCTCTGTTTCAGCCCCTCTGTTTCAGCCCCTCTGTTTCTCGCCCTCTGTTTCAGCCCCTCTATTTCTCGCCCTCTGTTTCAGCCCCTCTGATTCAGACCCTCTGTTTCAACCCCTCTATTTCAGCCCCTCTGTTTCAGCCCCTCTGTTTCAGCCCATCTGTTTTTCGCCATGTTTCAGCCACTCTGTTTCTCGCCCTCTATTTCAGCCCCTCTGTTTCTCACCCACTGTATCAGCCGCTTTGCTTCAGCTCCTCTGTTTCAGCCCCTCTGTTTCAGCCCCTCTGTTTCTCGCCCTCTGTTTCTCCCCCTCTGTTTCAGCCCCTCTGATTCAGACCCTCTGTTTCAACCCCTCTGATTCAGCCCCTCTGATTCAGCCCCACTCATTCAGCCCCTATGTTTCAGCCCCTCTGTTTCTCGCCCTCTGTTTCAGCCACTCTGTTTCTCGCCCTCTGTTTCAGCCCCTCTGTTTCTCGCCCTCTGTTTCAGCCCCTCAGTTTCTCGCCCTCTGTTTCAGCTCCTCTGATTCAGCCCCTCTGTTTCAGCCCCTCTGAATCAGCCCCTCTGATTCAGCCCCTCTGTTTCAGACCCTCTGTTTCAGCCCCTCTGTTTCAGCCCCTCTGTTTCTCGCCCTCTGTTTCAGCCCCTCTATTTCTCGCCCTCTGTTTCAGCCCCTCTGATTCAGACCCTCTGTTTCAACCCCTCTATTTCAGCCCCTCTGTTTCAGCCCCTCTGTTTCAGCCCATCTGTTTTTCGCCATGTTTCAGCCACTCTGTTTCTCGCCCTCTATTTCAGCCCCTCTGTTTCTCACCCACTGTATCAGCCGCTTTGCTTCAGCCCCTCTGTTTCAGCCCCTCTGTTTCAGCCCCTCTGTTTCTCGCCCTCTGTTTCTCCCCCTCTGTTTCAGCCCCTCTGATTCAGACCCTCTGTTTCAATCCCTCTGATTCAGCCCCTCTGATTCAGCCCCACTCATTCAGCCCCTATGTTTCAGCCCCTCTGTTTCTCGCCCTCTGTTTCAGCCCCTCTGTTTCTCGCCCTCTGTTTCAGCCCCTCTGTTTCTCGCCCTCTGTTTCAGCCCCTCAGTTTCTCGCCCTCTGTTTCAGCCCCTCTGATTCAGCCCCTCTGTTTCAGCCCCTCTGAATCAGCCCCTCTGATTCAGCCCCTCTGTTTCAGACCCTCTGTTTCAGCCCCTCTGTTTCAGCCCCTCTGTTTCTCGCCCTCTGTTTCAGCCCCTCTATTTCTCGCCCTCTGTTTCAGCCCCTCTGATTCAGACCCTCTGTTTCAACCCCTCTATTTCAGCCCCTCTGTTTCAGCCCCTCTGTTTCAGCCCCTCTGTTTTTCGCCATGTTTCAGCCACTCTGTTTCTCGCCCTCTATTTCAGCCCCTCTGTTTCTCACCCACTGTATCAGCCGCTTTGCTTCAGCCCCTCTGTTTCAGCCCCTCTGTTTCAGCCCCTCTGTTTCTCGCCCTCTGTTTCTCCCCCTCTGTTTCAGCCCCTCTGATTCTGACCCTCTGTTTCAACCCCTCTGATTCAGCCCCTCTGATTCAGCCCCACTCATTCAGCCCCTATGTTTCAGCCCCTCTGTTTCTCGCCCTCTGTTTCAGCCCCTCTGTTTCTCGCCCTCTGTTTCAGCCCCTCTGTTTCCCGCCCTCTGTTTCAGCCCCTCAGTTTCTCGCCCTCTGTTTCAGCCCCTCTGATTCAGCCCCTCTGTTTCAGCCCCTCTGAATCAGCCCCTCTGATTCAGCCCCTCTGTTTCAGACCCTCTGTTTCAGCCCCTCTGTTTCAGCCCCTCTGTTTCTCGCCCTCTGTTTCAGCCCCTCTATTTCTCGCCCTCTGTTTCAGCCCCTCTGATTCAGACCCTCTGTTTCAACCCCTCTGATTCAGCCCCTCTGATTTAGCCCCTCTGATTCAACCCCTCTGTTTCTCGCCCTCTGTTTCAGCCCTTCTGTTTCAGCCCCTCTGTTTCTTGCCCTCTGATTCAGCCCCTCTGTTTCTCGCCCTCTGTTTCAGCCCCTCTGATTCAGCCCCGCTGATTTAGCCCTCTGATTCAGCCCCTCTGTTTCTCGCCCTCAGTTTCAGCCCCTCTGTTTTTCGCCCTCTTTTTCAGCCCCTCTGTTTCAGCCCGTCTGTTTCAGCCACTCTGTTTCTCGCCCTCTGTTTCAGCCCCTCTGTTTCTCACCCTCTGTTTCAGCCCCTCTGTTTCTCGACCTGTGTTTCAGCCCCTCTGATTCAGCCCCTCTGTTTCAGCCCCTCTGATTCAGCCCCTCTGTTTCAACCCCTCTGTTTCAGCCCCTCTGTTTCATCCCCTCTGTTTCTCGCCCTCTGTTTCAGCCCCTCTGTTTTTCGCCCTCTGTTTCAGCTCCTCTGTTTCTCGCCCTCTGTTTCAGGCTCTCTGTTTCAGCCCGTCTGTTTCAGCCCCACTGTTTCAGCCCCTCTGTTTCTGGCCCTCTGTTTCTCGCCCGCTCTTTCAGCCCCTTTGTTTCTCGCCCTCTGTTTCAGTTCCTCTGTTTCAGCCCCTCGGATTCAGCCCCTCTGATTCAGCCCCTCTGTTTCTCGCCCTCTGTTTCAGCCCCTCTGTTTCAGCCCCTCTGTTTCAGCCCCTCTGTTTCAGCCCCTCTGTTTCTCGCCCTCTATTTCAGCCCCTCTGTTTCTCGCCCTCTGTTTCAGCCCCTCTGTTTCTCGCCCTCTATTTCAGCCCCTTTATTTCAGCCCCTCTGTTTCAGCCCCTCTGTTTCAGCCCCTCTGATTCTCGCCCTCTGTTTCAGCCCCTCTGTTTCTAGCCCTCTGTTTCAGCCAATCTGTTTCTCGCCCTCTGTTTCAGACCCTCTGTTTCAGACCCTCTGTTTCAGCCCCTCTGTTTCTCGCCCTCTGTTTCAGCCCCTCTGTTTCTAGCCCTCTGTTTCAGCCAATCTGTTTCTCGCCCTCTGTTTCAGACCCTCTGTTTCAGACCCTCTGTTTCTCGCCCGCTGTTTCTGCCCCTCTGTTTCTCGCCCTCTGTTTCAGCCCCTCAGTTTCTCGCCCTCTGTTTCAGCCCCGCTGATTCAGCACCTCTGTTTCAGCCCCTCTGAATCAGCCCCTCTGATTCAGCCCCTCTGTTTCAGACCCTCTGTTTCAGCCCCTCTGTTTCAGCCCCTCTGTTTCTCGCCCTCTGTTTCAGCCCCTCTGATTCAGCCCCTCTGTTTCTCGCCCACTTTTTCAGCCCCTCTGATTCAGCCCCTCTGTTTCAGCCCCTCTGTTTCAGCCCCTCTGTTTCAGCCCCTCTATTTCAGCCCCTCTGTTTCAGCCCCTCTGTTTCAGGCTCTCTGTTTCAGCCCGTCTGTTTCAGCCCCTCTGTTTCAGCCCCTCTGTTTCTCGCCCTCTGTTTCAGCCCCTCTGTTTCAGCCGCTCTGTTTCTCACCCTCTGTTTCAGCCCCTCTGTTTCTCGCCCTCTGTTTCAGTCCCTCTGTTTCTAGCCCTCTGTTTCAGCCAATCTGTTTCTCGCCCTCTGTTTCAGACCCTCTGTTTCAGACCCTCAGTTTCTCGCCCGCTGTTTCTGCCCCTCTGTTTCTCGCCCTCTGTTTCAGCCCCTCAGTTTCTCGCCCTCTGTTTCAGCCCCGCTGATTCAGCACCTCTGTTTCAGCCCCTCTGAATCAGCCCCTCTGATTCAGCCCCTCTGTTTCAGACCCTCTGTTTCAGCCCCTCTGTTTCAGCCCCTCTGTTTCTCGCCCTCTGTTTCAGCCCCTCTGATTCAGCCCCTCTGTTTCTCGCCCACTTTTTCAGCCCCTCTGATTCAGCCCCTCTGTTTCAGCCCCTCTGATTCAGCCCCTCTGTTTCAGCCCCTCTATTTCAGCCCCTCTGTTTCAGCCCCTCTGTTTCAGGCTCTCTGTTTCAGCCCGTCTGTTTCAGCCCCTCTGTTTCAGCCCCTCTGTTTCTCGCCCGCTGTTTCAGTCCCTTAGTTTCTGGCCCTCTGTTTCAGCCCCTCTGTTTCTCGCTCTCTGTTTCAGCCCCTCTGTTTCAGCCCCTCTGTTTCTCGCCCTCTGTTTCAGCCCCTCTGTTTCTCGCCCTCTGTTTCAGCCCCTCTGTTTCAGCACCTCTGTTTCAGCCCCTCTGTTTCAGCCACCCTGTTTCAGCCCCTCTGTTTCAGCACCTCTGTTTCAGCCCCTCTGTTTCAGCCACCCTGTTTCAGCCTCTCTGTTTCAGGCCCTCTGTTTCAGCCCCTCTGTTTCAGCCCCTCTGTTTCTCGCCCTCTGTTTCAGCCCCTCTGATTCAGACCCTCTGTTTCAGCCCCTCTGTTTCTCCCCCTCTGTTTCAGCCCTTCTGTTTTAGCCCTCTGTTTCAGCCCATCTGTTTCTCACCCTCTGTTTCAGCCCCTCTGATTCAGCCCCTCTGTTTCAGCCCTCTGTTTCAGCCCCTCTGTTTCTCACCCTCTGTTTCAGCCCCTCTGTTTCAGGCTCTCTGTTTCAGACCGTCTGTTTCAGCCCCTCTGTTTCACGCCCTCTGATTTAGCCCTCTGATTCAGCACCTCTGTTTCTCGCCCTCTGTTTCAGCCCCTCTGTTTCAGCCCCTCTGTTTCAGCCGCTCTGTTTCTCACCCTCTGTTTCAGCCCCTCTGTTTCTCGCCCTCTGTTTCAGCCCCGCTGATTCAGCCCCTCTGTTTCAGCCCCTCTGAATCAGCCCCTCTGATTCAGCCCCTCTGTTTCAGACCCCGTGTTTCAGCCCCTGTCATTTAGCCCCTCTAATTCTCGCCCTCTGTTTCAGCCCCTCTGATTCAGACCCTCTGTTTCAACCCTTCTGATTCAGCCCCTCTGATTTAGCCCCTCTGATTCAGCCCCTCTGTTTCTCGCCCTCTGTTTCAGCCCTTCTGTTTCAGCCCCTCTGTTTCTTGCCCTCTGTTTCAGCCCCTCTGTTTCTCGCCCTCTGTTTCAGCCCCTCTGATTCAGCCCCTCTGTTTCAGCCCCTCTTATTCAGCCCCTCTGATTTAGCCCTCTGATTCAGCCCCTCTGTTTCTCGCCCTCTGTTTCAGCCCCTCTGTTTTTCGCCCTCTTCTTCAGCCCCTCTGTTTCAGCCCATCTGTTTCAGCCACTCTGTTTCTCGCCCTCTGTTTCAGCCCCTCTGTTTCTCGCCCTCTGTTTCAGCCCCTCTGTTTCTCACCCTCTGTTTCAGCCCCTCTGATTCAGCCCCTTTGTTTCTCGCCCTCTATTTCAGCCCCTCTGTTTCTCGCCCTCTGTTTCAGCCCCTCTGTTTCTCGCACTCTGTTTCAGCCCCACTGTTTCAGCCCCTCTGTTTCAGCCCCTCTGATTCAGCCCCTCTGTTTCTCGCCCTCTGTTTCAGCCCCTCTGTTTCTCGCCCTCTGTTTCAGCCCCTCTGTTTTTCGCCCTCTTTTTCAGCCCCTCTGTTTCAGCCCGTCTGTTTCAGCCACTCTGTTTCTCGCCCTCTGTTTCAGTCCCTCTGTTTCTCACCCTCTGTTTCAGCCCGTCTGTTTCAGCCCCTCTGTTTCAGCCCCTCTGTTTCTCGCCCTCTGTTTCAGTCCCTTAGTTTCTCGCCCTCTGTTTCAGCCCCTCTGTTTCTCGCCCTCTGTTTCAGCCCCTCTGTTTCAGCCCCTCTGTTTCTCGCCCTCTGTTTCAGCCCCTCGGTTTCTCGCCCTCCTTTTCAGCACCTCTGTTTCAGCCCCTCTGTTTCAGCCACCCTGTTTCAGCCCCTCTGTTTCAGGCCCTCTGTTTCAGCCCCTCTGTTTCACCCCCTCTGTTTCTCGCCCTCTGTTTCAGCCCCTCTGTTTCAGCCCCTCTGTTTCTCGCCCTCTGTTTCAGCCCCTCTGATTCAGACCCTCTGTTTCAGCCCCTCTGTTTCTCCCCCTCTGTTTCAGCCCTTCTGTTTTAGCCCTCTGTTTCAGCCCCTCTGTTTCTCACCCTCTGTTTCAGCCCCTCTGATTCAGCCCCTCTGTTTCAGCCCCCTGTTTCAGCCCCTCTGTTTCTCACCCTCTGTTTCAGCCCCTCTGATTCAGCCCCTCTGTTTCTCGCCCACTTTTTCAGCCCCTCTGATTCAGCCCCTCTGTTTCAGCCCCTCTGATTCAGCCCCTCTGTTTCAGCCCCTCTATTTCAGCCCCTCTGTTTCAGCCCCTCTGTTTCAGGCTCTCTGTTTCAGCCCGTCTGTTTCAGCCCCTCTGTTTCAGCCCCTCTGTTTCTCGCCCGCTGTTTCAGTCCCTTAGTTTATCGCCCTCTGTTTCAGCCCCTCTGTTTCTCGCCCTCTGTTTCAGCCCCTCTGTTTCAGCCCCTCTGTTTCTCGCCCTCTGTTTCAGCCCCTCTGTTTCTCGCCCTCTGTTTCAGCACCTCTGTTTCAGCCCCTCTGTTTCAGCCACCCTGTTTCAGCCCCTCTGTTTCAGCACGTCTGTTTCAGCCCCTCTGTTTCAGCCACCCTGTTTCAGCCCCTCTGTTTCAGGCCCTCTGTTTCAGCCCCTCTGTTTCACCCCCTCTGTTTCTCGCCCTCTGTTTCAGCCCCTCTGTTTCAGCCCCTCTGTTTCTCGCCCTCGGTTTCAGCCCCTCAGATTCAGACCCTCTGTTTCAGCCCCTCTGTTTCTCCCCCGCTGTTTCAGCCCTTCTGTTTTAGCCCTCTGTTTCAGCCCCTCTGTTTCTCACCCTCTGTTTCAGCCCCTCTGATTCAGCCCCTCTGTTTCAGCCCTCTGTTTCAGCCCCTCTGTTTCTCACCCTCTGTTTCAGCCCCTCTGATTCAGCCCCTCTGTTTCTCGCCCTCTGTTTCAGCCCCTCTGTTTCGCGCCCTCTGTTTCAGCCCCTCTGTTTCTCGCCCTCTGTTTCAGCCCCACTGTTTCAGCCCCTCTGTTTCAGCCCCTCTGTTTCTCGCCCTCTGTTTCAGCCCCTCTGTTTCTAGCCCTCTGTTTCAGCCAATCTGTTTCTCGCCCTCTGTTTCAGACCCTCTGTTTCAGACCCTCTGTTTCTCGCCCGCTGTTTCTGCCCCTCTGTTTCTCGCCCTCTGTTTCAGCCCCTCAGTTTCTCGCCCTCTGTTTCAGCCCCGCTGATTCAGCACCTCTGTTTCAGCCCCTCTGAATCAGCCCCTCTGATTCAGCTCCTCTGTTTCAGACCCTCTGTTTCAGCCCCTCTGTTTCAGCCCCTCTGTTTCAGCCCCGCTGAATCAGCCCCTCTGTTTCAGCCCCTCTGAATCAGCCCCTCTGATTCAGCCCCTCTGTTTCAGCCCCGCTGAATCAGCCCCTCGGTTTCAGCCCCTCTGAATCAGCCCCTCTGATTCAGACCCTCTGTTTCAACCCCTCTGATTCAGCCGCTCTGATTTAGCCCCTCTGATTCAGCCCCTCTGTTTCTCGCCCTCTTTTTCAGCCCCTCTGATTCATCCCCTCTGTTTCAGCCCCTCTGATTCAGCCCCTCTGTTTCAGCCCCTCTATTTCAGCCCCTCTGTTTCAGCCCCTCTGTTTCAGGCTCTCTGTTTCAGCCCGTCTGTTTCAGCCCCTCTGTTTCAGGCCCTCTGATTTAGCCCCTCTGTTTCTCACCCTCTGTTTCAGCCCCTCAGTTTCTCGCCCTCTGTTTCAGCCCCGCTGATTCAGCCCCTCTGTTTCAGCCCCTCTGAATCAGCCCCTCTGATTCAGCCCCTCTGTTTCAGACCCTCTGTTTCAGCCCCTCTCTTTCGGCCGCTCTAATTCTCGCCCTCTGTTTCAGCCCCTCTGATTCAACCCTCTGTTTCAACCCCTCTGATTCAGCCCCTCTGATTTAGCCACTCTGATTCAGCCCCTCTGTTTCTCGCCCTCTGTTTCAGCCCTTCTGTTTCAGCCCCTCTGTTTCTTGCCCTCTGTTTCAGCCCCTATGTTTCTCGCCCTCTGTTTCAGCCCCTCTGATTCAGCCCCTCTGTTTCAGCCGCTCTGATTCAGCCCCTCTGATTTAGCCCTCTGATTCAGCCCCTCTGTTTCTCGCCCTCTGTTTCAGCCCCTCTGTTTTTCGCCCTCTTTTTCAGCCCCTCTGTTTCAGCCCATCTGTTTCAGCCACTCTGTTTCTCGCCCTCTGTTTCAGCCCCTCTGTTTCTCGCCCTCTGTTTCAGCCCCTCTGTTTCTCACCCTCTGTTTCAGCCCCTCTGATTCAGCCCCTCTGTTTCTCGCCCTCTGTTTCAGCCCCTCTGTTTCTCGCCCTCTGTTTCAGCCCCTCTGTTTCTCGCCCTCTGTTTCAGCCCCACTGTTTCAGCCCCTCTGTTTCAGCCCCTCTGATTCAGCCCCTCTGTTTCTCGCCCTCTGTTTCAGCCCCTCTGTTTCTCGCCCTCTGTTTCAGCCCCTCTGTTTCTCGCCCTCTGTTTCAGCCCCTCTGTTTCTCACCCTCTGTTTCAGCCCCTCTGATTCAGCCCCTCTGTTTCTCGCCCTCTGTTTCAGCCCCTCTGTTTCTCGCCCTCTGTTTCAGCCCCTCTGTTTCTCGCCCTCTGTTTCAGCCCCACTGTTTCAGCCCCTCTGATTCAGCCCCTCTGTTTCTCGCCCTCTGTTTCAGCCCCTCTGTTTCTCGCCCTCTGTTTCAGCCCCTCTGTTTCTCGCCCTCTGTTTCAGCCCCTCTTTTTTTCGCCCTCTTTTTCAGCCCCTCTGTTTCAGCCCGTCTGTTTCAGCCACTCTGTTTCTCGCCCTCTGTTTCAGTCCCTCTGTTTCTCATCCTCTGTTTCAGCCCCTCTGATTCAGCCCCTCTGTTTCAGCCGCTCTGATTCAGCCCCTCTGATTTAGCCCTCTGATTCAGCCCCTCTGTTTCTCGCCCTCTGTTTCAGCCCCTCTGTTTTTCGCCCTCTTTTTCAGCCCCTCTGTTTCAGCCCATCTGTTTCAGCCACTCTGTTTCTCGCCCTCTGTTTCAGTCCCTCTGTTTCTCATCCTCTGTTTCAGCCCCTCTGATTCAGCCCCTCTGTTTCAGCCGATCTGATTCAGCCCCTCTGATTTAGCCCTCTGATTCAGCCCCTCTGTTTCTCGCCCTCTGTTTCAGCCCCTCTGTTTTTCGCCCTCTTTTTCAGCCCCTCTGTTTCAGCCCATCTGTTTCAGCCACTCTGTTTCTCGCCCTCTGTTTCAGCCCCTCTGTTTCTCGCCCTCTGTTTCAGCCCCTCTGTTTCTCACCCTCTGTTTCAGCCCCTCTGATTCAGCCCCTCTGTTTCTCGCCCTCTGTTTCAGCCCCTCTGTTTCTCGCCCTCTGTTTCAGCCCCTCTGTTTCTCGCCCTCTGTTTCAGCCCCACTGTTTCAGCCCCTCTGTTTCAGCCCCTCTGATTCAGCCCCTCTGTTTCTCGCCCTCTGTTTCAGCCCCTCTGTTTCTCGCCCTCTGTTTCAGCCCCTCTGTTTCTCGCCCTCTGTTTCAGCCCCTCTGTTTCTCACCCTCTGTTTCAGCCCCTCTGATTCAGCCCCTCTGTTTCTCGCCCTCTGTTTCAGCCCCTCTGTTTCTCGCCCTCTGTTTCAGCCCCTCTGTTTCTCGCCCTCTGTTTCAGCCCCACTGTTTCAGCCCCTCTGTTTCAGCCCCTCTGATTCAGCCCCTCTGTTTCTCGCCCTCTGTTTCAGCCCCTCTGTTTCTCGCCCTCTGTTTCAGCCCCTCTGTTTCTCGCCCTCTGTTTCAGCCCCTCTTTTTTTCGCCCTCTTTTTCAGCCCCTCTGTTTCAGCCCGTCTGTTTCAGCCACTCTGTTTCTCGCCCTCTGTTTCAGTCCCTCTGTTTCTCATCCTCTGTTTCAGCCCCTCTGATTCAGCCCCTCTGTTTCTCGCTCTCTGTTTCAGCCCCTCTGTTTCTCGCCCTCTGTTTCAGCCCCTCTGTTTCAGCCCCTCTGTATCTTGCCCTCTGTTTCAGCCCCTCTGTTTCTCGCCCTCTGTTTCAGCCCCTCTGTTTCTCGCCCTCTGTTTCTGCCCCTCTTTTCTTTCGCCCTCTGTTTCACCCCCTCAGTGTCTCGCCCTCTGTTTCAGCCCCTCTGAATCAGCCCCTCTGATTCAGCCCGTCTGTTTCAGACCCTCTGTTTCAGCCCCTCTGTTTCTTCCCGTCTGTTTCTCGCCCTCTGTTTCAGCCCCTATGTTTCTCGCCCTCTGTTTCAGCCCCTCTGTTTCTCGCCCTCTGTTTCAGCCCCTCTGTTTCAGCCGGTCTGTTTCTCGCCCTCTGTTTCTGCCCCTCTGTTTCTCGCCCTCTGTTTCAGCCCCTCAGTTTCTCGCCCTCTGTTTCAGCCCCGCTGATTCAGCCCCTCTGATTCAGCCCCTCTCTTTCTCGCCCTCTGTTTCAGCCCCTCTGTTTCTTGCCCTCTGTTTCAGCCCCTCTGTTTCTCGCCCTCTTTTTCAGCCCCACTGTTTCAGCCCCTCTGTTTCAGCCCCTCTGTTTCAACCCCTCTGTTTCAGCCCCTCTGTTTCTAGCCCTCTGTTTCAGCCACTCGGTTTCTCGCCCTCTGTTTCAGCCCCTCTGTTTCAGCCCCTCTGTTTCCCGCCCGCTGTTTCTGCCCCTCTGTTTCAGCCCCTCTGTTTCTCGCCCTCTGTTTCAGCCCCTCTGATTCAGCCCCTCTGTTTCAGACCCTCTGTTTCAGCCCCTCTGTTTCAGCCCCTCTGTTTCTCGCCCTCTGTTTCAGCCCCTCTGATTCAGACCCTCTGTTTCAGCCCCTCTGTTTCTCCCCCTCTGTTTCAGCCCTTCTGTTTCAGCCCCTCTGTTTCTTGCCCTTTGTTTCAGCTCCTCTGTTTCTCGCATTCTGTTTCAGCCCCTCTGATTCAGCCCCTCTGTTTCAGCCCCTCTGATTCAGGCCCTCTGATTTCGCCCTCTGATTCAGCACCTCTGTTTCTCGCCCTCTGTTTCAGCCCCTCTGTTTCAGCCCCTCTGTTTCAGCCCCTCTGTTTCTCACCCTCTGTTTCAGCCCCTCAGTTTCTCGCCCTCTGTTTCAGCCCCGCTGATTCAGCCCCTCTGTTTCAGCCCCTCTGAATCAGCTCCTCTGATTCAGCCCCTCTGTTTCAGACCCTCTGTTTCAGCCCCTCTGTTTCAGCCCCTCTATTTTTCGCCCTCTGTTTCAGCCCCTCTGTTTCTCTCCCTCTGTTTCAGGCTCTCTGTTTCAGCCCGTCTGTTTCAGCCCCTTTGTTTCTCGCCCTCTGTTTCAGTTCCTCTGTTTCAGCCCCTCTGTTTCAGCCCCTCTGATTCAGCCCCTCTGTTTCTCGCCCTCTGTTTCAGCCCCTCTGTTTCAGCCCCTCTGTTTCAGCCCCTCTGTTTCAGCCCCTCTGTTTCAGCCCTCTGTTTCAGCCCCTCTGTTTCTCACCCTCTGTTTCAGCCCCTCTGATTCAGCCCCTCTGTTTCTCGCCCACTTTTTCAGCCCCTCTGATTCAGCCCCTCTGTTTCAGCCCCTCTGATTCAGCCCCTCTGTTTCAGCCCCTCTATTTCAGCCCCTCTGTTTCAGCCCCTCTGTTTCAGGCTCTCTGTTTCAGCCCGTCTGTTTCAGCCCCTCTGTTTCAGCCCCTCTGTTTCTCGCCCGCTGTTTCAGTCCCTTAGTTTCTCGCCCTCTGTTTCAGCCCCTCTGTTTCTCGCCCTCTGTTTCAGCCCCTCTGTTTCAGCCCCTCTGTTTCTCGCCCTCTGTTTCAGCCCCTCTGTTTCTCGCCCTCTGTTTCAGCACCTCTGTTTCAGCCCCTCTGTTTCAGCCACCCTGTTTCAGCCCCTCTGTTTCAGCACCTCTGTTTCAGCCCCTCTGTTTCAGCCACCCTGTTTCAGCCCCTCTGTTTCAGGCCCTCTGTTTCAGCCCCTCTGTTTCACCCCCTCTGTTTCTCGCCCTCTGTTTCAGCCCCTCTGTTTCAGCCCCTCTGTTTCTCGCCCTCTGTTTCAGCCCCTCAGATTCAGACCCTCTGTTTCAGCCCCTCTGTTTCTCCCCCTCTGTTTCAGCCCTTCTGTTTTAGCCCTCTGTTTCAGCCCCTCTGTTTCTCACCCTCTGTTTCAGCCCCTCTGATTCAGCCCCTCTGTTTCAGCCCTCTGTTTCAGCCCCTCTGTTTCTCACCCTCTGTTTCAGCCCCTCTGATTCAGCCCCTCTGTTTCTCGCCCTCTGTTTCAGCCCCTCTGTTTCGCGCCCTCTGTTTCAGCCCCTCTGTTTCTCGCCCTCTGTTTCAGCCCCACTGTTTCAGCCCCTCTGTTTCAGCCCCTCTGTTTCTCGCCCTCTGTTTCAGCCCCTCTGTTTCTAGCCCTCTGTTTCAGCCAATCTGTTTCTCGCCCTCTGTTTCAGACCCTCTGTTTCAGACCCTCTGTTTCTCGCCCGCTGTTTCTGCCCCTCTGTTTCTCGCCCTCTGTTTCAGCCCCTCAGTTTCTCGCCCTCTGTTTCAGCCCCGCTGATTCAGCACCTCTGTTTCAGCCCCTCTGAATCAGCCCCTCTGATTCAGCTCCTCTGTTTCAGACCCTCTGTTTCAGCCCCTCTGTTTCAGCCCCTCTGTTTCAGCCCCGCTGAATCAGCCCCTCTGTTTCAGCCCCTCTGAATCAGCCCCTCTGATTCAGCCCCTCTGTTTCAGCCCCGCTGAATCAGCCCCTCGGTTTCAGCCCCTCTGAATCAGCCCCTCTGATTCAGACCCTCTGTTTCAACCCCTCTGATTCAGCCGCTCTGATTTAGCCCCTCTGATTCAGCCCCTCTGTTTCTCGCCCTCTTTTTCAGCCCCTCTGATTCATCCCCTCTGTTTCAGCCCCTCTGATTCAGCCCCTCTGTTTCAGCCCCTCTATTTCAGCCCCTCTGTTTCAGCCCCTCTGTTTCAGGCTCTCTGTTTCAGCCCGTCTGTTTCAGCCCCTCTGTTTCAGGCCCTCTGATTTAGCCCCTCTGTTTCTCACCCTCTGTTTCAGCCCCTCAGTTTCTCGCCCTCTGTTTCAGCCCCGCTGATTCAGCCCCTCTGTTTCAGCCCCTCTGAATCAGCCCCTCTGATTCAGCCCCTCTGTTTCAGACCCTCTGTTTCAGCCCCTCTCTTTCGGCCGCTCTAATTCTCGCCCTCTGTTTCAGCCCCTCTGATTCAACCCTCTGTTTCAACCCCTCTGATTCAGCCCCTCTGATTTAGCCACTCTGATTCAGCCCCTCTGTTTCTCGCCCCCTGTTTCAGCCCTTCTGTTTCAGCCCCTCTGTTTCTTGCCCTCTGTTTCAGCCCCTATGTTTCTCGCCCTCTGTTTCAGCCCCTCACATTCAGCCCCTCTGTTTCAGCCGCTCTGATTCAGCCCCTCTGATTTAGCCCTCTGATTCAGCCCCTCTGTTTCTCGCCCTCTGTTTCAGCCCCTCTGTTTTTCGCCCTCTTTTTCAGCCCCTCTGTTTCAGCCCATCTGTTTCAGCCACTCTGTTTCTCGCCCTCTGTTTCAGCCCCTCTGTTTCTCGCCCTCTGTTTCAGCCCCTCTGTTTCTCACCCTCTGTTTCAGCCCCTCTGATTCAGCCCCTCTGTTTCTCGCCCTCTGTTTCAGCCCCTCTGTTTCTCGCCCTCTGTTTCAGCCCCTCTGTTTCTCGCCCTCTGTTTCAGCCCCACTGTTTCAGCCCCTCTGTTTCAGCCCCTCTGATTCAGCCCCTCTGTTTCTCGCCCTCTGTTTCAGCCCCTCTGTTTCTCGCCCTCTGTTTCAGCCCCTCTGTTTCTCGTCCTCTGTTTCAGCCCCTCTGTTTCTCACCCTCTGTTTCAGCCCCTCTGATTCAGCCCCTCTGTTTCTCGCCCTCTGTTTCAGCCCCTCTGTTTCTCGCCCTCTGTTTCAGCCCCTCTGTTTCTCGCCCTCTGTTTCAGCCCCACTGTTTCAGCCCCTCTGTTTCAGCCCCTCTGATTCAGCCCCTCTGTTTCTCGCCCTCTGTTTCAGCCCCTCTGTTTCTCGCCCTCTGTTTCAGCCCCTCTGTTTCTCGCCCTCTGTTTCAGCCCCTCTTTTTTTCGCCCTCTTTTTCAGCCCCTCTGTTTCAGCCCGTCTGTTTCAGCCACTCTGTTTCTCGCCCTCTGTTTCAGTCCCTCTGTTTCTCATCCTCTGTTTCAGCCCCTCTGATTCAGCCCCTCTGTTTCAGCCGCTCTGATTCAGCCCCTCTGATTTAGCCCTCTGATTCAGCCCCTCTGTTTCTCGCCCTCTGTTTCAGCCCCTCTGTTTTTCGCCCTCTTTTTCAGCCCCTCTGTTTCAGCCCATCTGTTTCAGCCACTCTGTTTCTCGCCCTCTGTTTCAGTCCCTCTGTTTCTCATCCTCTGTTTCAGCCCCTCTGATTCAGCCCCTCTGTTTCAGCCGCTCTGATTCAGCCCCTCTGATTTAGCCCTCTGATTCAGCCCCTCTGTTTCTCGCCCTCTGTTTCAGCCCCTCTGTTTTTCGCCCTCTTTTTCAGCCCCTCTGTTTCAGCCCATCTGTTTCAGCCACTCTGTTTCTCGCCCTCTGTTTCAGCCCCTCTGTTTCTCGCCCTCTGTTTCAGCCCCTCTGTTTCTCACCCTCTGTTTCAGCCCCTCTGATTCAGCCCCTCTGTTTCTCGCCCTCTGTTTCAGCCCCTCTGTTTCTCGCCCTCTGTTTCAGCCCCTCTGTTTCTCGCCCTCTGTTTCAGCCCCACTGTTTCAGCCCCTCTGTTTCAGCCCCTCTGATTCAGCCCCTCTGTTTCTCGCCCTCTGTTTCAGCCCCTCTGTTTCTCGCCCTCTGTTTCAGCCCCTCTGTTTCTCGCCCTCTGTTTCAGCCCCTCTGTTTCTCACCCTCTGTTTCAGCCCCTCTGATTCAGCCCCTCTGTTTCTCGCCCTCTGTTTCAGCCCCTCTGTTTCTCGCCCTCTGTTTCAGCCCCTCTGTTTCTCGCCCTCTGTTTCAGCCCCACTGTTTCAGCCCCTCTGTTTCAGCCCCTCTGATTCAGCCCCTCTGTTTCTCGCCCTCTGTTTCAGCCCCTCTGTTTCTCGCCCTCTGTTTCAGCCCCTCTGTTTCTCGCCCTCTGTTTCAGCCCCTCTTTTTTTCGCCCTCTTTTTCAGCCCCTCTGTTTCAGCCCGTCTGTTTCAGCCACTCTGTTTCTCGCCCTCTGTTTCAGTCCCTCTGTTTCTCATCCTCTGTTTCAGCCCCTCTGATTCAGCCCCTCTGTTTCTCGCTCTCTGTTTCAGCCCCTCTGTTTCTCGCCCTCTGTTTCAGCCCCTCTGTTTCAGCCCCTCTGTATCTTGCCCTCTGTTTCAGCCCCTCTGTTTCTCGCCCTCTGTTTCAGCCCCTCTGTTTCTCGCCCTCTGTTTCTGCCCCTCTTTTCTTTCGCCCTCTGTTTCACCCCCTCAGTGTCTCGCCCTCTGTTTCAGCCCCTCTGAATCAGCCCCTCTGATTCAGCCCGTCTGTTTCAGACCCTCTGTTTCAGCCCCTCTGTTTCTTCCCGTCTGTTTCTCGCCCTCTGTTTCAGCCCCTATGTTTCTCGCCCTCTGTTTCAGCCCCTCTGTTTCTCGCCCTCTGTTTCAGCCCCTCTGTTTCAGCCGGTCTGTTTCTCGCCCTCTGTTTCTGCCCCTCTGTTTCTCGCCCTCTGTTTCAGCCCCTCAGTTTCTCGCCCTCTGTTTCAGCCCCGCTGATTCAGCCCCTCTGTTTCAGCCCCTCTGAATCAGCCCCTCTGATTCAGCCCGTCTGTTTCAGCCCCTCTGTTTCAGCCCCTCTGATTCAGCCCCTCTCTTTCTCGCCCTCTGTTTCAGCCCCTCTGTTTCTTGCCCTCTGTTTCAGCCCGTCTGTTTCTCGCCCTCTTTTTCAGCCCCACTGTTTCAGCCCCTCTGTTTCAGCCCCTCTGTTTCAACCCCTCTGTTTCAGCCCCTCTGTTTCTAGCCCTCTGTTTCAGCCACTCGGTTTCTCGCCCTCTGTTTCAGCCCCTCTGTTTCCCGCCCGCTGTTTCTGCCCCTCTGTTTCAGCCCCTCTGTTTCTCGCCCTCTGTTTCAGCCCCTCTGATTCAGCCCCTCTGTTTCAGACCCTCTGTTTCAGCCCCTCTGTTTCAGCCCCTCTGTTTCTCGCCCTCTGTTTCAGCCCCTCTGATTCAGACCCTCTGTTTCAGCCCCTCTGTTTCTCCCCCTCTGTTTCAGCCCTTCTGTTTCAGCCCCTCTGTTTCTTGCCCTTTGTTTCAGCTCCTCTGTTTCTCGCATTCTGTTTCAGCCCCTCTGATTCAGCCCCTCTGTTTCAGCCCCTCTGATTCAGGCCCTCTGATTTCGCCCTCTGATTCAGCACCTCTGTTTCTCGCCCTCTGTTTCAGCCCCTCTGTTTCAGCCCCTCTGTTTCAGCCCCTCTGTTTCTCACCCTCTGTTTCAGCCCCTCAGTTTCTCGCCCTCTGTTTCAGCCCCGCTGATTCAGCCCCTCTGTTTCAGCCCCTCTGAATCAGCTCCTCTGATTCAGCCCCTCTGTTTCAGACCCTCTGTTTCAGCCCCTCTGTTTCAGCCCCTCTATTTTTCGCCCTCTGTTTCAGCCCCTCTGTTTCTCTCCCTCTGTTTCAGGCTCTCTGTTTCAGCCCGTCTGTTTCAGCCCCTTTGTTTCTCGCCCTCTGTTTCAGTTCCTCTGTTTCAGCCCCTCTGTTTCAGCCCCTCTGATTCAGCCCCTCTGTTTCTCGCCCTCTGTTTCAGCCCCTCTGTTTCAGCCCCTCTGTTTCAACCCCTCTGTTTCAGCCCCTCTGTTTCAGCCCCTCTGTTTCTCGCCCTCTGTTTCAGCCCCTCTGTTTCTCGTCCTCTGTTTCAGCCCCTCTGTTTCAGCACCTCTGTTTCAGCCCCTCTGTTTCAGCCACTCTGTTTCAACCCCTCTGTTTCAGCCCCTCTGTTTCAGCCCCTCTGTTTCACGCCCTCTGTTTCTCGCCCTCTGTTTCAGCCCCTCGGTGTTTCGCCCTCTTTTTCAGCCCCTCTGTTTCAGCCCTCTGTTTCAGCCCCTCTGTTTCTCACCCTCTGTTTCAGCCCCTCTGATTCAGCCCCTCTGTTTCTCGCCCTCTGTTTCAGCCCCTCTGTTTCGCGCCCTCTGTTTCAGCCCCTCTGTTTCTCGCCCTCTGTTTCAGCCCCACTGTTTCAGCCCCTCTGTTTCAGCCCCTCTGTTTCAACCCCTCTGTTTCAGCCCCTCTGTTTCTAGCCCTCTGTTTCAGCCCCTCTGTTTCTCGCCCTCTGTTTCAGCCCCTCTGTTTCAGACACTCTGTTTCTGCCCCTCTGTTTCTCGCACTCTGTTTCAGCCCCTCAGTTTCTCGCCCTCTGTTTCAGCCCCGCTGATTCAGCCCCTCTGTTTCAGCCCGTCTGAATCAGCCCCTCTGATTCAGCCCCTCTGTTTCAGACCCACTGTTTCAGCCCCTCTGTTTCAGCCCCTCTGTTTCTCGCCCTCTGTTTCAGCCCCTCTGATTCAGCCCCTCTGTTTCAGCCACTCTGATTCAGCCCCTCTGTTTCAGCCCCTCTATTTCAGCCCCTCTGTTTCAGCCCCTCTGTTTCAGCCCCTCTGTTTCTCGCCCGCTGTTTCAGTGCCTTAGTTTATCGCCCTCTGTTTCAGCCCCTCTGTTTCTCGCCCTCTGTTTCAGCCCCTCTGTTTCAGCCCCTCTGTTTCTCGCCCTCTGTTTCAGCCCCTCTGTTTCAGCCCCTCAGTTTCTCGCCCTCTGTTTCCGCCCCGCTGATTCAGCCCCTCTGTTTCAGCCCCTCTGACTCAGCCCCTCTGATTCAGCCCCTCTGTTTCAGCCCCTCTGTTTCTCGCTCTCTGTTTCAGCCCCTCTGATTCAGACCCTCTGTTTCAGCCCCTCTGTTTCTCCCCCTCTGTTTCAGCCCCTCTGATTCAGCCCCTCTGTTTCTCGCCCTCTGTTTCAGCCCCTCTGTTTCGCGCCCTCTAATTCAGACCCTCTGTTTCAGCCCCTCTGTTTCAGCCCTCTGTTTCAGCCCCTCTGTTTCTCACCCTCTGTTTCAGCCCCTCTGATTCAGCCCCTCTGTTTCTCGCCCTCTGTTTCAGCCCCTTTGTTTCGCGCCCTCTGTTTCAGCCCCTCTGTTTCTCGCCCTCTGTTTCAGCCCCACTGTTTCAGCCCCTCTGTTTCAGCCCCTCTGTTTCAACCCCTCTGTTTCAGCCCCTCTGTTTCTCGCCCTGTGTTTCAGCCCCTCTGTTTCTCGCCCTCTGTTTCAGCCCCTCTGATTCAGACCCTCTGTTTCAGCCCCTCTGTTTCTTGCCCTGTGTTTCAGCCCCTCTGTTTCTCGCCCTCTGTTTCAGCCCCTCTGATTCAGACCCTCTGTTTCAGCCCCTCTGTTTCTTGCCCTTTGTTTCAGCCCCTCTGATTCAGCCCCTCTGTTTGTCGCCCTCTGTTTCAGCCCCTCTGTTTCAGCCCCTCTGTTTCTCGCCCTCTGTTTCAGCCCCTCTGATTCAGACCCTCTGTTTCAGCCCCTCTGTTTCTCCCCCTCTGTTTCAGCCCCTCTGATTCAGCCCCTCTGTTTCTCGCCCTCTGTTTCAGCCCCTCTGTTTCTCGCCCTCTGTTTCAGCCCCTCTGTTTCTCGCCCTCTGTTTCAGCCCCACTGTTTCAGCCCCTCTGTTTCAGCCCCTCTGATTCAGCCCCTCTGTTTCTCGCCCTCTGTTTCAGCCCCTCTGTTTCTCGCCCTCTGTTTCAGCCCCTCTGTTTCTCGCCCTCTTTTTCAGCCCCTCTGTTTCAGCCCGTCTGTTTCAGCCACTCTGTTTCTCGCCCTCTGTTTCAGTCCCTCTGTTTCTCATCCTCTGTTTCAGCCCCTCTGATTCAGCCCCTCTGTTTCTCGCTCTCTGTTTCAGCCCCTCTGTTTCTCGCCCTCTGTTTCAGCCCCTCTGTTTCTCGCCCTCTGTTTCAGCCCCTCTGTATCTTGCCCTCTGTTTCAGCCCCTCTGTTTCTCGCCCTCTGTTTCAGCCCCTCTGTTTCAGCCGCTCTGTTTCTAGCCCTCTGTTTCTGCCCCTCTTTTCTTTCGCCCTCTGTTTCACCCCCTCAGTGTCTCGCCCTCTGTTTCAGCCCCTCTGAATCAGCCCCTCTGATTCAGCCCGTCTGTTTCAGACCCTCTGTTTCAGCCCCTCTGTTTCTTCCCGTCTGTTTCTCACCCTCTGTTTCAGCCCCTATGTTTCTCGCCCTCTGTTTCAGCCCCTCTGTTTCTCGCCCTCTGTTTCAGCCCCTCTGTTTCAGCCGGTCTGTTTCTCGCCCTCTGTTTCTGCCCCTCTGTTTCTCGCCCTCTGTTTCAGCCCCTCAGTTTCTCGCCCTCTGTTTCAGCCCCGCTGATTCAGCCCCTCTGTTTCAGCCCCTCTGAATCAGCCCCTCTGATTCAGCCCGTCTGTTTCAGCCCCTCTGTTTCAGCCCCTCTGATTCAGCCCCTCTCTTTCTCGCCCTTGTTTCAGCCCCTCTGTTTCTTGCCCTCTGTTTCAGCCCCTCTGTTTCTCGCCCTCTTTTTCAGCCCCACTGTTTCAGCCCCTCTGTTTCAGCCCCTCTGTTTCAACCCCTCTGTTTCAGCCCCTCTGTTTCTAGCCCTCTGTTTCAGCCACTCGGTTTCTCGCCCTCTGTTTCAGCCCCTCTGTTTCAGCCCCTCTGTTTCCCGCCCGCTGTTTCTCCCCCTCTGTTTCAGCCCCTCTGTTTCTCGCCCTCTGTTTCAGCCCCTCTGATTCAGCCCCTCTGTTTCAGACCCTCTGTTTCAGCCCCTCTGTTTCAGCCCCTCTGTTTCTCGCCCTCTGTTTCAGCCCCTCTGATTCAGACCCTCTGTTTCAGCCCCTCTGTTTCTCCCCCTCTGTTTCAGCCCTTCTGTTTCAGCCCCTCTGTTTCTTGCCCTTTGTTTCAGCTCCTCTGTTTCTCGCATTCTGTTTCAGCCCCTCTGATTCAGCCCCTCTGTTTCAGCCCCTCTGATTCAGGCCCTCTGATTTCGCCCTCTGATTCAGCACCTCTGTTTCTCGCCCTCTGTTTCAGCCCCTCTGTTTCAGCCCCTCTGTTTCAGCCCCTCTGTTTCTCACCCTCTGTTTCAGCCCCTCAGTTTCTCGCCCTCTGTTTCAGCCCCGCTGATTCAGCCCCTCTGTTTCAGCCCCTCTGAATCAGCTCCTCTGATTCAGCCCCTCTGTTTCAGACCCTCTGTTTCAGCCCCTCTGTTTCAGCCCCTCTATTTTTCGCCCTCTGTTTCAGCCCCTCTGTTTCTCTCCCTCTGTTTCAGGCTCTCTGTTTCAGCCCGTCTGTTTCAGCCCCTTTGTTTCTCGCCCTCTGTTTCAGTTCCTCTGTTTCAGCCCCTCTGTTTCAGCCCCTCTGATTCAGCCCCTCTGTTTCTCGCCCTCTGTTTCAGCCCCTCTGTTTCAGCCCCTCTGTTTCAGCCCCTCTGTTTCTCGCCCTCTGTTTCAGCCCCTCTGTTTCTCGCCCTCTGTTTCAGCCCCTCTGTTTCTGCACCTCTGTTTCAGCCCCTCTGTTTCAGCCACTCTGTTTCAACCCCTCTGTTTCAGCCCCTCTGTTTCAGCCCCTCTGTTTCACGCCCTCTGTTTCTCGCCCTCTGTTTCAGCCCCTCGGTGTTTCGCCCTCTTTTTCAGCCCCTCTGTTTCAGCCCTCTGTTTCAGCCCCTCTGTTTCTCACCCTCTGTTTCAGCCCCTCTGTTTCAGCCCCTCTGATTCAGCCCCTCTGTTTCAGCCCCTCTATTTCAGCCCCTCTGTTTCAGCCCCTCTGTTTCAGCCCCTCTGTTTCTCGCCCTCTGTTTCAGCCCCTCTGTTTCAGCCCCTCAGTTTCTCGCCCTCTGATTCCGCCCCGCTGATTCAGCCCCTCTGTTTCAGCCCCTCTGACTCAGCCCCTCTGATTCAGCCCCTCTGTTTCAGCCCCTCTGTTTCTCGCCCTCTGTTTCAGCCCCTCTGATTCAGACCCTCTGTTTCAGCCCCTCTGTTTCTCCCCCTCTGTTTCAGCCCCTCTGATTCAGCCCCTCTGTTTCTCGCCCTCTGTTTCAGCCCCTCTGTTTCGCGCCCTCTGATTCAGACCCTCTGTTTCAGCCCCTCTGTTTCAGCCCTCTGTTTCAGCCCCTCTGTTTCTCACCCTCTGTTTCAGCCCCTCTGATTCAGCCCCTCTGTTTCTCGCCCTCTGTTTCAGCCCCTCTGTTTCAGCCCCTCAGTTTCTCGCCCTCTGTTTCCGCCCCGCTGATTCAGCCCCTCTGTTTCAGCCCCTCTGACTCAGCCCCTCTGATTCAGCCCCTCTGTTTCAGCCCCTCTGTTTCTCGCACTCTGTTACAGCCCCTCTGTTTCAGCCCCTCAGTTTCTCGCCCTCTGTTTCCGCCCCGCTGATTCAGCCCCTCTGTTTCAGCCCCTCTGACTCAGCCCCTCTGATTCAGCCCCTCTGTTTCAGCCCCTCTGTTTCTCGCCCTCTGTTTCAGCCCCTCTGATTCAGACCCTCTGTTTCAGCCCCTCTGTTTCTCCCCCTCTGTTTCAGCCCCTCTGATTCAGCCCCTCTGTTTCTCGCCCTCTGTTTCAGCCCCTCTGTTTCGCGCCCTCTGATTCAGACCCTCTGTTTCAGCCCCTCTGTTTCAGCCCTCTGTTTCAGCCCCTCTGTTTCTCACCCTCTGTTTCAGCCCCTCTGATTCAGCCCCTCTGTTTCTCGCCCTCTGTTTCAGCCCCTCTGTTTCGCGCCCTCTGTTTCAGCCCCTCTGTTTCTCGCCCTCTGTTTCAGCCCCACTGTTTCAGCCCCTCTGTTTCAGCCCCTCTGTTTCAACCCCTCTGTTTCAGCCCCTCTGTTTCTCGCCCTGTGTTTCAGCCCCTCTGTTTCTCCCCCTCTGTTTCAGCCCCTCTGATTCAGACCCTCTGTTTCAGCCCCTCTGTTTCTTGCCCTGTGTTTCAGCCCCTCTGTTTCTCGCCCTCTGTTTCAGCCCCTCTGATTCAGACCCTCTGTTTCAGCCCCTCTGTTTCTTGCCCTTTGTTTCAGCCCCTCTGATTCAGCCCCTCTGTTTCAGACCCTCTGTTTCAGCCCCTCTGTTTCAGCCCCTCTGTTTCTCGCCCTCTGTTTCAGCCCCTCTGTTTCTCGCCCTGTGTTTCAGCCCCTCTGTTTCTCGCCCTCTGTTTCAGCCCCTCTGATTCAGACCCTCTGTTTCAGCCCCTCTGTTTCTTGCCCTGTGTTTCAGCCCCTCTGTTTCTCGCCCTCTGTTTCAGCCCCTCTGATTCAGACCCTCTGTTTCAGCCCCTCTGTTTCTTGCCCTTTGTTTCCGCCCCTCTGATTCAGCCCCTCTGTTTGTCGCCCTCTGTTTCAGCCCCTCTGTTTCAGCCCCTCTGTTTCTCGCCCTCTGTTTCAGCCCCTCTGATTCAGACCCTCTGTTTCAGCCCCTCTGTTTCTCCCCCTCTGTTTCAGCCCCTCTGATTCAGCCCCTCTGTTTCTCGCCCTCTGTTTCAGCCCCTCTGTTTCTCGCCCTCTGTTTCAGCCCCTCTGTTTCTCGCCCTCTGTTTCAGCCCCACTGTTTCAGCCCCTCTGTTTCAGCCCCTCTGATTCAGCCCCTCTGTTTCTCGCCCTCTGTTTCAGCCCCTCTGTTTCTCGCCCTCTGTTTCAGCCCCTCTGTTTCTCGCCCTCTTTTTCAGCCCCTCTGTTTCAGCCCGTCTGTTTCAGCCACTCTGTTTCTCGCCCTCTGTTTCAGTCCCTCTGTTTCTCATCCTCTGTTTCAGCCCCTCTGATTCAGCCCCTCTGTTTCTCGCTCTCTGTTTCAGCCCCTCTGTTTCTCGCCCTCTGTTTCAGCCCCTCTGTTTCTCGCCCTCTGTTTCAGCCCCTCTGTATCTTGCCCTCTGTTTCAGCCCCTCTGTTTCTCGCCCTCTGTTTCAGCCCCTCTGTTTCAGCCGCTCTGTTTCTAGCCCTCTGTTTCTGCCCCTCTTTTCTTTCGCCCTCTGTTTCACCCCCTCAGTGTCTCGCCCTCTGTTTCAGCCCCTCTGAATCAGCCCCTCTGATTCAGCCCGTCTGTTTCAGACCCTCTGTTTCAGCCCCTCTGTTTCTTCCCGTCTGTTTCTCACCCTCTGTTTCAGCCCCTATGTTTCTCGCCCTCTGTTTCAGCCCCTCTGTTTCTCGCCCTCTGTTTCAGCCCCTCTGTTTCAGCCGGTCTGTTTCTCGCCCTCTGTTTCTGCCCCTCTGTTTCTCGCCCTCTGTTTCAGCCCCTCAGTTTCTCGCCCTCTGTTTCAGCCCCGCTGATTCAGCCCCTCTGTTTCAGCCCCTCTGAATCAGCCCCTCTGATTCAGCCCGTCTGTTTCAGCCCCTCTGTTTCAGCCCCTCTGATTCAGCCCCTCTCTTTCTCGCCCTCTGTTTCAGCCCCTCTGTTTCTTGCCCTCTGTTTCAGCCCCTCTGTTTCTCGCCCTCTTTTTCAGCCCCACTGTTTCAGCCCCTCTGTTTCAGCCCCTCTGTTTCAACCCCTCTGTTTCAGCCCCTCTGTTTCTAGCCCTCTGTTTCAGCCACTCGGTTTCTCGCCCTCTGTTTCAGCCCCTCTGTTTCAGCCCCTCTGTTTCCCGCCCGCTGTTTCTGCCCCTCTGTTTCAGCCCCTCTGTTTCTCGCCCTCTGTTTCAGCCCCTCTGATTCAGCCCCTCTGTTTCAGACCCTCTGTTTCAGCCCCTCTGTTTCAGCCCCTCTGTTTCTCGCCCTCTGTTTCAGCCCCTCTGATTCAGACCCTCTGTTTCAGCCCCTCTGTTTCTCCCCCTCTGTTTCAGCCCTTCTGTTTCAGCCCCTCTGTTTCTTGCCCTTTGTTTCAGCTCCTCTGTTTCTCGCATTCTGTTTCAGCCCCTCTGATTCAGCCCCTCTGTTTCAGCCCCTCTGATTCAGGCCCTCTGATTTCGCCCTCTGATTCAGCACCTCTGTTTCTCGCCCTCTGTTTCAGCCCCTCTGTTTCAGCCCCTCTGTTTCAGCCCCTCTGTTTCTCACCCTCTGTTTCAGCCCCTCAGTTTCTCGCCCTCTGTTTCAGCCCCGCTGATTCAGCCCCTCTGTTTCAGCCCCTCTGAATCAGCTCCTCTGATTCAGCCCCTCTGTTTCAGACCCTCTGTTTCAGCCCCTCTGTTTCAGCCCCTCTATTTTTCGCCCTCTGTTTCAGCCCCTCTGTTTCTCTCCCTCTGTTTCAGGCTCTCTGTTTCAGCCCGTCTGTTTCAGCCCCTTTGTTTCTCGCCCTCTGTTTCAGTTCCTCTGTTTCAGCCCCTCTGTTTCAGCCCCTCTGATTCAGCCCCTCTGTTTCTCGCCCTCTGTTTCAGCCCCTCTGTTTCTCGCCCTCTGTTTCAGCCCCTCTGTTTCTCGCCCTCTGTTTCAGCCCCTCTGTTTCAGCACCTCTGTTTCAGCCCCTCTGTTTCAGCCACTCTGTTTCAACCCCTCTGTTTCAGCCCCTCTGTTTCAGCCCCTCTGTTTCAAGCCCTCTGTTTCTCGCCCTCTGTTTCAGCCCCTCGGTGTTTCGCCCTCTTTTTCAGCCCCTCTGTTTCAGCCCTCTGTTTCAGCCCCTCTGTTTCTCACCCTCTGTTTCAGCCCCTCTGTTTCAGCCCCTCTGATTCAGCCCCTCTGTTTCAGCCCCTCTATTTCAGCCCCTCTGTTTCAGCCCCTCTGTTTCAGCCCCTCTGTTTCTCGCCCTCTGTTTCAGCCCCTCTGTTTCAGCCCCTCAGTTTCTCGCCCTCTGTTTCCGCCCCGCTGATTCAGCCCCTCTGTTTCAGCCCCTCTGACTCAGCCCCTCTGATTCAGCCCCTCTGTTTCAGCCCCTCTGTTTCTCGCCCTCTGTTTCAGCCCCTCTGATTCAGACCCTCTGTTTCAGCCCCTCTGTTTCTCCCCCTCTGTTTCAGCCCCTCTGATTCAGCCCCTCTGTTTCTCGCCCTCTGTTTCAGCCCCTCTGTTTCAGCCCCTCTGATTCAGCCCCTCTGTTTCAGCCCCTCTATTTCAGCCCCTCTGTTTCAGCCCCTCTGTTTCAGCCCCTCTGTTTCTCGCCCTCAGTTTCAGCCCCTCTGTTTCAGCCCTCAGTTTCTCGCCCTCTGTTTCCGCCCCGCTGATTCAGCCCCTCTGTTTCAGCCCCTCTGACTCAGCCCCTCTGATTCAGCCCCTCTGTTTCAGCCCCTCTGTTTCTCGCCCTCTGTTTCAGCCCCTCTGATTCAGACCCTCTGTTTCAGCCCCTCTGTTTCTCCCCCTCTGTTTCAGCCCCTCTGATTCAGCCCCTCTGTTTCTCGCCCTCTGTTTCAGCCCCTCTGTTTCAGCCCTCTGTTTCAGCCCCTCTGTTTCTCACCCTCTGTTTCAGCCCCTCTGATTCAGCCCCTCTGTTTCTCGCCCTCTGTTTCAGCCCCTCTGTTTCAGCCCCTCAGTTTCTTGCACTCTGTTTCCGCCCCGCTGATTCAGCCCCTCTGTTTCAGCCCCTCTGACTCAGCCCCTCTGATTCAGCCCCTCTGTTTCAGCCCCTCTGTTTCTCGCCCTCTGTTACAGCCCCTCTGTTTCAGCCCCTCAGTTTCTCGCCCTCTGTTTCCGCCCCGCTGATTCAGCCCCTCTGTTTCAGCCCCTCTGACTCAGCCCCTCTGATTCAGCCCCTCTGTTTCAGCCCCTCTGTTTCTCGCCCTCTGTTTCAGCCCCTCTGATTCAGACCCTCTGTTTCAGCCCCTCTGTTTCTCCCCCTCTGTTTCAGCCCCTCTGATTCAGCCCCTCTGTTTCTCGCCCTCTGTTTCAGCCCCTCTGTTTCGCGCCCTCTGATTCAGACCCTCTGTTTCAGCCCCTCTGTTTCAGCCCTCTGTTTCAGCCCCTCTGTTTCTCACCCTCTGTTTCCGCCCCTCTGATTCAGCCCCTCTGTTTCTCGCCCTCTGTTTCAGCCCCTCTGTTTCGCGCCCTCTGTTTCAGCCCCTCTGTTTCTCGCCCTCTGTTTCAGCCCCACTGTTTCAGCCCCTCTGTTTCAGCCCCTCTGTTTCAACCCCTCTGTTTCAGCCCCTCTGTTTCTCGCCCTGTGTTTCAGCCCCTCTGTTTCTCCCCCTCTGTTTCAGCCCCTCTGATTCAGACCCTCTGTTTCAGCCCCTCTGTTTCTTGCCCTGTGTTTCAGCCCCTCTGTTTCTCGCCCTCTGTTTCAGCCCCTCTGATTCAGACCCTCTGTTTCAGCCCCTCTGTTTCTTGCCCTTTGTTTCAGCCCCTCTGATTCAGCCCCTCTGTTTCAGACCCTCTGTTTCAGCCCCTCTGTTTCAGCCCCTCTGTTTCTCGCCCTCTGTTTCAGCCCCTCTGATTCAGACCCTCTGTTTCAGCCCCTCTGTTTCTCCCCCTCTGTTTCAGCCCTTCTGTTTCAGCCCCTCTGTTTCTTACCCTTTGTTTCAGCTCCTCTGTTTCTCGCATTCTGTTTCAGCCCCTCTGATTCAGCCCCTCTGTTTCAGCCCCTCTGATTCAGGCCCTCTGATTTCGCCCTCTGATTCAGCACCTCTGTTTCTCGCCCTCTGTTTCAGCCCCTCTGTTTCAGCCCCTCTGTTTCAGCCCCTCTGTTTCTCACCCTCTGTTTCAGCCCCTCAGTTTCTCGCCCTCTGTTTCAGCCCCGCTGATTCAGCCCCTCTGTTTCAGCCCCTCTGAATCAGCTCCTCTGATTCAGCCCCTCTGTTTCAGACCCTCTGTTTCAGCCCCTCTGTTTCAGCCCCTCTATTTTTCGCCCTCTGTTTCAGCCCCTCTGTTTCTCTCCCTCTGTTTCAGGCTCTCTGTTTCAGCCCGTCTGTTTCAGCCCCTTTGTTTCTCGCCCTCTGTTTCAGTTCCTCTGTTTCAGCCCCTCTGTTTCAGCCCCTCTGATTCAGCCCCTCTGTTTCTCGCCCTCTGTTTCAGCCCCTCTGTTTCAGCCCCTCTGTTTCAGCCCCTCTGTTTCAGCCCCTCTGTTTCAGCCCCTCTGTTTCTCGCCCTCTGTTTCAGTTCCTCTGTTTCAGCCCCTCTGTTTCAGCCCCTCTGATTCAGCCCCTCTGTTTCTCGCCCTCTGTTTCAGCCCCTCTGTTTCAGCCCCTCTGTTTCAGCCCCTCTGTTTCTCGCCCTCTGTTTCAGCCCCTCTGTTTCAGCACCTCTGTTTCAGCCCCTCTGTTTCAGCCACTCTGTTTCAACCCCTCTGTTTCAGCCCCTCTGTTTCAGCCCCTCTGTTTCACGCCCTCTGTTTCTCGCCCTCTGTTTCAGCCCCTCTGTGTTTCGCCCTCTTTTTCAGCCCCTCTGTTTCAGCCCTCTGTTTCAGCCCCTCTGTTTCTCACCCTCTGTTTCAGCCCCTCTGTTTCAGCCCCTCTGTTTCTCGCCCTCTGTTTCAGCCCCTCTGTTTCGCGCCCTCTGTTTAAGCCCCTCTGTTTCTCGCCCTCTGTTTCAGCCCCACTGTTTCAGCCCCTCTGTTTCAGCCCCTCTGTTTCAACCCCTCTGTTTCAGCCCCTCTGTTTCTAGCCCTCTGTTTCAGCCAATCTGTTTCTCGCCCTCTGTTTCAGCCCCTCTGAATCAGCCCCTCTGATTCAGCCCCTCTGTTTCAGACCCTCTGTTTCAGCCCCTCTGTTTCAGCCCCTCTGTTTCTCGCCCTCTGTTTCAGCCCCTCTGATTCAGCCCCTCTGTTTCAGCCCCACTGATTCAGCCCCTCTGTTTCAGCCCCTCTATTTCAGCCCCTCTGTTTCAGCCCCTCTGTTTCAGCCCCTCTGTTTCTCGCCCGCTGTTTCAGTCCCTTAGTTTATCGCCCTCTGTTTCAGCCCCTCTGTTTCTCGCCCTCTGTTTCAGCCCCTCTGTTTCAGCCCCTCTGTTTCTCGCCCTCTGTTTCAGCCCCTCTGTTTCAGCCCCTCAGTTTCTCGCCCTCTGTTTCAGCCCAGCTGATTCAGCCCCTCTGTTTCAGCCCCTCTGACTCAGCCCCTCTGATTCAGCCCCTCTGTTTCAGCCCCTCTGTTTCTCGCCCTCTGTTTCAGCCCCTCTGATTCAGACCCTCTGTTTCAGCCCCTCTGTTTCTCCCCCTCTGTTTCAGCCCCTCTGATTCAGCCCCTCTGTTTCTCGCCCTCTGTTTCAGCCCCTCTGTTTCGCGCTCTCTGATTCAGACCCTCTGTTTCAGCCCCTCTGTTTCAGCCCTCTGTTTCAGCCCCTCTGTTTCTCACCCTCTGTTTCAGCCCCTCTGATTCAGCCCCTCTGTTTCTCGCCCTCTGTTTCAGCCCCTCTGTTTCGCGCCCTCTGTTTCAGCCCCTCTGTTTCTCGCCCTCTGTTTCAGCCCCACTGTTTCAGCCCCTCTGTTTCAGCCCCTCTGTTTCAAAACCTCAGTTTCAGCCCCTCTGTTTCTCGCCCTGTGTTTCAGCCCCTCTGTTTCTCGCCCTCTGTATCAGCCCCTCTGATTCAGAGCCTCTGTTTCAGCCCCTCTGTTTCTTGCCCTTTGTTTCAGCCCCTCTGTTTCTCGCATTCTGTTTCAGCCCCTCTGATTCAGCCCCTCTGTTTCAGCCCCTCTGATTCAGCCCCTCTGTTTCAGCCCCTCTGTTTCAGCCCCTCTGTTTCTCACCCTCTGTTTCAGCCCCTCAGTTTCTCACCCTTTGTTTCAGCCCCGCTGATTCAGCCCCTCTGTTTCAGCCCCTCTGAATCAGCCCCTCTGATTCAGCCCCTCTGTTTCAGACCCTCTGTTTCAGCCCCTCTGTTTCAGCCCCTCTGTTTTTCGCCCTCTGTTTCAACCACTCTGTTTCTCGCCCTCTGTTTCAGGCTCTCTGTTTCAGCCCGTCTGTTTCAGCACCTCTGTTTCTGCCCCTCTGTTTCTGGCCCTCTGTTTCTCGCCCGCTGTTTCAACCCCTTTGTTTCTCGCCCTCTGTTTCAGTTCCTCTGTTTCAGCCCCTCTGATTCAGCCCCTCTGATTCAGCCCCTCTGTTTCTCGCCCTCTGTTTCAGCCCCTCTGTTTCAGCCCCTCTGTTTCAGCCCCTCTGTTTCAGCCCCTCTGTTTCTCGCCCTCTGTTTCAGCCCCTCTGTTTCTCGCCCTCTGTTTCAGCCCCTCTGTTTCAGCACCTCTGTTTCAGCCCCTCTGTTTCAGCCACTCTGTTTCAGCCCCTCTGTTTCAGCCCCTCTGTTTCAGCCCCTCTGTTTCACGCCCTCTGTTTCTCGCCCTCTGTTTCAGCCCCTCTGTTTTTCGCCCTCTTTTTCAGCTCCCCCGGTTTCAGCCCTCTGTTTCAGCCCCTCTGTTTCTCACCCTCTGTTTCAGCCCCTCTGATTCAGCCCCTCTGTTTCTCGCCCTCTGTTTCAGCCCCTCTGTTTCAGCCCCTCTGTTTCAGCCCCTCTGTTTCTCACCCTCTGTTTCAGAACCTCAGTTTCTCGCCCTCTGTTTCAGCCCCGCTGATTCAGCCCCTCTGTTTCAGCCGCTCTGAATCAGCACCTCTGATTCAGCCCCTCTGTTTCAGACCCTCTGTTTCAGCCCCTCTGTTTCAGCCCCTCTGTTTTTCGCCCTCTGTTTCAGCCCCTCTGTTTCTCTCCCTCTGTTTCAGGCTCTCTGTTTCAGCCCGTCTGTTTCAGCACCTCTGTTTCTGCCCCTGTGTTTCTGGCCCTCTGTTTCTCGCCCGCTGTTTCAGCCCCTTTGTTTCTCGCCCTCGGTTTCAGTTCCTCTGTTTCAGCCCCTCTGTTTCAGCCCCTCTGATTCAGCCCCTCGGTTTCTCGCCCTCTGTTTCAGCCCCTCTGTTTCAGCCCATCTGTTTCAGCCCCTCTGTTTCAGCCCCTCTGTTTCAGCCCCTCTGTTTCTCGCCCTCTGTTTCAGCCCCTCTGTTTCAGCACCTCTGTTTCAGCCCCTCTGTTTCAGCCACTCTGTTTCAGCCCCTCTGTTTCACGCCCTCTGTTTCTCGCCCTCTGTTTCAGCCCCTGTTTTTCGCCCTCTTTTTCAGCCCCTCTGTTTCTCACCCTCTGTTTCAGCCCCTCTGATTCAGCCCCTCTGTTTCTCGCCCTCTGTTTCAGCCCCTCTGTTTCGCGCCCTCTGTTTCAGCCCCTCTGTTTCTCGCCCTCTGTTTCAGCCCCACTGTTTCAGCCCCTCTGTTTCAGCCCCTCTGTTTCAACCCCTCTGTTTCAGCCCCTCTGTTTCTAGCCCTCTGTTTCAGCCAATCTGTTTCTCGCCCTCTGTTTCAGCCCCTCTGTTTCAGACACTCTGTTTCTCGCCCGCTGTTTCTGCCCCTCTGTTTCTCGCCCTCTGTTTCAGCCCCTCAGTTTCTCGCCCTCTGTTTCAGCCCCGCTGATTCAGCCCCTCTGTTTCAGCCCCTCTGAATCAGCCCCTCTGATTCAGCCCCTCTGTTTCAGACCCTCTGTTTCAGCCCCTCTGTTTCAGCCCCTCTGTTTTTCGCCCTCTGTTTCAGCCCCTCTGTTTCTCTCCCTCTGTTCCAGGCTCTCTGTTTCAGCCCGTCTGTTTCAGCACCTCTGTTTCTGCCCCTGTGTTTCTGGCCCTCTGTTTCTCGCCCGCTGTTTCAGCCCCTTTGTTTCTCGCCCTCTGTTTCAGTTCCTCTGTTTCAGCCCCTCTGTTTCAGCCCCTCTGATTCAGCGCCTCTGTTTCTCGCCCTCTGTTTCAGCCCCTCTGTTTCAGCCCCTCTGTTTCAGCCCCTCTGTTTCAGCCCCTCTGTTTCAGCCCCTCTGTTTCTCGCCCTCTGTTTCAGCCCCTCTGTTTCTCGCCCTCTGTTTCAGCCCCTCTGTTTCAGCACCTCTGTTTCAGCCCCTCTGTTTCAGCCACTCTGTTTCAGCCCCTCTGTTTCAGCCCCTCTGTTTCAGCCCCTCTGTTTCACGCCCTCTGTTTCTCGCCCTCTGTTTCAGCCCCTCTGTTTTTCGCCCTCTTTTTCAGCCCCTCTGTTTCAGCCCTCTGTTTCAGCCCCTCTGTTTCTCACCCTCTGTTTCAGCCCCTCTGATTCAGCCCCTCTGTTTCTCGCCCTCTGTTTCAGCCCCTCTGTTTCACGCCCTCTGTTTCAGCCCCTCTGTTTCTCGCCCTCTTTTTCAGCCCCACTGTTTCAGCCCCTCTGATTCAGCCCCTCTGTTTCTCGCCCTCTTTTTCAGCCCCTCTGTTTCTAGCCCTCTGTTTCAGCCAATCTGTTTCTCGCCCTCTGTTTCTGCCCCTCTGTTTCTCGCCCTCTGTTTCAGCCCCTCAGTTTCTCGCCCTCTGTTTCAGCCCCGCTGATTCAGCCCCTCTGTTTTAGCCCCTCTGAATCAGCCCCTCTGATTCAGACCCTCTGTTTCAACCCCTCTGATTCAGCCCCTCTGATTTAGCCCCTCTGATTCAGCCCCTCTGTTTCTCGCCCTCTTTTTCAGCCCCTCTGATTCAGCCCCTCTGTTTCAGCCCCTCTATTTCAGCCCCTCTGTTTCAGCCCCTCTGTTTCAGCCCCTCTGTTTCTCGCCCGATGTTTCAGTCCCTTAGTTTATCGCCCTCTGTTTCAGCCCCTCTGTTTCTCGCCCTCTGTTTCAGCCCCTCTGTTTCAGCCCCTCTGTTTCTCGCCCTCTGTTTCAGCCCCTCTGTTTCAGCCCCTCTGTTTCTCGCCCGCTGTTTCTGCCCCTCTGTTTCTCGCCCTCTGTTTCAGCCCCTCAGTTTCTCGCCCTCTGTTTCCGCCCCGCTGATTCAGCCCCTCTGTTTCAGCCCCTCTGACTCAGCCCCTCTGATTCAGCCCCTCTGTTTCAGCCCCTCTGTTTCTCGCCCTCTGTTTCAGCCCCTCTGATTCAGACCCTCTGTTTCAGCCCCTCTGTTTCTCCCCCTCTGTTTCAGCCCTTCTGTTTCAGCCCCTCTGTTTCTTGCCCTTTGTTTCAGCCCGTCTGTTTCTCGCATTCTGTTTCAGCCCCTCTGATTCAGCCCCTTTGTTTCAGCCCCTCTGATTCAGCCCCTCTGTTTCTCACCCTCTGTTTCTCACCCTCTGTTTCAGCCCCTCAGTTTCTCACCCTTTGTTTCAGCCCCGCTGATTCAGCCCCTCTGTTTCAGCCCCTCTGAATCAGCCCCTCTGATTCAGCCCCTCTGTTTCAGACCCTCTGTTTCAGCCCCTCTGTTTCAGCCGCTCTGTTTTTCGCCCTCTGTTTCAGCCCCTCTGTTTCTCGCCCTCTGTTTCAGGCTCTCTGTTTCAGCCCGTCTGTTTCAGCCCCTCTGTTTCTGCCCCTCTGTTTCTGGCCCTCTGTTTCAGCCCCTCTGTTTCAGCCCCTCTGTTTCTCGACCTCTGTTTCAGCCCCTCTGATTCAGACCCTCTGTTTCAACACCTCTGATTCAGCCCCTCTGATTTAGCCCCTCTGATACAGCCCCTCTGTTTCTCGCCCTCTTTTTCAGCCCCTCTGATTCAGCCCCTCTGTTTCAGCCCCTCTGATTCAGCCCCTCTGTTTCAGCCCCTCTATTTCAGCCCCTCTGTTTCAGCCCCTCTGTTTCAGGCTCTCTGTTTCAGCCCGTCTGTTTCAGCCACTCTGTTTCAGCCCCTCTGTTTCTCGCCCGCTGTTTCAGTCCCTTAGTTTATCGCCCTCTGTTTCAGCCCCTCTGTTTCTCGCCCTCTGTTTCAGCCCCTCTGTTTCAGCCCCTCTGTTTCTCGCCCTCTGTTTCAGCCCCTCTGTTTCTCGCCCTCTGTTTCAGCCCCTCTGTTTCAGCACCTCTGTTTCAGCCCTTCTGTTTCAGCCCCTCTGTTTCTTGCCCTTTGTTTCAGCCCCTCTGTTTCCCGCATTCTGTTTCAGCCCCTCTGATTCAGCCCCTCTGTTTCAGCCCCTCTGATTCAGCCCCTCTGTTTCTCACCCTCTGTTTCTCACCCTCTGTTTCGGCCCCTCAGTTTCTCACCCTTTGTTTCAGCCCCGCTGATTCAGCCCCTCTGTTTCAGCCCCTCTGAATCAGCCCCTCTGATTCAGCCCCTCTGTTTCAGACCCTCTGTTTCAGCCCCTCTGTTTCAGCCCCTCTGTTTCTCGCCCTCTGTTTCAGCCCCTCTGATTCAGACCCTCTGTTTCAGCCCCTCTGTTTCTCCCCCTCTGTTTCAGCCCTTCTGTTTCAGCCCCTCTGTTTCTTGCCCTTTGTTTCAGCTCCTCTGTTTCTCGCATTCTGTTTCAGCCCCTCTGATTCAGCCCCTCTGTTTCAGCCCCTCTGATTCAGGCCCTCTGATTTCGCCCTCTGATTCAGCACCTCTGTTTCTCGCCCTCTGTTTCAGCCCCTCTGTTTCAGCCCCTCTGTTTCAGCCCCTCAGTTTCTCGCCCTCTGTTTCAGCACCGCTGATTCAGCCCCTCTGTTTCAGCCCCTCTGAATCAGCACCTCTGATTCAGCCCCTCTGTTTCAGACCCTCTGTTTCTGCCCCTCTGTTTCAGCCCCTCTGTTTTTCGCCCTCTGTTTCAGCCCCTCTGTTTCTCTCCCTCTGTTTCAGGCTCTCTGTTTCAGCCCGTCTGTTTCAGCACCTCTGTTTCTGCCCCTGTGTTTCTGGCCCTCTGTTTCTCGCCCGCTGTTTCAGCCCCGTTGTTTCTCGCCCTCTGTTTCAGTTTCTCTGTTTCAGCCCCTCTGTTTCAGCCCCTCTGATTCAGCCCCTCTGTTTCTCGCCCTCTGTTTCAGCCCCTCTGTTTCAGCCCCTCTGTTTCAGCCCCTCTGTTTCAGCCCCTCTGTTTCTCGCCCTCTGTTTCAGCCCCTCTGTTTCTCGCCCTCTGTTTCAGCCCCTCTGTTTCAGCACCTCTGTTTCAGCCCCTCTGTTTCAGCCACTCTGTTTAAGCCCCTCTGTTTCTCGCCCTCTGTTTCAGCCCCTCTGTTTCACGCCCTCTGTTTCTCACCCTCTGTTTCAGCCCCTCTGTTTTTCGCCCTCTTTTTCAGCCCCTCTGTTTCAGCCCTCTGTTTCAGCCCCTCTGTTTCTCACCCTCTGTTTCAGCCCCTCTGATTCAGCCCCTCTGTTTCTCGCCCTCTGTTTCAGCCCCTCTGTTTCGCGCCCTCTGTTTCAGCCCCTCTGTTTCTCGCCCTCTGTTTCAGCCCCACTGTTTCAGCCCCTCTGTTTCAGCCCCTCTCTTTCAACCCCTCTGTTTCAGCCCCTCTGTTTCTAGCCCTCTGTTTCAGCCAATCTGTTTCTCGCCCGCTGTTTCTGCCCCTCTGTTTCTCGCACTCTGTTTCAGCCCCTCAGTTTCTCGCCCTCTGTTTCAGCCCCGCTGATTCAGCCCCTCTGTTTCATCCCCTCTGAATCAGCCCCTCTAATTCAGCCCCTCTGTTTCAGACCCTCTGTTTCAGCCCCTCTGTTTCAGCCCCTCTGTTTCTCGCCCTCTGTTTCAGCCCCTCTGATTCAGACCCTCTGTTTCAACCCCTCTGATTCAGCCCCTCTGATTTAGCCCCTCTGATTCAGCCCCTCTGTTTCTCGCCCTCTTTTTCAGCCCCTCTGATTCAGCCCTTCTGTTTCAGCCCCTCTGATTCAGCCCCTCTGTTTCAGCCCCTCTATTTCAGCCCCTCTGTTTCAGCCCCTCTGTTTCAGGCTCTCTGTTTCAGCCCGTCTGTTTCAGCCCCTCTGTTTCAGGCCCTCTGATTTAGCCCTCTGATTCAGCACCTCTGTTTCTCGCCCTCTTTCTCAGCCCCACTGTTTCAGTCCCTCTATTTCAGCCCCTCTGTTTCAGTCCCTTAGTTTATCGCCCTCTGTTTCAGCCCCTCTGTTTCTCGCCCTCTGTTTCAGCCCCTCTGTTTCAGCCCCTCTGTTTCTCGCCCTCTGTTTCAGCCCCTCTGTTTCAGCCAATCTGTTTCTCGCCCTCTGTTTCAGCCCCTCTGTTTCAGACACTCTGTTTCTCGCCCGCTGTTTCTGCCCCTCTGTTTCTCGCACTCTGTTTCAGCCCCTCAGTTTCTCGCCCTCTGTTTCAGCCCCGCTGATTCAGCCCCTCTGTTTCAGCCCCTCTGAATCAGCCCCTCTAATTCAGCCCCTCTGTTTCAGACCCTCTGTTTCAGCCCCTCTGTTTCAGCCCCTCTGTTTCTCGCCCTCTGTTTCAGCCCCTCTGATTCAGACCCTCTGTTTCAACCCCTCTGATTCAGCCCCTCTGATTTAGCCCCTCTGATTCAGCCCCTCTGTTTCTCGCCTTCTTTTTCAGCCCCTCTGATTCAGCCCTTCTGTTTCAGCCCCTCTGATTCAGCCCCTCTGTTTCAGCCCCTCTATTTCAGCCCCTCTGTTTCAGCCCCTCTGTTTCAGGCTCTCTGTTTCAGCCCGTCTGTTTCAGCCCCTCTGTTTCAGGCCCTCTGATTTAGCCCTCTGATTCAGCACCTCTGTTTCTCGCCCTCTTTCTCAGCCCCTCTGTTTCAGTCCCTCTATTTCAGCGCCTCTGTTTCAGTCCCTTAGTTTATCGCCCTCTGTTTCAGCCCCTCTGTTTCTCGCCCTCTGTTTCAGCCCCTCTGTTTCAGCCCCTCTGTTTCTCGCCCTCTGTTTCAGCCCCTCTGTTTCAGCCCCTCTGTTTCTCGCCCGCTGTTTCTGCCCCTCTGTTTCTCGCCCTCTGTTTCAGCCCCTCTGTTTCTCGCCCTCTGTTTCAGCCCCTCTGATTCAGACCCTCTGTTTCAGCCCCTCTGTTTCTCCCCCTCTGTTTCAGCCCTTCTGTTTCAGCCCCTCTGTTTCTTGCCCTTTGTTTCAGCCCCTCTGTTTCTCGCATTCTGTTTCAGCCCCTCTGATTCAGCCCCTCTGTTTCAGCCCCTCTGATTCAGTCCCTCTGATTTAGCCCTCTGATTCAGCACCTCTGTTTCTCGCCCTCTGTTTCAGCACCTCTGTTTCAGCCCCTCTGTTTCAGCCCCTCTGTTTCTCACCCTCTGTTTCAGCCCCTCAGTTTCTCACCCTTTGTTTCAGCCCCGCTGATTCAGCCCCTCTGTTTCTCGCCCTCTGTTTCAGGCTCTCTGTTTCAGCCCGTCTGTTTCAGCACCTCTGTTTCTGCCCCTCTGTTTCTGGCCCTCTGTTTCTCGCCCGCTGTTTCAACCCCTTTGTTTCTCGCCCTCTGTTTCAGTTCCTCTGTTTCAGCCCCTCTGATTCAGCCCCTCTGATTCAGCCCCTCTGTTTCTCGCCCTCTGTTTCAGCCCCTCTGTTTCAGCCCCTCTGTTTCAGCCCCTCTGTTTCAGCCCCTCTGTTTCAGCCCCTCTGTTTCTCGCCCTCTGTTTCAGCCCCTCTGTTTCTCGCCCTCTGTTTCAGCCCCTCTGTTTCAGCACCTCTGTTTCAGCCCCTCTGTTTCAGCCACTCTGTTTCAGCCCCTCTGTTTCAGCCCCTCTGTTTCAGCCCCTCTGTTTCACGCCCTCTGTTTCTCGCCCTCTGTTTCAGCCCCTCTGTTTTTCGCCCTCTTTTTCAGCCCCTCTGTTTCAGCCCTCTGTTTCAGCCCCTCTGTTTCTCACCCTCTGTTTCAGCCCCTCTGTTTCAGCCCCTCTGTTTCTCGCCCTCTGTTTCAGCCCCTCTGTTTCAGCCCCTCTGTTTCAGCCCCTCTGTTTCTCACCCTCTGTTTCAGCCCCTCAGTTTCTCGCCCTCTGTTTCAGCCCCGCTGACTCAGCCCCTCTGTTTCAGCCCCTCTGTTTTAGACCCTCTGTTTCAGCCACTCTGTTTCAGCCCCTCTGTTTTTCGCCCTCTGTTTCAGCCCCTCTGTTTCTCTCCCTCTGTTTCAGGCTCTCTGTTTCAGCCCCTCTGTTTCAGCCCCTCTATTTCAGCCCCTCTGTTTCAGCCCCTCTGTTTCAGGCTCTCTGTTTCAGCCCGTCTGTTTCAGCCACTCTGTTTCAGCCCCTCTGTTTCTCGCCCGCTGTTTCAGTCCCTTAGTTTATCGCCCTCTGTTTCAGCCCCTCTGTTTCTCGCCCTCTGTTTCAGCCCCTCTGTTTCAGCCCCTCTGTTTCTCGCCCTCTGTTTCAGCCCCTCTGTTTCTCGCCCTCTGTTTCAGCCCCTCTGTTTCAGCACCTCTGTTTCAGCCCTTCTGTTTCAGCCCCTCTGTTTCTTGCCCTTTGTTTCAGCCCCTCTGTTTCCCGCATTCTGTTTCAGCCCCTCTGATTCAGCCCCTCTGTTTCAGCCCCTCTGATTCAGCCCCTCTGTTTCTCACCCTCTGTTTCTCACCCTCTGTTTCGGCCCCTCAGTTTCTCACCCTTTGTTTCAGCCCCGCTGATTCAGCCCCTCTGTTTCAGCCCCTCTGAATCAGCCCCTCTGATTCAGCCCCTCTGTTTCAGACCCTCTGTTTCAGCCCCTCTGTTTCAGCCCCTCTGTTTCTCGCCCTCTGTTTCAGCCCCTCTGATTCAGACCCTCTGTTTCAGCCCCTCTGTTTCTCCCCCTCTGTTTCAGCCCTTCTGTTTCAGCCCCTCTGTTTCTTGCCCTTTGTTTCAGCTCCTCTGTTTCTCGCATTCTGTTTCAGCCCCTCTGATTCAGCCCCTCTGTTTCAGCCCCTCTGATTCAGGCCCTCTGATTTCGCCCTCTGATTCAGCACCTCTGTTTCTCGCCCTCTGTTTCAGCCCCTCTGTTTCAGCCCCTCTGTTTCAGCCCCTCAGTTTCTCGCCCTCTGTTTCAGCCCCGCTGATTCAGCCCCTCTGTTTCAGCCCCTCTGAATCAGCACCTCTGATTCAGCCCCTCTGTTTCAGACCCTCTGTTTCTGCCCCTCTGTTTCAGCCCCTCTGTTTTTCGCCCTCTGTTTCAGCCCCTCTGTTTCTCTCCCTCTGTTTCAGGCTCTCTGTTTCAGCCCGTCTGTTTCAGCACCTCTGTTTCTGCCCCTGTGTTTCTGGCCCTCTGTTTCTCGCCCGCTGTTTCAGCCCCGTTGTTTCTCGCCCTCTGTTTCAGTTCCTCTGTTTCAGCCCCTCTGTTTCAGCCCCTCTGATTCAGCCCCTCTGTTTCTCGCCCTCTGTTTCAGCCCCTCTGTTTCAGCCCCTCTGTTTCAGCCCCTCTGTTTCAGCCCCTCTGTTTCTCGCCCTCTGTTTCAGCCCCTCTGTTTCTCGCCCTCTGTTTCAGCCCCTCTGTTTCAGCACCTCTGTTTCAGCCCCTCTGTTTCAGCCACTCTGTTTAAGCCCCTCTGTTTCTCGCCCTCTGTTTCAGCCCCTCTGTTTCACGCCCTCTGTTTCTCACCCTCTGTTTCAGCCCCTCTGTTTTTCGCCCTCTTTTTCAGCCCCTCTGTTTCAGCCCTCTGTTTCAGCCCCTCTGTTTCTCACCCTCTGTTTCAGCCCCTCTGATTCAGCCCCTCTGTTTCTCGCCCTCTGTTTCAGCCCCTCTGTTTCGCGCCCTCTGTTTCAGCCCCTCTGTTTCTCGCCCTCTGTTTCAGCCCCACTGTTTCAGCCCCTCTGTTTCAGCCCCTCTCTTTCAACCCCTCTGTTTCAGCCCCTCTGTTTCTAGCCCTCTGTTTCAGCCAATCTGTTTCTCGCCCGCTGTTTCTGCCCCTCTGTTTCTCGCACTCTGTTTCAGCCCCTCAGTTTCTCGCCCTCTGTTTCAGCCCCGCTGATTCAGCCCCTCTGTTTCATCCCCTCTGAATCAGCCCCTCTAATTCAGCCCCTCTGTTTCAGACCCTCTGTTTCAGCCCCTCTGTTTCAGCCCCTCTGTTTCTCGCCCTCTGTTTCAGCCCCTCTGATTCAGACCCTCTGTTTCAACCCCTCTGATTCAGCCCCTCTGATTTAGCCCCTCTGATTCAGCCCCTCTGTTTCTCGCCCTCTTTTTCAGCCCCTCTGATTCAGCCCTTCTGTTTCAGCCCCTCTGATTCAGCCCCTCTGTTTCAGCCCCTCTATTTCAGCCCCTCTGTTTCAGCCCCTCTGTTTCAGGCTCTCTGTTTCAGCCCGTCTGTTTCAGCCCCTCTGTTTCAGGCCCTCTGATTTAGCCCTCTGATTCAGCACCTCTGTTTCTCGCCCTCTTTCTCAGCCCCACTGTTTCAGTCCCTCTATTTCAGCCCCTCTGTTTCAGTCCCTTAGTTTATCGCCCTCTGTTTCAGCCCCTCTGTTTCTCGCCCTCTGTTTCAGCCCCTCTGTTTCAGCCCCTCTGTTTCTCGCCCTCTGTTTCAGCCCCTCTGTTTCAGCCAATCTGTTTCTCGCCCTCTGTTTCAGCCCCTCTGTTTCAGACACTCTGTTTCTCGCCCGCTGTTTCTGCCCCTCTGTTTCTCGCACTCTGTTTCAGCCCCTCAGTTTCTCGCCCTCTGTTTCAGCCCCGCTGATTCAGCCCCTCTGTTTCAGCCCCTCTGAATCAGCCCCTCTAATTCAGCCCCTCTGTTTCAGACCCTCTGTTTCAGCCCCTCTGTTTCAGCCCCTCTGTTTCTCGCCCTCTGTTTCAGCCCCTCTGATTCAGACCCTCTGTTTCAACCCCTCTGATTCAGCCCCTCTGATTTAGCCCCTCTGATTCAGCCCCTCTGTTTCTCGCCTTCTTTTTCAGCCCCTCTGATTCAGCCCTTCTGTTTCAGCCCCTCTGATTCAGCCCCTCTGTTTCAGCCCCTCTATTTCAGCCCCTCTGTTTCAGCCCCTCTGTTTCAGGCTCTCTGTTTCAGCCCGTCTGTTTCAGCCCCTCTGTTTCAGGCCCTCTGATTTAGCCCTCTGATTCAGCACCTCTGTTTCTCGCCCTCTTTCTCAGCCCCTCTGTTTCAGTCCCTCTATTTCAGCGCCTCTGTTTCAGTCCCTTAGTTTATCGCCCTCTGTTTCAGCCCCTCTGTTTCTCGCCCTCTGTTTCAGCCCCTCTGTTTCAGCCCCTCTGTTTCTCGCCCTCTGTTTCAGCCCCTCTGTTTCAGCCCCTCTGTTTCTCGCCCGCTGTTTCTGCCCCTCTGTTTCTCGCCCTCTGTTTCAGCCCCTCTGTTTCTCGCCCTCTGTTTCAGCCCCTCTGATTCAGACCCTCTGTTTCAGCCCCTCTGTTTCTCCCCCTCTGTTTCAGCCCTTCTGTTTCAGCCCCTCTGTTTCTTGCCCTTTGTTTCAGCCCCTCTGTTTCTCGCATTCTGTTTCAGCCCCTCTGATTCAGCCCCTCTGTTTCAGCCCCTCTGATTCAGTCCCTCTGATTTAGCCCTCTGATTCAGCACCTCTGTTTCTCGCCCTCTGTTTCAGCACCTCTGTTTCAGCCCCTCTGTTTCAGCCCCTCTGTTTCTCACCCTCTGTTTCAGCCCCTCAGTTTCTCACCCTTTGTTTCAGCCCCGCTGATTCAGCCCCTCTGTTTCTCGCCCTCTGTTTCAGGCTCTCTGTTTCAGCCCGTCTGTTTCAGCACCTCTGTTTCTGCCCCTCTGTTTCTGGCCCTCTGTTTCTCGCCCGCTGTTTCAACCCCTTTGTTTCTCGCCCTCTGTTTCAGTTATTCTGTTTCAGCCCCTCTGATTCAGCCCCTCTGATTCAGCCCCTCTGTTTCTCGCCCTCTGTTTCAGCCCCTCTGTTTCAGCCCCTCTGTTTCAGCCCCTCTGTTTCTCGCCCTCTGTTTCAGCCCCTCTGTTTCTCGCCCTCTGTTTCAGCCCCTCTGTTTCAGCACCTCTGTTTCAGCCCCTCTGTTTCAGCCACTCTGTTTCAGCCCCTCTGTTTCAGCCCCTCTGTTTCAGCCCCTCTGTTTCACGCCCTCTGTTTCTCGCCCTCTGTTTCAGCCCCTCTGTTTTTCGCCCTCTTTTTCAGCCCCTCTGTTTCAGCCCTCTGTTTCAGCCCCTCTGTTTCTCACCCTCTGTTTCAGCCCCTCTGTTTCAGCCCCTCTGTTTCTCGCCCTCTGTTTCAGCCCCTCTGTTTCAGCCCCTCTGTTTCAGCCCCTCTGTTTCTCACCCTCTGTTTCAGCCCCTCAGTTTCTCGCCCTCTGTTTCAGCCCCGCTGACTCAGCCCCTCTGTTTCAGCCCCTCTGTTTTAGACCCTCTGTTTCAGCCACTCTGTTTCAGCCCCTCTGTTTTCCGCCCTCTGTTTCAGCCCCTCTGTTTCTCTCCCTCTGTTTCAGGCTCTCTGTTTCAGCCCGTCTGTTTCAGCACCTCTGTTTCTGCCCCTGTGTTTCTGGCCCTCTGTTTCTCGCCCGCTGTTTCAGCCCCTTTGTTTCTGGCCCTCGGTTTCAGTTCCTCTGTTTCAGCCCCTCTGTTTCAGCCCCTCTGATTCAGCCCCTCTGTTTCTCGCCCTCTGTTTCAGCCCCTCTGTTTCAGCCTCTCTGTTTCAGCCCCTCTGTTTCAGCCCCTCTGTTTCAGCACCTCTGTTTCAGCCCCTCTGTTTCAGCACCTCTGTTTCAGCCCCTCTGTTTCAGCCACTCTGTTTCAGCCCCTCTGTTTCACGCCCTCTGTTTCTCGCCCTCTGTTTAAGCCCCTCTGTTTTTCGCCCTCTTTTTCAGCCCCTCTGTTTCAGCCCTCTGTTTCAGCCCCTCTGTTTCTCACCCTCTGTTTCAGCCCCTCTGATTCAGCCCCTCTGTTTCTCGCCCTCTGTTTCAGCCCCTCTGTTTCGCACCCTCTGTTTCAGCCCCTCTGTTTCTCGCCCTCTGTTTCTGCCCCACTGTTTCAGCCCCTCTGTTTCAGCCCCTCTGTTTCAACCCCTCTGTTTCAGCCCCTCTGTTTCTAGCCCTCTGTTTCAGCCAATCTGTTTCTCGCCCTCTGTTTCAGCCCCTCTGTTTCAGACACTCTGTTTCTCGCCCGCTGTTTCTGCCCCTCTGTTTCTCCCCCTCTGTTTCAGCCCCTCAGTTTCTCGCCCTCTGTTTCAGCAAGGCTGATTCAGCCCCTCTGTTTCAGCCCCTCTGAATCAGCCCCTCTGATTCAGCCCCTCTGTTTCAGACCCTCTGTTTCAGCCCCTCTGTTTCAGCCCCTCTGTTTTTCGCCCTCTGTTTCAGCCCCTCTGTTTCTCTCCCTCTGTTTCAGGCTCTCTGTTTCAGCCCGTCTGTTTCAGCACCTCTGTTTCTGCCCCTGTGTTTCTGGCCCTCTGTTTCTCGCCCGCTGTTTCAGCCCCTTTGTTTCTCGCCCTCGGTTTCAGTTCCTCTATTTCAGCCCCTCTGTTTCAGCCCCTCTGATTCAGCACCTCTGTTTCTCGCCCTCTGTTTCAGCCCCTCTGTTTCAGCCCCTCTGTTTCAGCCCCTCTGTTTCAGCCCCTCTGTTTCTCGCCCTCTGTTTCAGCCCCTCTGTTTCTCGCCCTCTGTTTGAGCCCCTCTGTTTCAGCACCTCTGTTTCAGCCCCTCTGTTTCAGCCACTCTGTTTCAGCCCCTCTGTTTCAGCCCCTCTGTTTCAGCCCCTCTGTTTCACGCCCTCTGTTTCTCGCCCTCTGTTTCAGCCCCTGTGTTTTTCGCCCTCTTTTTCAGCCCCTCTGTTTCAGCCCTCTGTTTCAGCCCCTCTGTTTCTCACCCTCTGTTTCAGCCCCTCTGATTCAGCCCCTCTGTTTCTTGCCCTCTGTTTCAGCCCCTCTGTTTCGCGCCCTCTGTTTCAGCCCCTCTGTTTCTCGCCCTCTGTTTCAGCCCCACTGTTTCAGCCCCTCTGTTTCAGCCCCTCTGTTTCAACCCCTCTGTTTCAGCCCCTCTGTTTCTAGCCCTCTGTTTCAGCCAATCTGTTTCTCGCCCTCTGTTTCAGCCCCTCTGTTTCAGACACTCTGTTTCTCGCCCGCTGTTTCTGCCCCACTGTTTCTCGCCCTCTGTTTCAGCCCCTCAGTTTCTCGCCCTCTGTTTCAGCCCTGCTGATTCAGCCCCTCTGTTTTAGCCCCTCTGAATCAGCCCCTCTGATTCAGCCCCTCTGTTTCAGAACCTCTGTTTCAGCCCCTCTGTTTCAGCCCCTCTGTTTCTCGCCCTCTGTTTCAGCCCCTCTGATTCAGACCCTCTGTTTCAACCCCTCTGATTCAGCCCCTCTGATTTAGCCCCTCTGATTCAACCCCTCTGTTTCTCGCCCTCTTTTTCAGCCCCTCTGATTCAGCCCCTCTGTTTCAGCCCCTCTGATTCAGCCCCTCTGTTTCAGCCCCTCTATTTCAGCCCCTCTGTTTCAGCCCCTCTGTTTCAGCCCCTCTGTTTCTCGCCCGCTGTTTCAGTCCCTTAGTTTATCGCCCTCTGTTTCAGCCCCTCTGTTTCTCGCCCTCTGTTTCAGCCCTGCTGATTCAGCCCCTCTGTTTTAGCCCCTCTGAATCAGCCCCTCTGATTCAGCCCCTCTGTTTCAGACCCTCTGTTTCAGCCCCTCTGTTTCAGCCCCTCTGTTTCTCGCCCTCTGTTTCAGCCCCTCTGATTCAGACCCTCTGTTTCAACCCCTCTGATTCAGCCCCTCTGATTTAGCCCCTCTGATTCAGCCCCTCTGTTTCTCGCCCTCTTTTTCAGCCCCTCTGATTCAGCCCCTCTGTTTCAGCCCCTCTGATTCAGCCCCTCTGTTTCAGCCCCTCTATTTCAGCCCCTCTGTTTCAGCCCCTCTGTTTCAGCCCCTCTGTTTCTCGCCCGCTGTTTCAGTCCCTTAGTTTATCGCCCTCTGTTTCAGCCCCTCTGTTTCTCGCCCTCTGTTTCAGCCCCTCTGTTTCAGCCCCTCTGTTTCTCGCCCTCTGTTTCAGCCCCTCTGTTTCAGCCCCTCTGTTTCTCTCCCGCTGTTTCTGCCCCTCTGTTTCTCGCCCTCTGTTTCAGCCCCTCAGTTTCTCGCCCTCTGTTTCCGCCCCGCTGATTCAGCCCCTCTGTTTCAGCCCCTCTGACTCAGCCCCTCTGATTCAGCCCGTCTGTTTCAGCCCCTCTGTTTCTCGCCCTCTGTTTCAGCCACTCTGATTCAGACCCTCTGTTTCAGCCCCTCTGTTTCTCCCCCTCTGTTTCAGCCCTTCTGTTTCAGCCCTTCTGTTTCTTGCCCTTTGTTTCAGCCCCTCTGTTTCTCGCATTCTGTTTCAGCCCCTCTGATTCAGCCCCTCTGTTTCAGCCCCTCTGATTCAGCCCCTCTGTTTCTCACCCTCTGTTTCTCACCCTCTGTTTCAGCCCCTCAGTTTCTCACCCTTTGTTTCAGCCCCGCTGATTCAGCCCCTCTGTTTCAGCCCCTCTGAATCAGCCCCTCTGATTCAGCCCCTCTCTTTCAGACCCTCTGTTTCAGCCCCTCTGTTTCAGCCCCTCTGTTTTTCGCCCTCTGTTTCAGCCCCTCTGTTTCTCGCCCTCTGTTTCAGGCTCTCTGTTTCAGCCCGTCTGTTTCAGCCCGTCTGTTTCTGCCCCTCTGTTTCTGGCCCTCTGTTTCTCGCCCGCTGTTTCAGCCCCTTTGTTTCTCGCCATCTGTTTCAGTTCCTCTGTTTCAGCCCCTCTGATTCAGCCCCTCTGATTCAGCCCCTCTGTTTCTCGCCCTCTGTTTCAGCCCCTCTGTTTCAGCCCCTCTGTTTCAGCCCCTCTGTTTCAGCCCCTCTGTTTCTCGCCCTCTGTTTCAGCCCCTCTGAATCAGCCCCTCTGTTTCAGCCCCTCTGTTTCAGCACCTCTGTTTCAGCCCCTCTGTTTCAGCCACTCTGTTTCAGCCCCTCTGTTTCAGCCCCTCTGTTTCAGCCCCTCTGTTTCACGCCCTCTGTTTCTCGCCCTCTGTTTCAGCCCCTCTGTTTTTCGCCCTCTTTTTAAGCCCCTCTGTTTCAGCCCTCTGTTTCAGCCCCTCTGTATCTCACCCTCTGTTTCAGCCCCTCTGATTCAGCCCCTCTGTTTCTCGCCCTCTGTTTCAGCCCCTCTGTTTCGCGCCCTCTGTTTCAGCCCCTCTGTTTCTCGCCCTCTGTTTCAGCCCCACTGTTTCAGCCCCTCTGTTTCAGCCCCTCTGTTTCTTGCCCTCTGTTTCAGCCCCTCTGTTTCTAGCCCTCTGTTTTAGCCAATCTGTTTCTCGCCCTCTGTTTCAGCCCCTCTGTTTCAGACCCTCTGTTTCTCGCCCGCTGTTTCTGCCCCTCTGTTTCTCGCCCTCTGTTTCAGCCCCTCAGTTTCTCGCCCTCTGTTTCAGCCCCGCTGATTCAGCCCCTCTGTTTCAGCCCCTCTGAATCAGCCCCTCTGATTCAGCCCCTCTGTTTCAGACCCTCTGTTTCAGCCCCTCTGATACAGCCCCTCTGTTTCTCGCCTTCTTTTTCAGCCCCTCTGATTCAGCCCCTCTGTTTCAGCCCCTCTGATTCAGCCCCTCTGTTTCAGCCCCTCTATTTCAGCCCCTCTGTTTCAGCCCGTCTGTTTCAGCCCCTCTGTTTCAGCCCCTCTGTTTCTCGCCCGCTGTTTCAGTCCCTTAGTTTATCGCCCTCTGTTTCAGCCCCTCTGTTTCTCGCCCTCTGTTTCAGCCCCTCTGTTTCAGCCCCTCTGTTTCTCGCCCTCTGTTTCAGCCCCTCTGTTTCTCGCCCTCTGTTTCAGCCCCTCTGTTTCAGCACCTCTGTTTCAGCCCCTCTGTTTCAGCCACCCTGTTTCAGCCCCTCTGTTTCAGCCCCTCTGTTTCAACCCCTCTGTTTCACCCCCTCTGTTTCTCGCCCTCTGTTTCAGCCCCTCTGTTTTTCGCCCTCTTTTTCAGCCCCTCTGTTTCAGCCCTCTGTTTCAGCCCCTCTGTTTCTCACCCTCTGTTTCAGCCCCTCTGATTCAGCCCCTCTGTTTCTCGCCCTCTGTTTCAGCCCATCTGTTTCGCGCCCTCTGTTTCAGCCCCTCTGTTTCTCCCCCTCTGTTTCAGCCCTTCTGTTTCAGCCCCTCTGTTTCTTGCCCTTTGTTTCAGCCCCTCTGTTTCTCGCATTCTGTTTCAGCCCCTCTGATTCAGCCCCTCTGTTTCAACCCCTCTGTTTCAGCACCCTCTGTTTCTAGCCCTCTGTTTCAGCCACTCTGTTTCTCGCCCTCTGTTTCTGCCACTCTGTTTCTCGCCCTCTGTTTCAGCCCCTCTGTTTCAGACCCTCTGTTTCTCGCCCGCTATTTCTGCCCCTCTGTTTCTCGCCCTCTGTTTCAGCCCCTCTGTTTCTCGCCCTCTGTTTCAGCCCCGCTGATTCAGCCCCTCTGTTTCAGCCCCTCTGAATCAGCCCCTCTGATTCAGCCCCTCTGTTTCAGACCCTCTGTTTCAGCCCCTCTGTTTCAGCCCCTCTGTTTCTCACCCTCTGTTTCAGCCCCTCTGATTCAGACCCTCTGTTTCAGCCCCTCTGTTTCTCCCCTTCTGTTTCAGACCCACCGTTTCAGCCCCTCTGTTTCAGCCCCTCTGTTTCAACCCCTCTGTTTCAGCACCCTCTGTTTCTAGCCCTCTGTTTCAGCCACTCTGTTTCTCGCCCGCTGTTTCTGCCCCTCTGTTTCTCGCCCTCTGTTTCAGCCCCTCTGTTTCAGCCCCTCTGTTTCTCGCCCGCTATTTCTGCCCCTCTGTTTCTCGCCCTCTGTTTCAGCCCCTCTGTTTCTCGCCCTCTGTTTCAGCCCCGCTGATTCAGCCCCTCTGTTTCAGCCCCTCTGAATCAGCCCCTCTGATTCAGCCCCTCTGTTTCAGACCCTCTGTTTCAGCCCCTCTGTTTCAGCCCCTCTGTTTCTCACCCTCTGTTTCAGCCCCTCTGATTCAGACCCTCTGTTTCAGCCCCTCTGTTTCTCCCCTTCTGTTTCAGCCCTTCTGTTTCAGCCCCTCTGTTTCTTGCCCTTTGTTTCAGCCCCTCTGTTTCTCGCCCTCTGTTTCAGCCCCTCTGATTCAGCCCCTCTGTTTCAGCCCCTCTGATTCAGGCCATCTGATTTAGCCCTCTGATTCAGCACCTCTGTTTCTCGCCCTCTGTTTCAGCCCCTCTGTTTCAGCCCCTCTGTTTCAGCCCCTCTGTTTCTCACCCTCTGTTTCTGCCCCTCAGTTTCTCGCCCTCTGTTTCAGCCCCGCTGATTCAGCCCCTCTGTTTCAGCCCCTCTGAATCAGCCCCTCTGATTCAGCCCCTCTGTTTCAGACCCTCTGTTTCAGCCCCTCTGTTTCAGCCCCTCTATTTCTCGCCCTCTGTTTCAGCCCCTCTGATTCAGACCTTCTGTTTCAACCCCTCTGATTCAGCCCCTCTGATTTAGCCCCTCTGATTCAGCCCCTCTGTTTCTCGCCCTCTGTTTCAGCCCTTCTGTTTCAGCACCTCTGTTTCTTGCCCTCTGTTTCAGCCCCTCTGTTTCTCGCCCTCTGTTTCAGCCCCTCTGATTCAGCCCCTCTGTTTCAGCCCCTCTGATTCAGCCCCTCTGATTTAGCCCTCTGATTCAGGTCCTCTGTTTCTCGCCCTCTGTTTCAGCTCCTCTGTTTTTCGCCCTCTTTTTCAGCCCCTCTGTTTAGGCCCATCTGTTTCAGCCACTCTGTTTCTCGCCCTCTGTTTCAGCCCCTCTGTTTCTCACCCTCTATTTCAGCCCCTCTGATTCAGCCCCTCTGTTTCTCACCCTCTGTTTCAGCCCCTCTGTTTCTCGCCCTCTGTTTCAGCCCCTCTGTTTCTCGGCCTCTGTTTCAGCCCCACTGTTTCAGCCCCTCTGTTTCAGCCCCTCTGATTCAGCCCCTCTGTTTCTCGCCCTCTGTTTCAGGCCCTCTGTTTCTCGCCCTCTGTTCCAGCCCCTCTGTTTCTCGCCCTCTGTTACAGCCCCTCTGTTTTTCGCCCTCTTTTTCAGCCCCTCTGTTTCAGCCCGTCTGTATCAGCCACTCTGTTTCAGTCCCTCTGTTTCTCACCCTCTGTTTCAGCCCCTCTGATTCAGCCCCTCTGTTTCTCGCCCTCTGTTTCAGCCCCTCTGTTTCTCGCCCTCTGTTTCAGCCCCTCTGTTTCTCGCCCTCTGTTTCAGCCCCTCTGTTTCAGCCGCTCTGTTTCTCGCCCTCTGTTTCTGCCCCTCTTTTCTTTCCCCCTCTGTTTCAGCGCCTCAGTTTCTCACCCTCTGTTTCAGCCCCGCTGATTCAGCCCCTCTGTTTCAGCCCCTCTGAATCAGCCCCTCTGATTCAGCCCGTCTGTTTCAGACCCTCTGTTTCAGCCCCTCTGTTTCTTCCCGTCTGTTTCTCGCCCTCTGTTTCAGCCCCTATGTTTCTCGCCCTCTGTTTCAGCCCCTCTGTTTCTCGCCCTCTGTTTCAGCCCCTCTGTTTCAGCCGCTCTGTTTCTCGCCCTCTGTTTCTGCCACTCTGTTTCTCGCCCTCTGTTTCAGCCCCTCAGTTTTTCGCCCTCTGTTTCAGCCCCGCTGATTCAGCCCCTCTGAATCAGTCCGTCTGTTTCAGACCCTCTGTTTCAGCCCCTCTGTTTCTTCCCCTCTGTTTCTCGCCCTCTGTTTCAGCCCCTATGTTTCTCGCCCTTTGTTTTAGCCCCTCTGTTTCTCGCCCTATGTTTCAGCCCCTATGTTTCTCGCCCTCTGTTTCAGCCCCTCTGTTTCTCGCCCTCTGTTTCAGCCCCTCTGATTCAGCCCCTCTGATTTAGCCCCTCTGATTCAGCCCCTCTGTTTCTCGCCCTCTGTTTCAGCCCTTCTGTTTCAGCCCCTCTGTTTCTCGCCCTCTGTTTCAGCCCCTCTGTTTCTCGCCCTCTGTTTCAGCCCCTCTGTTTCAGCACATCTGTTTCAGCCCCTCTGTTTCAGCCACTCTGTTTCAGCCCCTCTGTTTCTGCCCCTCTTTTCTTTCCCCCTCTGTTTCAGCGCCTCAGTTTCTCACCCTCTGTTTCAGCCCCGCTGATTCAGCCCCTCTGTTTCAGCCCCTCTGAATCAGCCCCTCTGATTCAGCCCGTCTGTTTCAGACACTCTGTTTCAGCCCCTCTGTTTCTTCCCGTCTGTTTCTCGCCCTCTGTTTCAGCCCCTATGTTTCTCGCCCTCTGTTTCAGCCCCTCTGTTTCTCGCCCTCTGTTTCAGCCCCTCTGTTTCAGCCGCTCTGTTTCTCGCCCTCTGTTTCTGCCACTCTGTTTCTCGCCCTCTGTTTCAGCCCCTCAGTTTCTCGCCCTCTGTTTCAGCCCCGCTGATTCAGCCCCTCTGAATCAGTCCGTCTGTTTCAGACCCTCTGTTTCAGCCCCTCTGTTTCTTCCCCTCTGTTTCTCGCCCTCTGTTTCAGCCCCTATGTTTCTCGCCCTTTGTTTTAGCCCCTCTGTTTCTCGCCCTATGTTTCAGCCCCTATGTTTCTCGCCCTCTGTTTCAGCCCCTCTGTTTCTCGCCCTCTGTTTCAGCCCCTCTGATTCAGCCCCTCTGATTTAGCCCCTCTGATTCAGCCCCTCTGTTTCTCGCCCTCTGTTTCAGCCCCTCTGTTTCTCGCCCTCTGTTTCAGCCCCTCTGTTTCAGCACATCTGTTTCAGCCCCTCTGTTTCAGCCACTCTGTTTCAGCCCCTCTGTTTCTCACCCTCTGTTTCAGCCCCTCAGTTTCTCGCCCTCTGTTTCAGCCCCTCTGTTTCAGTCCCTCTGTTTCAGCCCCTCTGTTTCTCACCCTCTGTTTCAGCCCCTCAGTTTCTCGCCCTCTGTTTCAGCCCCGCTGATTCAGCCCCTCTGTTTCAGCCCCTCTGAATCAGCCCCTCTGATTCAGCCCCTCTGTTTCAGACCCTCTGTTTCAGCCCCTCTGTTTCAGCCCCTCTAATTCTCGCCCTCTGTTTCAGCCCCTCTGATTCAGACCCTCTGTTTCAACCCCTCTGATTCAGCCCCTCTGATTTAGCCCCTCTGATTCAGCCCCTCTGTTTCTCGCCCTCTGTTTCAGCCCCTCTGTTTCTCGCCCTCTGTTTCAGCCCCTCTGATTCAGCCCCTCTGTTTCAGCCCCTCTGATTCAGCCCCTCTGATTTAGCCCTCTGATTCAGCCCCTCTGTTTCTCGCCCTCTGTTTCAGCCCCTCTGTTTCTCGCCCTCTGTTTCAGCCCCTCTGATTCAGCCCCTCTGTTTCAGCCCATCTGGTTCAGCCACTCTGTTTCTCGCCCTCTGTTTCAGCCCCTCTGTTTCTAGCCCTCTGTTTCAGCCCCTCTGTTTCTCACCCTCTGTTTCAGCCCCTCTGATTCAGCCCCTCTGTTTCTCGCCCTCTGTTTCAGCCCCTCTGTTTCTTGCCCTCTGTTTCAGCCCCTCTGTTTCTCGCCTTCTGTTTCAGCCCCTCTGTTTCTCGCCCTCTGTTTCAGCCCCACTGTTTCTCGCCATCTGTTTCAGCCCCTCTGTTTCAGCCCCTCTAATTCTCGCCCTCTGTTTCAGCCCCTCTGATTCAGACCCTCTGTTTCAACCCCTCTGATTCAGCCCCTCTGATTTAGCCCCTCTGATTCAGCCCCTCTGTTTCTCGCCCTCTGATTCAGCCCTTCTGTTTCAGCCCCTCTGTTTCTAGCCCTCTGTTTCAGCCACTCTGTTTCTCGCCCGCTGTTTCTGCCCCTCTGTTTCTCGCCCTCTGTTTCAGCCCCTCTGTTTCAGCCCCTCTGTTTCTCGCCCGCTATTTCTGCCCCTCTGTTTCTCGCCCTCTGTTTCAGCCCCTCTGTTTCTCGCCCTCTGTTTCAGCCCCGCTGATTCAGCCCCTCTGTTTCAGCCCCTCTGAATCAGCCCCTCTGATTCAGCCCCTCTGTTTCAGACCCTCTGTTTCAGCCCCTCTGTTTCAGCCCCTCTGTTTCTCACCCTCTGTTTCAGCCCCTCTGATTCAGACCCTCTGTTTCAGCCCCTCTGTTTCTCCCCTTCTGTTTCAGCCCTTCTGTTTCAGCCCCTCTGTTTCTTGCCCTTTGTTTCAGCCCCTCTGTTTCTCGCCCTCTGTTTCAGCCCCTCTGATTCAGCCCCTCTGTTTCAGCCCCTCTGATTCAGGCCATCTGATTTAGCCCTCTGATTCAGCACCTCTGTTTCTCGCCCTCTGTTTCAGCCCCTCTGTTTCAGCCCCTCTGTTTCAGCCCCTCTGTTTCTCACCCTCTGTTTCTGCCCCTCAGTTTCTCGCCCTCTGTTTCAGCCCCGCTGATTCAGCCCCTCTGTTTCAGCCCCTCTGAATCAGCCCCTCTGATTCAGCCCCTCTGTTTCAGACCCTCTGTTTCAGCCCCTCTGTTTCAGCCCCTCTATTTCTCGCCCTCTGTTTCAGCCCCTCTGATTCAGACCTTCTGTTTCAACCCCTCTGATTCAGCCCCTCTGATTTAGCCCCTCTGATTCAGCCCCTCTGTTTCTCGCCCTCTGTTTCAGCCCTTCTGTTTCAGCACCTCTGTTTCTTGCCCTCTGTTTCAGCCCCTCTGTTTCTCGCCCTCTGTTTCAGCCCCTCTGATTCAGCCCCTCTGTTTCAGCCCCTCTGATTCAGCCCCTCTGATTTAGCCCTCTGATTCAGGTCCTCTGTTTCTCGCCCTCTGTTTCAGCTCCTCTGTTTTTCGCCCTCTTTTTCAGCCCCTCTGTTTAGGCCCATCTGTTTCAGCCACTCTGTTTCTCGCCCTCTGTTTCAGCCCCTCTGTTTCTCACCCTCTATTTCAGCCCCTCTGATTCAGCCCCTCTGTTTCTCACCCTCTGTTTCAGCCCCTCTGTTTCTCGCCCTCTGTTTCAGCCCCTCTGTTTCTCGGCCTCTGTTTCAGCCCCACTGTTTCAGCCCCTCTGTTTCAGCCCCTCTGATTCAGCCCCTCTGTTTCTCGCCCTCTGTTTCAGGCCCTCTGTTTCTCGCCCTCTGTTCCAGCCCCTCTGTTTCTCGCCCTCTGTTACAGCCCCTCTGTTTTTCGCCCTCTTTTTCAGCCCCTCTGTTTCAGCCCGTCTGTATCAGCCACTCTGTTTCAGTCCCTCTGTTTCTCACCCTCTGTTTCAGCCCCTCTGATTCAGCCCCTCTGTTTCTCGCCCTCTGTTTCAGCCCCTCTGTTTCTCGCCCTCTGTTTCAGCCCCTCTGTTTCTCGCCCTCTGTTTCAGCCCCTCTGTTTCAGCCGCTCTGTTTCTCGCCCTCTGTTTCTGCCCCTCTTTTCTTTCCCCCTCTGTTTCAGCGCCTCAGTTTCTCACCCTCTGTTTCAGCCCCGCTGATTCAGCCCCTCTGTTTCAGCCCCTCTGAATCAGCCCCTCTGATTCAGCCCGTCTGTTTCAGACCCTCTGTTTCAGCCCCTCTGTTTCTTCCCGTCTGTTTCTCGCCCTCTGTTTCAGCCCCTATGTTTCTCGCCCTCTGTTTCAGCCCCTCTGTTTCTCGCCCTCTGTTTCAGCCCCTCTGTTTCAGCCGCTCTGTTTCTCGCCCTCTGTTTCTGCCACTCTGTTTCTCGCCCTCTGTTTCAGCCCCTCAGTTTTTCGCCCTCTGTTTCAGCCCCGCTGATTCAGCCCCTCTGAATCAGTCCGTCTGTTTCAGACCCTCTGTTTCAGCCCCTCTGTTTCTTCCCCTCTGTTTCTCGCCCTCTGTTTCAGCCCCTATGTTTCTCGCCCTTTGTTTTAGCCCCTCTGTTTCTCGCCCTATGTTTCAGCCCCTATGTTTCTCGCCCTCTGTTTCAGCCCCTCTGTTTCTCGCCCTCTGTTTCAGCCCCTCTGATTCAGCCCCTCTGATTTAGCCCCTCTGATTCAGCCCCTCTGTTTCTCGCCCTCTGTTTCAGCCCTTCTGTTTCAGCCCCTCTGTTTCTCGCCCTCTGTTTCAGCCCCTCTGTTTCTCGCCCTCTGTTTCAGCCCCTCTGTTTCAGCACATCTGTTTCAGCCCCTCTGTTTCAGCCACTCTGTTTCAGCCCCTCTGTTTCTGCCCCTCTTTTCTTTCCCCCTCTGTTTCAGCGCCTCAGTTTCTCACCCTCTGTTTCAGCCCCGCTGATTCAGCCCCTCTGTTTCAGCCCCTCTGAATCAGCCCCTCTGATTCAGCCCGTCTGTTTCAGACACTCTGTTTCAGCCCCTCTGTTTCTTCCCGTCTGTTTCTCGCCCTCTGTTTCAGCCCCTATGTTTCTCGCCCTCTGTTTCAGCCCCTCTGTTTCTCGCCCTCTGTTTCAGCCCCTCTGTTTCAGCCGCTCTGTTTCTCGCCCTCTGTTTCTGCCACTCTGTTTCTCGCCCTCTGTTTCAGCCCCTCAGTTTCTCGCCCTCTGTTTCAGCCCCGCTGATTCAGCCCCTCTGAATCAGTCCGTCTGTTTCAGACCCTCTGTTTCAGCCCCTCTGTTTCTTCCCCTCTGTTTCTCGCCCTCTGTTTCAGCCCCTATGTTTCTCGCCCTTTGTTTTAGCCCCTCTGTTTCTCGCCCTATGTTTCAGCCCCTATGTTTCTCGCCCTCTGTTTCAGCCCCTCTGTTTCTCGCCCTCTGTTTCAGCCCCTCTGATTCAGCCCCTCTGATTTAGCCCCTCTGATTCAGCCCCTCTGTTTCTCGCCCTCTGTTTCAGCCCCTCTGTTTCTCGCCCTCTGTTTCAGCCCCTCTGTTTCAGCACATCTGTTTCAGCCCCTCTGTTTCAGCCACTCTGTTTCAGCCCCTCTGTTTCTCACCCTCTGTTTCAGCCCCTCAGTTTCTCGCCCTCTGTTTCAGCCCCTCTGTTTCAGTCCCTCTGTTTCAGCCCCTCTGTTTCTCACCCTCTGTTTCAGCCCCTCAGTTTCTCGCCCTCTGTTTCAGCCCCGCTGATTCAGCCCCTCTGTTTCAGCCCCTCTGAATCAGCCCCTCTGATTCAGCCCCTCTGTTTCAGACCCTCTGTTTCAGCCCCTCTGTTTCAGCCCCTCTAATTCTCGCCCTCTGTTTCAGCCCCTCTGATTCAGACCCTCTGTTTCAACCCCTCTGATACAGCCCCTCTGATTTAGCCCCTCTGATTCAGCCCCTCTGTTTCTCGCCCTCTGTTTCAGCCCCTCTGTTTCTCGCCCTCTGTTTCAGCCCCTCTGATTCAGCCCCTCTGTTTCAGCCCCTCTGATTCAGCCCCTCTGATTTAGCCCTCTGATTCAGCCCCTCTGTTTCTCGCCCTCTGTTTCAGCCCCTCTGTTTCTCGCCCTCTGTTTCAGCCCCTCTGATTCAGCCCCTCTGTTTCAGCCCATCTGGTTCAGCCACTCTGTTTCTCGCCCTCTGTTTCAGCCCCTCTGTTTCTAGCCCTCTGTTTCAGCCCCTCTGTTTCTCACCCTCTGTTTCAGCCCCTCTGATTCAGCCCCTCTGTTTCTCGCCCTCTGTTTCAGCCCCTCTGTTTCTTGCCCTCTGTTTCAGCCCCTCTGTTTCTCGCCTTCTGTTTCAGCCCCTCTGTTTCTCGCCCTCTGTTTCAGCCCCACTGTTTCTCGCCATCTGTTTCAGCCCCTCTGTTTCAGCCCCTCTAATTCTCGCCCTCTGTTTCAGCCCCTCTGATTCAGACCCTCTGTTTCAACCCCTCTGATTCAGCCCCTCTGATTTAGCCCCTCTGATTCAGCCCCTCTGTTTCTCGCCCTCTGATTCAGCCCTTCTGTTTCAGCCCCTCTGTTTCTTGCCCTCTGTTTCAGCCCCTCTGTTTCTCGCCCTCTGTTTCAGCCCCTCTGATTCAGCCCCTCTGTTTCAGCCCCTCTGATTCAGCCCCTCTGATTTAGCCCTCTGATTCAGCCCCTCTGTTTCTCGCCCTCTGTTTCAGCCCCTCTGTTTTTCGCCCTCTTTTTCAGCCCCTCTGTTTCAGCCCATCTGGTTCAGCCACTCTGTTTCTCGCCCTCTGTTTCATCCCCTCTGTTTCTCGCCCTCTGTTTCACCCCCTCTGTTTCTCACCCTCGGTTTCAGCCCCTCTGATTCAGCCCCTCTGTTTCTCGCCCTCTGTTTCAGCCCCTCTGTTTCTTGCCCTCTGTTTCAGCCCCTCTGTTTCTCGCCTTCTGTTTCAGCCCCTCTGTTTCTCGCCCTCTGTTTCAGCCCCTCTGTTTCTCGCCCTCTGTTTCAGCCCCTCTGTTTCTCGCCCTCTGTTTCAGCCCCTCTGTTTTTCGCCCTCTTTGTCGGCCCCTCTGTTTCAGCCCGTCTGTTTCAGCCACTCTGTTTCTCGCCCTCTGTTTCAGTCCCTCTGTTTCTCACCCTCTGTTTCAGCCCCTCTGATTCAGCCCCTCTGTTTCTCGCCCTCTGTTTCAGCCCCTCTGTTTCTCGCTCTCTGTTTCAGCCCCTCTGTTTCAACCCCTCTGTTTCAGCCCCTCTGTTTCTTGCCCTCTGTTTCAGCCCCTCTGTTTCTCGCCCTCTGTTTCTGCCCCTCTGTTTCTCGCCCTCTGTTTCAGCCCCTCAGATTCTCGCCCTCTGTTTCAGCCCCGCTGATTCAGCCCCTCTGTTTCAGCCCCTCTGAATCAGCCCCTCTGATTCAGCCCGTCTGTTTCAGCCCCTCTGTTTCAGCCCCTCTGATTCAGCCCCTCTGTTTCTCGCCCTCTGTTTCAGCCACTCTGTTTCGCGCCCTCTGTTTCAGCCCCTCTGTTTCTCGCCCTCTGTTTCAGCCCCACTGTTTCAGCCCCTCTGTTTCAGCCCCTCTGTTTCAACCCCTCTGTTTCAGCCCCTCTGTTTCTAGCCCTCTGTTTCAGCCACTCTGTTTCTCGCCCTCTGTTTCAGCCCCTCTGTTTCAGCCCCTCTGTTTCTTGCCCGCTGTTTCTGCCCCTCTGTTTCTCGCCCTCTGTTTCAGCCCCTCAGTTTCTCGCCCTCTGTTTCAGCCCCGCTGATTCAGCCCCTCTGTTTCAGCCCCTCTGATCAGCCCCTCTGATTCAGCCCCTCTGTTTCAGCCCCTCTGTTTCTCGCCCTCTGTTTCAGCCCCTCTGATTCAGACCCTCTGTTTCAGCCCCTCTGTTTCTCCCCCTCTGTTTCAGCCCTTCTGTTTCAGCCCGTCTGTTTCTTGCCCTTTGTTTCAGCCCCTCTGTTTCTCGCCCTCTGTTTCAGCCCCTCTGATTCAGCCCCTCTGTTTCAGCCCCTCTGTTTCAGGCCCTCTGATTTAGCCCTCTGATTCAGCACCTCTGTTTCTCGCCCTCTGTTTCAGCCCCTCTGTTTCAGCCCCTCTGTTTCAGCCCCTCTGTTTCTCACCCTCTGTTTCAGCCCCTCAGTTTCTCACCCTCTGTTTCAGCCCCGCTGATTCAGCCCCTCTGTTTCAGCCCCTCTGAATCAGCCCCTCTGTTTCAGCCCCTCTGTTTCAGTTCCTCTGTTTCAACCCCTCTGTTTCAGCACCCTCAGTTTCTAGCCCTCTGTTTCAGCCACTCTGTTTCTCGCCCGCTGTTTCTGCCCCTCTGTTTCTCGCCCTCTGTTTCATCCCCTCTGTTTCAGCCCCTCTGTTTCTCGCCCGCTATTTCTGCCCCTCTGTTTCTCGCCCTCTGTTTCAGCCCCTCTGTTTCTCGCCCTCTGTTTCAGCCCCGCTGATTCAGCCCCTCTGTTTCAGCCCCTCTGAATCAGCCCCTCTGATTCAGCCCCTCTGTTTCAGACCCTCTGTTTCAGCCCCTCTGTTTCAGCCCGTCTGTTTCTCGCCCTCTGTTTCTCGCCCGCTGTTTCAGCCCCTCTATTTCTCGTCCTCTGTTTCAGACCCTCTGTTTCAGCCCCTCTGATTCAGCCCCTCTGATTCAGCCCCTCTGTTTCAGACCCTCTGTTTCAGCCCCTCTGTTTCAGCCCCTCTGTTTCTCACCCTCTGTTTCAGCCCCTCTGATTCAGACCCTCTGTTTCAGCCCCTCTGTTTCTCCCCTTCTGTTTCAGACCCACCGTTTCAGCCCCTCTGTTTCAGCCCCTCTGTTTCAACCCCTCTGTTTCAGCACCCTCTGTTTCTAGCCCTCTGTTTCAGCCACTCTGTTTCTCGCCCGCTGTTTCTGCCCCTCTGTTTCTCGCCCTCTGTTTCAGCCCCTCTGTTTCAGCCCCTCTGTTTCTCGCCCGCTATTTCTGCCCCTCTGTTTCTCGCCCTCTGTTTCAGCCCCTCTGTTTCTCGCCCTCTGTTTCAGCCCCGCTGATTCAGCCCCTCTGTTTCAGCCCCTCTGAATCAGCCCCTCTGATTCAGCCCCTCTGTTTCAGACCCTCTGTTTCAGCCCCTCTGTTTCAGCCCCTCTGTTTCTCACCCTCTGTTTCAGCCCCTCTGATTCAGACCCTCTGTTTCAGCCCCTCTGTTTCTCCCCTTCTGTTTCAGCCCTTCTGTTTCAGCCCCTCTGTTTCTTGCCCTTTGTTTCAGCCCCTCTGTTTCTCGCCCTCTGTTTCAGCCCCTCTGTTTCAGCCCCTCTGTTTCAGCCCCTCTGTTTCTCACCCTCTGTTTCTGCCCCTCAGTTTCTCGCCCTCTGTTTCAGCCCCGCTGATTCAGCCCCTCTGAATCAGCCCCTCTGATTCAGCCCCTCTGTTTCAGACCCTCTGTTTCAGCCCCTCTGTTTCAGCCCCTCTATTTCTCGCCCTCTGTTTCAGCCCCTCTGATTTAGACCTTCTGTTTCAACCCCTCTGATTCAGCCCCTCTGATTTAGCCCCTCTGATTCAGCCCCTCTGTTTCTCGCCCTCTGTTTCAGCCCTTCTGTTTCAGCACCTCTGTTTCTTGCTCTCTGTTTCAGCCCCTCTGTTTCTCGCCCTCTGTTTCAGCCCCTCTGATTCAGCCCCTCTGTTTCAGCCCCTCTGATTCAGCCCCTCTGATTTAGCCCTCTGATTCAGGTCCTCTGTTTCTCGCCCTCTGTTTCAGCTCCTCTGTTTTTCGCCCTCTTTTTAAGCCCCTCTGTTTCGGCCCATCTGTTTCAGCCACTCTGTTTCTCGCCCTCTGTTTCAGCCCCTCTGTTTCTCACCCTCTATTTCAGCCCCTCTGATTCAGCCCCTCTGTTTCTCACCCTCTGTTTCAGCCCCTCTGTTTCTCGCCCTCTGTTTCAGCCCCTCTGTTTCTCGGCCTCTGTTTCAGCCCCACTGTTTCAGCCCCTCTGTTTCAGCCCCTCTGATTCAGCCCCTCTGTTTCTCGCCCTTTGTTTCAGGCCCTCTGTTTCTCGCCCTCTGTTCCAGCCCCTCTGTTTCTCGCCCTCTGTTACAGCCCCTCTGTTTTTCGCCCTCTTTTTCAGCCCCTATGTTTCAGCCCGTCTGTATCAGCCACTCTGTTTCAGTCCCTCTGTTTCTCACCCTCTGTTTCAGCCCCTCTGATTCAGCCCCTCTGTTTCTCGCCCTCTGTTTCAGCCCCTCTGTTTCTCGCCCTCTGTTTCAGCCCCTCTGTTTCTCGCCCTCTGTTTCAGCCCCTCTGTTTCAGCCGCTCTGTTTCTCGCCCTCTGTTTCTGCCCCTCTTTTCTTTCCCCCTCTGTTTCAGCGCCTCAGTTTCTCACCCTCTGTTTCAGCCCCGCTGATTCAGCCCCTCTGTTTCAGCCCCTCTGAATCAGCCCCTCTGATTCAGCCCGTCTGTTTCAGACCCTCTGTTTCAGCCCCTCTGTTTCTTCCCGTCTGTTTCTCGCCCTCTGTTTCAGCCCCTATGTTTCTCGCCCTCTGTTTCAGCCCCTCTGTTTCTCGCCCTCTGTTTCAGCCCCTCTGTTTCAGCCGCTCTGTTTCTCGCCCTCTGTTTCTGCCACTCTGTTTCTCGCCCTCTGTTTCAGCCCCTCAGTTTCTCGCCCTCTGTTTCAGCCCCGCTGATTCAGCCCCTCTGAATCAGTCCGTCTGTTTCAGACCCTCTGTTTCAGCCCCTCTGTTTCTTCCCCTCTGTTTCTCGCCCTCTGTTTCAGCCCCTATGTTTCTCGCCCTTTGTTTTAGCCCCTCTGTTTCTCGCCCTATGTTTCAGCCCCTATGTTTCTCGCCCTCTGTTTCAGCCCCTCTGTTTCTCGCCCTCTGTTTCAGCCCCTCTGATTCAGCCCCTCTGATTTAGCCCCTCTGATTCAGCCCCTCTGTTTCAGCCCCTCTGTTTCAGCCCCTCTGTTTCAGCCCCTCTGTTTCTCGCCCTCTGTTTCAGCCCCTCTGTTTCTCGCCCTCTGTTTCAGCCCCTCTGTTTCAGCACATCTGTTTCAGCCCCTCTGTTTCAGCCACTCTGTTTCAGCCCCTCTGTTTCAGCCCCTCTGTTTCACCCCCTCTGTTTCTCGCCCTCTGTTTCAGCCCCTCTGTTTTTCGCCCTCTTTTTCAGCCCCTCTGTTTCAGCCCTCTGTTTCAGCCACTCTGTTTCTCACCCTCTGTTTCAGCCCCTCTGATTCAGCCCCTCTGTTTCTCGCCCTCTATTTCAGCCCCTCTGTTTTGCGCCCTCTGTTTCAGCCCCTCTGTTTCTCGCCCTCTGTTTCAGCCCCACTGTTTCAGCCCCTCTGTTTCAGCCCCTCTGTTTCAACCCCTCTGTTTCAGCCCCTCTGTTTCTAGCCCTCTGTTTCAGCCAATCTGTTTCTCGCCCTCTGTCTCAGCCCCTCTGTTTCAGTCCCTCTGTTTCAGCCCCTCTGTTTCTCACCCTCTGTTTCAGCCCCTCAGTTTCTCGCACTCTGTTTCAGCCCGGCTGATTCAGCCCCTCTGTTTCAGCCCCTCTGAATCAGCCCCTCTGATTCAGCCCCTCTGTTTCAGACCCTCTGTTTCAGCCCCTCTGTTTCAGCCCCTCTAATTGTCGCCCTCTGTTTCAGCCCCTCTGATTCAGACCCTCTGTTTCAACCCCTCTGATTCAGCCCCTCTGATTTAGCCCCTCTGATTCAGCCCCTCTGTTTCTCGCCCTCTGTTTCAGCCCTTCTGTTTCAGCCCCTCTGTTTCTTGCCCTCTGTTTCAGCCCCTCTGTTTCTCGCCCTCTGTTTCAGCCCCTCTGATTCAGCCCCTCTGATTTAGCCCTCTGATTCAGCCCCTCTGTTTCTCGCCCTCTGTTTCAGCCCCTCTGTTTCTCGCCCTCTGTTTCAGCCCCTCTGATTCAGCCCCTCTGTTTCAGCCCATCTGGTTCAGCCACTCTGTTTCTCGCCCTCTGTTTCAGCCCCTCTGTTTCTAGCCCTCTGTTTCAGACCCTCTGTTTCTCACCCTCTGTTTCAGCCCCTCTGATTCAGCCCCTCTGTTTCTCGCCCTCTGTTTCAGCCCCTCTGTTTCTTGCCCTCTGTTTCAGCCCCTCTGTTTCTCGCCTTCTGTTTCAGCCCCTCTGTTTCTCGCCCTCTGTTTCAGCCCCACTGTTTCTCGCCATCTGTTTCAGCCCCTCTGTTTCAGCCCCTCTAATTCTCGCCCTCTGTTTCAGCCCCTCTGATTCAGACCCTCTGTTTCAACCCCTCTGATTCAGCCCCTCTGATTTAGCCCCTCTGATTCAGCCCCTCTGTTTCTCGCCCTCTGTTTCAGCCCTTCTGTTTCAGCCCCTCTGTTTCTTGCCCTCTGTTTCAGCCCCTGTGTTTCTCGCTCTCTGTTTCAGCCCCTCTGATTCAGCCCCTCTGTTTCAGCCCCTCTGATTCAGCCCCTCTGATTTAGCCCTCTGATTCAGCCCCTCTGTTTCTCGCCCTCTGTTTCAGCCCCTCTGTTTTTCGCCCTCTTTTTCAGCCCCTCTGTTTCAGCCCATCTGGTTCAGCCACTCTGTTTCTCGCCCTCTGTTTCATCCCCTCTGTTTCTCGCACTCTGTTTCAGCGCCTCTGTTTCTCACCCTCGGTTTCAGCCCCTCTGATTCAGCCCCTCTGTTTCTCGCCCTCTGTTTCAGCCCCTCTGTTTCTTGCCCTCTGTTTCAGCCCCTCTGTTTCTCGCCTTCTGTTTCAGCCCCACTGTTTCTCGCCCTCTGTTTCAGCCCCTCTGTTTCTCGCCCTCTGTTTCAGCCCCTCTGTTTCTCGCCCTCTGTTTCAGCCCCTGTTTTTCGCCCTCTTTTTCGGCCCCTCTGTTTCAGCCCGTCTGTTTCAGCCACTCTGTTTCTCGCCCTCTGTTTCAGTCCCTCTGTTTCTCACCCTCTGTTTCAGCCCCTCTGATTCAGCCCCTCTGTTTCTCGCCCTCTGTTTCAGCCCCTCTGTTTCTCACCCTCTGTTTCAGCCCCTCTGTTTCAACCCCTCTGTTTCAGCCCCTCTGTTTCTTGCCCTCTGTTTCAGACCCTCTGTTTCTCGCCCTCTGTTTCAGCCCCTCTGTTTCAGCCGCTCTGTTTCTCGCCCTCTGTTTCTGCCCCTCTGTTTCTCGCCCTCTGTTTCAGCCCCTCAGTTTCTCGCCCTCTGTTTCAGCCCCGCTGATTCAGCCCCTCTGTTTCAGCCCCTCTGAATCAGCGCCTCTGATTCAGCCCGTCTGTTTCAGCCCCTCTGTTTCAGCCCCTCTGATTCAGCCCCTCTGTTTCTCGCCCTCTGTTTCAGCCCCTCTGTTTCGCGCCCTCTGTTTCAGCCCCTCTGTTTCTCGCCCTCTTTTTCAGCCCCACTGTTTCAGCCCCTCTGTTTCAGCCCCTCTGTTTCAACCCCTCTGTTTCAGCCCCTCTGTTTCTAGCCCTCTGTTTCAGCCACTCTGTTTCTCGCCCTCTGTTTCAGCCCCTCTGTTTCAGCCCCTCTGTTTCTCGCCCTCTGTTTCTGCCCCTCTGTTTCTCGCCCTCTGTTTCAGCCCCTCAGTTTCTCGCCCTCTGTTTCAGCCCCGCTGATTCAGCCCCTCTGTTTCAGCCCCTCTGATCAGCCCCTCTGATTCAGCCCCTCTGTTTCAGACCCTCTGTTTCAGCCCCTCTGTTTCAGCCCCTCTGTTTCTCGCCCTCTGTTTCAGCCCCTATGATTCAGACCCTCTGTTTCAGCCCCTCTGTTTCTCCCCCTCTGTTTCAGCCCTTCTGTTTCAGCCCCTCTGTTTCTTGCCCTTTGTTTCAGCCCCTCTGTTTCTCGCCATCTGTTTCAGTCCCTCTGATTCAGCACCTCTGTTTCAGCCCCTCTGTTTCAGGCCCTCTGATTTAGCCCTCTGATTCAGCACCTCTGTTTCTCGCCCTCTGTTTCAGCCCCTCTGTTTCAGCCCCTCTGTTTCAGCCCCTCTGTTTCTCACCCTCTGTTTCAGCCCCTCAGTTTCTCGCCCTCTGTTTCAGCCCCGCTGATTCAGCCCCTCTGTTTCAGCCCCTCTGAATCAGCCCCTCTGATTCAGCCCCTCTGTTTCAGACCCTCTGTTTCAGCCCCTCTGTTTCAGCCCCTCTGTTTTTCGCCCTCTTTTTCAGCCCCTCTGTTTCTCGCCCTCTGTTTCAGTCTCTCTGTTTCAGCCAGTCTGTTTCAGCCCCTCTGTTTCTGCCCCTCTGTTTCTGGCCCTCTGTTTCTCGCCCGCTGTTTCAGCCCCTTTGTTTCTCGCCCTCTGTTTCAGTTCCTCTGTTTCAGCCCCTCTGATTTAGCCCCTCTGATTCAGCCCCTCTGTTTCTCGCCCTCTGTTTCAGCCCCTCTGTTTCAGCCCCTCTGTTTCAGCCCCTCTGTTTCAGCCCCTCTGTTTCTCGCCCTCTGTTTCAGCCCCTCTGTTTCTCGCCCTCTGTTTCAGCCCCTCTGTTTCAGCACCTCTGTTTCAGCCCCTCTGTTTCAGCCACTCTGTTTCAGTCCCTCTGTTTCAGCCCCTCTGTTTCAGCCCCTCTGTTTCACGCCCTCTGTTTCTCGCCCTCTGTTTCAGCCCCTCTGTTTTTCGCCCTCTTTTTCAGCCCCTCTGTTTCAGCCCTCTGTTTCAGCCCCTCTGTTTCTCACCCTCTGTTTCAGCCCCTCTGATTCAGCCCCTCTGTTTCTCGCCCTCTGATTCAGCCCCTCTGTATCGCGCCCTCTGTTTCAGCCCCTCTGTTTCTCGCCCTCTGTTTCAGCCCCTCTGTTTCAGCCCCTCTGTTTCAACCCCTCTGTTTCAGCCCCTCTGTTTCTAGCCCTCTGTTTCAGCCAATCTGTTTCTCGCCCTCTGTTTCAGCCCCTCTGTTTCAGACCCTCTGTTTCTCGCCCGCTGTTTCTGCCCCTCTGTTTCTCGCCCTCTGTTTCAGCCCCTCAGTTTCTCGCCCTCTGTTTCAGCCCCGCTGATTCAGCCCCTCTGTTTCAGCCCCTCTGAATCAGCCCCTCTGATTCAGCCCCTCTGTTTCAGACCCTCTGTTTCAGCCCCTCTGTTTCAGCCCCTCTGTTTCTCTCCCTCTGTTTCAGCCCCTCTGATTCAGACCCTCTGTTTCAACCCCTCTGATTCAGCCCCTCTGATTTAGCCCCTCTGATTCAGCCCCTCTGTTTCTCGCCCTCTTTTTCAGCCCCTCTGATTCAGCCCCTCTGTTTCAGCCCCTCTGATTCAGACCCTCTGTTTCAGCCCCTCTATTTCAGCCCCTCTGTTTCAGCCCCTCTGTTTCTCGCCCGCTGTTTCAGTACCTTAGTTTATCGCCCTCTGTTTCAGCCCCTCTGTTTCTCGCCCTCTGTTTCAGCCCCTCTGTTTCAGCCCCTCTGTTTCTCGCCCTCTGTTTCAACCCCTCTGTTTCTCGCCCTCTGTTTCAGCCCCTCTGTTTCAGCCCCTCTGTTTCAGCCCCTCTGTTTCACCCCCTCTGTTTCTCGACCTCTGTTTCAGCCCCTCAGTTTTTCGCCCTCTTTTTCAGCCCCTCTGTTTCAGCCCTCTGTTTCAGCCCCTCTGTTTCTCACCCTCTGTTTCAGCCCCTCTGATTCAGCCCCTCTGTTTCTCGCATTCTGTTTCAGCCCCTCTGTTTCGTGCCCTCTGTTTCAGCCCCTCTGTTTCTCACCCTCTGTTTCAGCCCCACTGTTTCAGCCCCTCTGTTTCAGCCCCTCTGTTTCAACCCCTCTGTTTCAGCCCCTCTGTTTCAGCCCCTCTGTTTCAGCCCCTCTGTTTCTCACCCTCAGTTTCAGCCCCTCAGTTTCTCGCCCTCTGTTTCAGCCCCGCTGATTCAGCCCCTCTGTTTCAGCCCCTCTGAATCAGCCCCTCTGATTCAGCCCCTCTGTTTCAGACCCTCTGTTTCAGCCCCTCTGTTTCAGCCCCTCTGTTTTTCGCCCTCTTTCTCAGCCCCTCTGTTTCTCGCCCTCTGTTTCAGGCTCTCTGTTTCAGCCCGTCTGTTTCAGCCCCTCTGTTTCAGCCCCTTTGTTTCTCGCCCTCTGTTTCAGTTCCTCTGTTTCAGCCCCTCTGATTCAGCCCCTCTGATTCAGCCCCTCTGTTTCTCGCCCTCTGTTTCAGCCCCTCTGTTTCAGCCCCTCTGTTTCAGCCCCTCTGTTTCTCGCCCTCTGTTTCAGCCCCTCTGTTTCTCGCCCTCTGTTTCAGCCCCTCTGTTTCAGCACCTCTGTTTCAGCACCTCTGTTTCAGCCACTCTGTTTCAACCCCTCTGTTTCAGCCCCTCTGTTTCAGCCCCTCTGTTTCACGCCCTCTGTTTCTCGCCCTCTGTTTCAGCCCCTCTGTTTTTCGCCCTCTTTTTCAGCCCCTCTGTTTCAGCCCTCTGTTTCAGCCCCTCTGTTTCTCACCCTCTGTTTCAGCCCCTCTGATTCAGCCCCTCTGTTTCTCGCCCTCTGTTTCAGCCCCACTGTTTCAGCCCCTCTGTTTCAGCCCCTCTCTTTCAACCCCTCTGTTTCAGCCCCTCTGTTTCTAGCCCTTTGTTTCAGCCAATCTGTTTCTCGCCCTCTGTTTCAGCCCCTCTGTTTCAGACCCTCTGTTTCTCGCCCGCTGTTTCTGCCCCTCTGTTTCTCGCCCTCTGTTTCAGCCCCTCAGTTTCTCGCCCTCTGTTTCAGCCCCGCTGATTCAGCCCCTCTGTTTCAGGCCCTCTGAATCAGCCCCTCTGATTCAGCCCCTCTGTTTCAGACCCTCTGTTTCAGCCCCTCTGTTTCAGCCCCTCTGTTTCTCTCCCTCTGTTTCAGCCGCTCTGATTCAGACCCTCTGTTTCAACCCCTCTGATTCAGCCCCTCTAATTTAGCCCTTCTGATTCAGCCCCTCTGTTTCTCGCGCTCTTTTTCAGCCCCTCTGATTCAGCCCCTCTGTTTCAGCCCCTCTGATTCAGCCCCTCTGTTTCAGCACCTCTATTTCAGCCCCTTGTTTCAGCCCCTCTGTTTCAGGCTCTCTGTTTCAGCCCGTCTGTTTCAGCGCCACTGTTTCAGCCCCTCTGTTTCTCGCCCGCTGTTTCAGTCCCTTAGTTTCTCGCCCTCTGTTTCAGCCCCTCTGTTTCTCGCCCTCTGTTTCAGCCCCTCTGTTTCAGCACCTCTGTTTCAGCCCCTCTGTTTCAGCCACCCTGTTTCAGCCCCTCTGTTTCAGCCCCTCTGATTCAGCCCCTCTGTTTCAGACCCTCTGTTTCAGCCCCTCTGTTTCAGCCCCTCTGTTTCTCTCCCTCTGTTTCAGCTGCTCTGATTCAGACCCTCTGTTTCAACCCCTCTGATTCAGCCCCTCTAATTTAGCCCCTCTGATTCAGCCCCTCTGTTTCTCGCGCTCTTTTTCAGCCCCTCTGATTCAGCCCCTCTGTTTCAGCCCCTCTGATTCAGCCCCTCTGTTTCAGCACCTCTATTTCAGCCCCTTGTTTCAGCCCCTCTGTTTCAGGCTCTCTGTTTCAGCCCGTCTGTTTCAGCCCCACTGTTTCAGCCCCTCTGTTTCTCGCCCGCTGTTTCAGTCCCTTAGTTTCTCGCCCTCTGTTTCAGCCCCTCTGTTTCTCGCCCTCTGTTTCAGCCCCTCTGTTTCAGCACCTCTGTTTCAGCCCCTCTGTTTCAGCCACCCTGTTTCAGCCCCTCTGTTTCAGCCCCTCTGTTTCAGCCCCTCTGTTTCACCCCCTCTGTTTCTCGACCTCTGTTTCAGCCCCTCGGTTTTTCGCCCTCTTTTTCACCCCCTCTGTTTCAGCCCTCTGTTTCAGCCCCTCTGTTTCTCACCCTCTGTTTCAGCCCCTCTGATTCAGCCCCTCTGTTTCTCGCCCTCTGTTTCAGCGCCTCTGTTTCGTGCCCTCTGTTTCAGCCCCTCTGTTTCTCGCCCTCTGTTTTAGCCCCACTGTTTCAGCCCCTCTGTTTCAGCCCCTCTGTTTCAACCCCTCTGTTTCAGCCCCTCTGTTTCAGCCCCTCTGTTTCAGCCCCTCTGTTTCTCGCCCTCTGTTTCAGCGCCTCTGTTTCGTGCCCTCTGTTTCAGCCCCTCTGTTTCTCGCCCTCTGTTTCAGCCCCACTGTTTCAGCCCCTCTGTTTCAGCCCCTCTGTTTCAACCCCTCTGTTTCAGCCCCTCTGAATCAGCCCCTCTGATTCAGCCCCTCTGTTTCAGACCCTCTGTTTCAGCCCCTCTGTTTCAGCACCTCTGTTTTTCGCCCTCTTTCTCAGCCCCTCTGTTTCTCGCCCTCTGTTTCAGGCTCTCTGTTTCAGCCCGTCTGTTTCAGCCCCTCTGTTTCTGCCCCTCTGTTTCTGTGTCTCTGTTTCTCGCCCGCTGTTTCAGCCCCTTTGTTTCTCGCCCTCTGTTTCAGTTCCTCTGTTTCAGCCCCTCTGATTCAGCCCCTCTGATTCAGCCCCTCTGTTTCTCGCCCTCTGTTTCAGCCCCTCTGTTTCAGCCCCTCTGTTTCAGCCCCTCTGTTTCTCGCCCTCTGTTTCAGCCCCTCTGTTTCTCGCCCTCTGTTTCAGCCCCTCTGTTTCAGCACCTCTGTTTCAGCCCCTCTGTTTCAGCCACTCTGTTTCAACCCCTCTGTTTCAGCCCCTCTGTTTCAGCCCCTCTGTTTCACGCCCTCTGTTTCTCGCCCTCTGTTTCAGCCCCTCTGTTTTTCGCCCTCTTTTTCAGCCCCTCTGTTTCAGCCCTCTGTTTCAGCCCCTCTGTTTCTCACCCTCTGTTTCAGCCCCTCTGATTCAGCCCCTCTGTTTCTCGCCCTCTGTTTCAGCCCCTCTGTTTCGCGCCCTCTGTTTCAGCCCCTCTGTTTCTCGCCCTCTGTTTCAGCCCCTCTGTTTCTCGCCCTCTGTTTCAGCCCCTCTGTTTCAGCCCCTCTGTTTCTCACCCTCTGTTTCAGCCCCACTGTTTCAGCCCCTCTGTTTCAGCCCCTCTCTTTCAACCCCTCTGTTTCAGACCCTCTGTTTCTCGCCCGCTGTTTCTGCCCCTCTGTTTCTCGCCCTCTGTTTCAGCCCCTCAGTTTCTCGCCCTCTGTTTCAGCCCCGCTGATTCAGCCCCTCTGTTTCAGCCCCTCTGAATCAGCCCCTCTGATTCAGCCCCTCTGTTTCAGCCCCTCTGTTTCAGCCCCTCTGTTTCTCTCCCTCTGTTTCAGCCGCTCTGATTCAGACCCTCTGTTTCAACCCCTCTGATTCAGCCCCTCTAATTTAGCCCCTCTGATTCAGCCCCTCTGTTTCTCGCCCTCTTTTTCAGCCCCTCTGATTCAGCCCCTCTGTTTCAGCCCCTCTGATTCAGCCCCTCTGTTTCAGCACCTCTATTTCAGCCCCTCTGTTTCAGCCCCTCTGTTTCAGGCTCTCTGTTTCAGCCGGTCTGTTTCAGCCCCTCTGTTTCAGCCCCTCTGTTTCTCGCCCGCTGTTTTAGTCCCTTAGTTTCTCGCCCTCTGTTTCAGCCCCTCTGTTTCTCGCCCTCTGTTTCAGCCCCTCTGTTTCAGCCCCTCTGTTTCTCGCCCTCTGTTTCAGCCCCTCTGTTTCTCGCCCTCTGTTTCAGCCCCTCTGTTTCAGCACCTCTGTTTCAGCCCCTCTGTTTCAGCCACCCTGTTTCAGCCCCTCTGTTTCAGCCACCCTGTTTCAGCCTCTCTGTTTCTCGCCCTCTGTTTCAGCTCCTCTCTTTCAGCCCCTCTGTATCTCGCCCTCTGTTTCAGCCCCTCTATTTCTCGCCCTCTGTATCAGCCGCTTTGTTTCAGCCCCTCTGTTTCAGCCCCTCTTTTTCAGCCCCTCTGTTTCTCGCCCTCTGTTTCTCGCCCTCTGTTTCAGCCCCTCTGTTTCTCGCCCTCTGTTTCAGCCCCTCTGTTTTAGCCCCTCTGATTCAGCCCGTCTGATTCAGCCCCTCTGTTTCTCGCCCTCTGTTTCAGCCACTCTGTTTCAGCCCCTCTGTTTCTTGCCCTCTGTTTCAGCCCCTCTGTTTCAGCGCCTCTGTTTCGGCCCCTCTGTTTCTCGCCCTCTGTTTCAGCCCCTCTGTTTCTCAGCCTCTGTTTCAGTCCCTCTGTTTCGCGCTCTCTGTTCCAGCCCCTTTGTTTCAGTCCCTCTGTTTCTCGCCCTCTGTTTCTGCACGTCTGTTTCTCGCCCTCTGTTTCAGCCCCTCTGTTTCTCGCCCTCTGTTACAGCCCCTCTGTTTCTCGCCCTCTGTTTCAGCCCCTCTGATTCAGCCCCTCTGTTTCAGCCCCTCTGAATCAGCCCCTCTGATTCAGCCCCTCTGTTTCAGCCCCTCTGTTTCAGCCCCTCTGTTTCTCCCTCTGTTTCAGCCCCTCTGTTTCTCACCCTCTGTTTCAGCCCCTCTGTTTCAGCCCCTCTGTTTCTCGCACTCTGTTTCAGCCCCTCTGTTTCTCGCCCTCTGTTTCAGCCCCTCTGTTTCTCGCCCTCTGTTTCCGCCCCTCTGTTTCAGCCCCTCTGTTTCAGCCCCTCTGTATCTCGCCCTCTGTTTCTCGCCCTCTGTTTCAGCCCCTCTGTTTCTCGCCCTCTGTTTCAGCCCCTCTGTTTCAGCCCCTCTGATTCAGCCCGTCTGATTCAGCCCCTCTGTTTCTCGCCCTCTGTTTCAGCCACTCTGTTTCAGCTCCTCTGTTTCTCGCCCTCTGTTTCAGCCCCTCTGTTTCTCGCCCTCTGTTTAAGCCCCTCTGTTTCTCGCCCTCTGTTTCAGCCCCTCTGTTTCTCGCCCTCTGTTTCAGTCCCTCTGTTTCGCGCTCTCTGTTTCAGCCCCTCTGTTTCAGTCCCTCTGTTTCTAGCCCTCTGTTTCTGCCCGTCTGTTTCTCGCCCTCTGTTTAAGCCCCTCTGTTTCTCGCCCTCTGTTTCAGCCCCTCTGTTTCTCGCCCTCTGTTTCAGACCCTCTGATTCAGCCCCTCTGTTTCAGCCCCTCTGAATCAGCCCCTCTGATTCAGCCCCTCTGTTTCAGCCCCTCTGTTTCTCGCCCTCTGTTTCAGCCCCTCTGTTTCTCGCTCTCTGTTTCAGTCCCTCTGTTTCTCGCCCTCTGTTTCAGCCCCTCTGTTTCTCGCCCTCTGTTTCAGCTCCTCTGATTCAGCCCCTCTGTTTCTCGCCCTGTGTTTCAGGCCCTCTGTTTCTCGCCCTCTTTTTCAGCCCCCCGGTTTCTTGCCCTCTGTTTCAACCCCTCTGTTTCAGCCACTCTGTTTCAGCCCCTCTGTTTCTCTCCCTCTGTTTCAGGCCCTCTGTTTCTCGCCCTCTGTTTAAGCCCCTCTGTTTCTCGCCCTCTGATTCAGCCCCTCTGTTTCTCGCCCTCTGTTTCAGTCCCTCTGTTTCGCGCTCTCTGTTTCAGCCCCTCTGTTTCAGTCCCTCTGTTTCTAGCCCTCTGTTTCTGCCCTTCTGTTTCTCGCCCTCTGTTTCAGCCCCTCTGTTTCTCGCCCTCTGTTTCAGCCCCTCTGTTTCTCGCCCTCTGTTTCAGCCCCTCTGATTCAGCCCCACTGATTCAGCCCCTCTGTTTCAGCCCCTCTGTTTCTCGCCCTCTGTTTCAGCCCCTCTGTTTCTCGCCCTCTGTTTCAGTCCCTCTGTTTCTCGCCCTCTGTTTCAGCCCCTCTGTTTCTCGCCCTCTGTTTCAGCTCCTCTGATTCAGCCCCTCTGTTTCTCGCCCTCTGTTTCAGGCCCTCTGTTTCTCGCCCTCTTTTTCAGCCCCTCTGTTTCTTGCCCTCTGTTTCAGCCCCTCTGTTTCAGCCCCTCTGTTTCAGCCCCTCTGTTTCTCGCCCTCTGTTTCAGCCCCTCTGTTTCTCACCCTTTGTTTCAGCCCCTCTGTTTCTCACCCTCTGTTTCAGCCCCTCTATTTCTCGCCCTCTGTTTCAGCCCCTCTGTTTCAGCCCCACTGTGTCAGCCCCTCTGTTTCAGCCCCACTGTTTCTCGTCCTCTGTTTCAGCCCCTCTGTTTCAGCCCCTCTGTTTCAGTCCCTCTGTTTCTCGCCCTCTGTTTCTCGCCCTCTCTTTCAGCCCCTCTGTTTCTCGCCCTCTGTTTCAGCCCCTCTGTTTCTCGCCCTCTGGTTCAGCCCCTCTGTTTCAGCCCCTGTTTCAGCCCCTCTGTTTCAGCCCCTCTGTTTCTCGCCCTCTGTTTCAGCCCCTCTGTTTCTTGACCTCTGTTTCAGCCCCTCTGTTTCTCGCCCTCTGTTTCAGCCTCTCTGTTTCAGCCCCTCTGTTTCTCGCCCTCTGATTCAGCCCCTCTGTTTCAGCCCCTCTGTTTCAGTCCCTCTGTTTCTCGCCCTCTGTTTCTCGCCCTCTGTTTCAGTCCCTCTGTTTCTCACCCTCTGTTTCAGACCCTCTGTTTCAGCCCCTCTGTTTCTCGCCCTCTGTTTCTGCCCCTCAGTTTCTCGCCCTCTGTTTCAGTACCTCTGTTTCTCGCCTTCTGTTTCAGCCCCTCTGATTCAGCCCCTCTGTTTCAGCCCTTCTGATTCAGCCCCTCTGATTCAGCCCCTCTGTTTCTCGCCCTCTGTTTCAGCCCCTCTGTTTCAGCCCTTCTGTTTCAGCCACTCTGTTTCAGCCCCTCTTTTTCTTGCCCTCTGTTTCAGCCCCTCTGTTTCTGCTCCTCTGTTTCTCGCCCTCTTTTTCTGCCCCTCTGTTTCTCGCCCTCTGTTTCAGCCCCTCTGTTTCTCGCCCTCTGTTTCAGCCCCTCTGATTAAGCCCCTCTGTTTCAGCCCCTCTGAATCAGCCCCTCTGATTCAGCCCCTCTGTTTCAGCCCCTCTGTTTCAGCCCCTCTGTTTCTCGCCCTCTGTTTCAGCCCCTCTGTTTCTCACCCTCTGTTTCAGCCCCTCTGTTTCAGCCCCTCTGTTTCTCACTCTCTGTTTCAGCCCCTCTGTTTCTCGCCCTCTGTTTCAGCCCCTCTGATTCAGCCCCTCTGTTTCTCGCCCTCTGTTTCAGCCCCTCTGTTTCTCGCCCTCTGTTTCAGCCCCTCTGTTTTTCGCCCTCTGTTTCAGCCCCTCTGTTTCAGCCCCTCTGTTTCAGCCCCTCTGTTTCTCGCCCTCTGTTTCAGCCACTCTGTTTCAGCCCCTCTGTTTCAGCCCCTCCGATTCAGCCCCTCTGTTTCAGCCCCTCTATTTCTCGCCCTCTGTTTCAGCCCCTCTGTTTTATCCCCACTGTTTCAGCCTCTTTGTTTCAGCCCCACTGTTTCTCGCCCTCTGTTTCAGCCGTTCTGTTTCTCGCCCTCTGTATCAGCCCCTCTGTTGCAGCCCCACTTTTTCAGTCCCTCTGTTTCTCGCCCTCTGTTTCTGGCCCTCTGTTTCAGCCCCTCTGTTTCTCGCTCTCTGTTTCAGCCCCTCTGTTTCAGCCCCTCTGTTTCAGCCCCTCTGTTTCAGCCCCTCTGTTTCTCGCCCTCTGTTTCAGCCCCTCTGATTCAGCCCCTCTGTTTCAGCCCCTCTGAATCAGCCCCTCTGATTCAGCCCCTCTGTTTCAGCCCCTCTGTTTCTCGCCCTCTGTTTCAGCCCCTCTGTTTCTCGCCCTCTGTTTCAGTCCCTCTGTTTCTCGCCCTCTGTTTCAGCCCCTCTGTTTCTTGCCCTCTGTTTCAGCTCCTCTGTTTCAGCCCCTCTGTTTCTCGCCCTCTGTTTCAGGCCCTCTGTTTCTCGCCCTCTTTTTCAGCCCCTCTGTTTCTTGCCCTCTGTTTCAGCCCCTCTGTTTCAGCCCCTCTGTTTCAGCCCCTCTGTTTCAGCCTCTCTGTATTTCGCCCTCTGTTTCTCGCCCTCTGTTCCAGCCCCTCTGTTTCTCGCCCTCTGTTTCAGCCCCTCTGTTTCAGCCCCTCTGATTCAGCCCGTCTGATTCAGCCCCTCTCTTTCTCGCCCTCTGTGTCAGCCACTCTGTTTCAGCCCCTCTGTTTCTCGCCCTCTGTTTCAGCCCCTCTGTTTCTCACCCTCTGTTTCAGCCCCTCTATTTCTCGCCCTCTGTTTCAGCCCCTCTGTTTCAGCCCCACTGTGTCAGCCCCTCTGTTTCAGCCCCACTGTTTCTCGCCCTCTGTTTCAGCCCCTCTGTTTCAGCCCCTCTGTTTCAGTCCCTCTGTTTCTCGCCCTCTGTTTCTCGCCCTCTCTTTCAGCCACTCTGTTTCTCGCCCTCTGTTTCAGCCCGTCTGTTTCTCGCCCTCTGGTTCAGCCCCTCTGTTTCAGCCCCTCTGTTTCAGCCCCTCTGTTTCAGCCCCTCTGTTTCTCGCCCTCTGTTTCAGCCCCTCTGTTTCTTGACCTCTGTTTCAGTCCCTCTGTTTCTCGCCCTCTGTTTCAGCCTCTCTGTTTCAGCCCCTCTGTTTCTCGCCCTCTGATTCAGCCCCTCTGTTTCAGCCCCTCTGTTTCTCGCCCTCTGTTTCAGCCCCTCTGTTTCTCACCCTCTGTTTCAGCCCCTCTGTTTATCGCCCTCTGTTTCAGTCCCTCTGTTTCTCGCCCTCTGTTTCAGACCCTCTGTTTCAGACCCTCTGTTTCTCGCCCTCTGTTTCTGCCCCTCAATTTCTCGCCCAGTGTTTCAGTACCTCTGTTTCTCGCCTTCTGTTTCAGCCCCTCTGATTCAGCCCCACTGTTTCAGCCCTTCTGTTTCAGCCCCTCTTTTTCTTGCCCTCTGTTTCAGCCCCTCTGTTTCAGCCCCTCTGTTTCAGCCCCTCTGTTTCTCGCCCTCTGTTTCAGCCCCTCTGTTTCTCACCCTCTGTTTCAGCCCCTCTGTTTCTCGCTCTCTGTTTCAGCCCCTCTGTTTCAGCCCCTCTGTTTCAGCCCCTCTGTTTCAGCCCCTCTGTTTCTCGCCCTCTGTTTCAGCCCCTCTGATTCAGCCCCTCTGTTTCAGCCCCTCTGAATCAGCCCCTCTGATTCAGCCCCTCTGTTTCAGCCCCTCTGTCTCTCGCCCTCTGTTTCAGCCCCTCTGTTTCAGCCCCTCTGTTTCTCGCCCTCTGTTTCAGCCCCTCTGTTTCTCGCCCTCTGTTTCAGCTCCTCTGATTCAGCCCCTCTGTTTCTCGCCCTCTGTTTCAAGCCCTCTGTTTCTCACCCTCTTTTTCAGCCCCTCTGTTTCTTGTCCTCTGTTTCAGCCCCTCTGTTTCAGCCCCTCTGTTTCAGCCCCTCTGTTTCTCGCCCTCTGTTTCAGCCCCTCTGTTTCTCACCCTTTGTTTCAGCCCCTCTGTTTCTTGACCTCTGTTTCAGCCCCTCTGTTTCTCGCCCTCTGTTTCAGCCTCTCTGTTTCAGCCCCTCTGTTTCTCGCCCTCTGATTCAGCCCCTCTGTTTCAGCCCCTCTGTTTCAGTCCCTCTGTTTCTCGCCCTCTGTTTCTCACCCTCTGTTTCAGCCCCTCTGTTTCTCGCCCTCTGTTTCAGTCCCTCTGTTTCTCGCCCTCTGTTTCAGACCCTCTGTTTCAGCCCCTCTGTTTCTCGCCCTCTGTTTCTGCCCCTCAGTTTCTCGCCCTCTGTTTCAGTACCTCTGTTTCTCGCCTTCTGTTTCAGCCCCTCTGATTCAGCCCCTCTGTTTCAGCCCTTCTGATTCAGCCCCTATGATTGAGCCCCTCTGTTTCTCGCCCTCTGTTTCAGCCCCTCTGTTTCAGCCCTTCTGTTTCAGCCACTCTGTTTCAGCCCCTCTTTTTCTTGCCCTCTGTTTCAGCCCCTCTGTTTCTCGACCTCTGTTTCAGTCCCTCTGTTTCTCGCCATCTGTTTCAGCCCCTCTGTTTTGCGCTCTCTGTTTCAGCCCCTCTGTTTCTGCTCCTCTGTTTCTCGCCCTCTTTTTCTGCCCCTCTGTTTCTCGCCCTCTGTTTCAGCCCCTCTGTTTCTCGCCCTCTGTTTCAGCCCCTCTGATTAAGCCCCTCTGTTTCAGCCCCTCTGAATCAGCCCCTCTGATTCAGCCCCTCTGTTTCAGCCCCTCTGTTTCAGCCCCTCTGTTTCTCGCCCTCTGTTTCAGCCCCTCTGTTTCTCGCCCTCTGTTTCAGCCCCTCTGTTTCAGCCCCTCTGTTTCTCACTCTCTGTTTCAGCCCCTCTGTTTCTCGCCCTCTGTTTCAGCCCCTCTGATTCAGCCCCTCTGTTTCTCGCCCTCTGTTTCAGCCCCTCTGTTTCTCGCACTCTGTTTCAGCCCCTCTGTTTCTGGCCCTCTGTTTCAGCCCCTCTGTTTCTCGCACTCTGTTTCAGCCCCTCTGTTTCTCGCCCTCTGTTTCAGCCCCTCTGTTTCAGCCCCTCTGTTTCTCGCCCTCTGTTTCAGCCCCTCTGTTTCAGCCCCTCTGTTTCAGACCCTCCGATTCAGCCCCTCTGTTTCAGCCCCTCTATTTCACGCCCTCTGTTTCAGCCCCTCTGTTTTATCCGCACTGTTTCAGCCCCTTTGTTTCAGCCCCTCTGTTTCTCGCCCTCTGTTTCAGCCGCTCTGTTTCTCGCCCTCTGTATCAGCCCCTCTGTTGCAGCCCCACTGTTTCAGTCCCTCTGTTTCTCGCCCTCTGTTTCTGGCCCTCTGTTTCAGCCTCTCTGTTTCTCGCTCTCTGTTTCAGCCCCTCTGTTTCAGCCCCTCTGTTTCAGCCCCTCTGTTTCAGCCCCTCTGTTTCTCGCCCTCTGTTTCAGCCCCTCTGTTTCTTGCCCTCTGTTTCAGCCACTCTGCTTCTCGCCCTCTGTTTCAGCCTCCCTGTTTCCCGCCCTCTGTTTCAGACCCTCTGTTTCAGCCCCTCTGTTTCAGCCCCTCTGTTTCAGCCGCTCTGTTTCTCGCCCTCTGTTTCAGCCCCTCTGTTTCTCGCCCTCTGTTTCAGCCTCTCTGTTTCTCGCCCTCTGTTTCAGCCCCTCTGTTTCAGCCCCTCTGTTTCAACCCCTCTATTTATCGCCCTCTGCATCAGCCGCTTTGTTTCAGCCCCTCTTTTTCAGCCCCTCTCTTTCTCGCCCTCTGTTTCTCGCCCTCTGTTTCAGCCCCTCTGTTTCTCGCCCTCTGTTTCAGCCCCTCTGTTTCAGCCCCTCTGATTCAGCCCATCTGATTCAGCCCCTCTGTTTCTCGCCCTCTGTTCCAGCCACTCTGTTTCAGCCCCTCTGTTTCTTGCCCTCTGTTTCAGCCCTTCTGATTCAGCCCCTCTGATTCAGCCCCTCTGTTTCTCGCCCTCTGTTTCAGCCCCTCTGTTTCTGCCCTTCTGTTTCAGCCTCTCTGTTTCAGCGCCTCTGTTTCTTGCCCTCTGTTTCAGCCCCTCTGTTTCTCGACCTCTGTTTCAGCCCCTCTGTTTCGCGCTCTCTGTTTCAGCCCCTCTGTTTCTGCTCCTCTGTTTCTCGCCCTCTGTTTCTGCCCCTCTGTTTCTCGCCCTCTGTTTCAGCCCCTCTGTTTCTCGCCCTCTTTTTCAGCCCCTCTGATTAAGCCACTCTGTTTCAACCCCTCTGATTAAGCCCCTCTGATTCAGCCCCTCTGAATCAGCCACTCTGATTCAGCCCCTCTGTTTCAGCCCCTCTGTTTCAGCCCCTCTGTTTCTCGCCCTCTGTGTCAGCCCCTCTGTTTCTCGCCCTCTGTTTCAGCCCCTCTGATTAAGCCCCTCTGTTTCAGCCCCTCTGAATCAGCCCCTCTGATTCAGCCCCTCTGTTTCAGCCCCTCTGTTTCAGCCCCTCTGTTTCTCGCCCTCTGTTTCAGCCCCTCTGTTTCTCACCCACTGTTTCAGCCCCTCTGTTTCAGCCCCTCTGTTTCTCGCCCTCTGTTTCAGCCCTTCTGTTTCAGCCACTCTGTTTCAGCCCCTCTTTTTCTTGCCCTCTGTTTCAGCCCCTCTGTTTCTCGACCTCTGTTTCAGTCCCTCTGTTTCTCGCCATCTGTTTCAGCCCCTCTGTTTCGCGCTCTCTGTTTCAGCCCCTCTGTTTCTGCTCCTCTGTTTCTCGCCCTCTTTTTCTGCCCCTCTGTTTCTCGCCCTCTGTTTCAGCCCCTCTGTTTCTCGCCCTCTGTTTCAGACCCTCTGATTAAGCCCCTCTGTTTCAGCCCCTCTGAATCAGCCCCTCTGATTCAGCCCCTCTGTTTCAGCCCCTCTGTTTCAGCCCCTCTGTTTCTCGCCCTCTGTTTCAGCCCCTCTGTTTCTCACCCTCTGTTTCAGCCCCTCTGTTTCAGCCCCTCTGTTTCTCACTCTCTGTTTCAGCCCCACTGTTTCTCGCCCTCTGTTTCAGCCCCTCTGATTCAGCCCCTCTGTTTCTCGCCCTCTGTTTCAGCCCCTCTGTTTCTCGCACTCTGTTTCAGCCCCTCTGTTTCTCGCCCTCTGTTTCAGCCCCTCTGTTTCAGCCCCTCTGTTTCAGCCCCTCTGTTTCTCGCCCTCTGTTTCAGCCCCTCTGTTTCAGCCCCTCTGTTTCAGCCCCTCCGATTCAGCCCCTCTGTTTCAGCCCCTCTATTTCTCGCCCTCTGTTTCAGCCCCTCTGTTTTATCCCCACTGTTTCAGCCTCTTTGTTTCAGCCCCTCTGTTTCTCGCCCTCTGTTTCAGCCGCTCTGTTTCTCGCCCTCTGTATCAGCCCCTCTGTTGCAGCCCCACTGTTTCAGTCCCTCTGTTTCTCGCCCTCTGTTTCTGGCCCTCTGTTTCAGCCCCTCTGTTTCTCGCTCTCTGTTTCAGCCCCTCTGTTTCAGCCCCTCTGTTTCAGCCCCTCTGTTTCAGCCCCTCTGTTTCTCGCCCTCTGTTTCAGCCCCTCTGATTCAGCCCCTCTGTTTCAGCCCCTCTGAATCAGCCCCTCTGATTCAGGCCCTCTGTTTCAGCCCCTCTGTTTCTCGCCCTCTGTTTCAGCCCCTCTGTTTCTCGCCCTCTGTTTCAGTCCCTCTGTTTCTCGCCCTCTGTTTCAGCCCCTCTGTTTCTCGCCCTCTGTTTCAGCTCCTCTGATTCAGCCCCTCTGTTTCTCGCCCTCTGTTTCAAGCCCTCTGTTTCTCGCCCTCTTTTTCAGCCCCTCTGTTTTTTGCCCTCTGTTTCAGCCCCTCTGTTTCAGCCCCTCTGTTTCAGCCCCTCTGTTTCTCGCCCTCTGTTTCAGCCCCTCTGTTTCTCACCCTTTGTTTCAGCCCCTCTGTTTCTCACCCTCTGTTTCAGCCCCTCTGTTTCAGCCCCACTGTGTCAGCCCCTCTGTTTCAGCCCCACTGTTTCTCGCCCTCTGTTTCAGCCCCTCTGTTTCAGCCCCTCTGTTTCAGTCCCTCTGTTTCTCGCCCTCTGTTTCAGCCTCTCTATTTCTCGCACTCTGTTTCAGCCCATCTGTTTCAGCCCCACTGTGTCAGCCCCTCTGTTTCAGACCCTCTGTTTCTCGCCCTCTGTTTCAGCCCCTCTGATTCAGCCCCTCTGTTTCAGCCCCTCTGAATCAGCCCATCTGATTCAGCCCCTCTGTTTCAGCCCCTGTGTTTCAGCCCCTCTATTTCATCCCCTCTGCTTCTCGCCCTCTGTTTCAGCCCCTCCCTTTTTCGCCCTCTGTTTCAGCCCCTCTGTTTCTCGCCCTCTGTTTCAGCCCCTCTGTTTCTCGCCCTCTGTTTCAGCCCCTCTGTTTCAGCCCCTCTGATTCAGCCCGTCTGATTCAGCCCCTCTGTTTCTCGCCCTTTGTTTCAGCCACTCTGTTTCAGCCCCTCTGTTTCTTGCCCTCTGTTTCAGCCCCTCTGTTTCTCGCCCTCTGTTTAAGCCCCTCTGTTTCTCACCCTCTGTTTCTCGCCCTCTATTTCAGTCCCTCTGTTTCGCGCCCTCTGTTTCAGCCCCTCTGTTTCAGCCCCTCTGTTTCTCGCCCTCTGTTTCAGCCCCTCTGTTTCAGCCCCTCTGTTTCTTGCCCTCTGTTTCTGCCCGTCTGTTTCTCGCCCTCTGTTTCAGCCCCTCTGTTTCTCGCCCTCTGTTTCAGCCCCTCTGTTTCTCGCCCTCTGTTTCAGCCCCTCTGATTCAGCCCCTCTGTTTCAGCACCTCTGAATCAGCCCCTCTGATTCAGCCCCTCTGTTTCAGCCCCTCTGTTTCTCACCCTCTGTTTCAGCCCCTCTGTTTCAGACCCTCTGTTTCTCGCCCTCTGTTTCAGCCCCTCTGTTTCTCGCCCTCTGTTTCAGACCCTCTGATCCAGCCCCTCTGTTTCTCGCCCTCTGTTTCAGCCCCTCTGTTTCTCGCCCTCTTTTTCAGCCCCTCTGTTTCTTGCCCTCTGTTTCAGCCCCTCTGTTTCAGCCCCTCTGTTTCAGCCCCTCTGTTTCTCGCCCTCTGTTTCAGCTCCTCTGTTTCTCACCCTCTGTTTCAGCCCCTCTGTTTCTCACCCTCTGTTTCAGCCCCTCTGTTTCTCCCCCTCTGTTTCAGCCCTTCTATTTCTCGCCCTCTGTTTCAGCCCCTCTGTTTCAGCCCCTCTGTTTCAGCCCCTCTGTTTCAGCCCCTCTGTTTCTCGCCCTCTGTTTCAGCCCCTCTGTTTCTCACCCTCTGTTTCAGCCCCTCTGTTTCAGCCCCTCTGTTTCTCACTCTCTGTTTCAGCACCTCTGTTTCTCGCCCTCTGTTTCAGCCCCTCTGATTCAGCCCCTCTGTTTCAGCCCCTCTGTTTCAGCCCCTCTGTTTCTCGCCCTCTGTTTCAGCCACTCTGTTTCAGCCCCTCTGTTTCAGCCCCTCCGATTCAGCCCCTCTGTTTCAGCCCCTCTATTTCTCGCCCTCTGTTTCAGCCCCTCTGTTTTATCCCCACTGTTTCAGCCTCTTTGTTTCAGCCCCTCTGTTTCTCGCCCTCTGATTCAGCCCCTCTGTTTCAGCCCCTCTGAATCAGCCCCTCTGATTCAGCCCCTCTGTTTCAGCCCCTCTGTTTCTCGCCCTCTGTTTCAGCCCCTCTGTTTCTCGCCCTCTGTTTCAGTCCCTCTGTTTCTCGCCCTCTGTTTCAGCCCCTCTGTTTCTCGCCCTCTGTTTCAGCTCCTCTGTTTCAGCCCCTCTGTTTCTCGCCCTCTGTTTCAGGCCCTCTGTTTCTCGCCCACTTTTTCAGCCCCTCTGTTTCTTGCCCTCTGTTTCAGCCCCTCTGTTTCAGCCCCTCTGTTTCAGCCCCTCTGTTTCAGCCTCTCTGTATTTCGCCCTCTGTTTCTCGCCCTCTGTTCCAGCCCCTCTGTTTCTCGCCCTCTGTTTCAGCCCCTCTGTTTCAGCCCCTCTGATTCAGCCCGTTTGATTCAGCCCCTCTCTTTCTCGCCCTCTGTTTCAGCCACTCTGTTTCAGCCCCTCTGTTTCTCGCCCTCTGTTTCAGCCCCTCTGTTTCTCACCCTTTGTTTCAGCCCCTCTGTTTCTCACCCTCTGTTTCAGCCCCTCTATTTCTCGCCCTCTGTTTCAGCCCCTCTGTTTCAGCCCCACTGTGTCAGCCCCTCTGTTTCAGCCCCACTGTTTCTCGCCCTCTGTTTCAGCCCCTCTGTTTCAGCCCCTCTGTTTCAGTCCCTCTGTTTCTCGCCCTCTGTTTCTCGCCCTCTCTTTCAGCCACTCTGTTTCTCGCCCTCTGTTTCAGCCCGTCTGTTTCTCGCCCTCTGGTTCAGCCCCTCTGTTTCAGCCCCTCTGTTTCAGCCCCTCTGTTTCAGCCCCTCTGTTTCTCGCCCTCTGTTTCAGCCCCTCTGTTTCTTGACCTCTGTTTCAGTCCCTCTGTTTCTCGCCCTCTGTTTCAGCCTCTCTGTTTCAGCCCCTCTGTTTCTCGCCCTCTGATTCAGCCCCTCTGTTTCAGCCCCTCTGTTTCAGTCCCTCTGTTTCTCGCCCTCTGTTTCTCACCCTCTGTTTCAGCCCCTCTGTTTATCGCCCTCTGTTTCAGTCCCTCTGTTTCTCGCCCTCTGTTTCAGACCCTCTGTTTCAGACCCTCTGTTTCTCGCCCTCTGTTTCTGCCCCTCAATTTCTCGCCCAGTGTTTCAGTACCTCTGTTTCTCGCCTTCTGTTTCAGCCCCTCTGATTCAGCCCCTCTGTTTCAGCCCTTCTGTTTCAGCCCCTCTTTTTCTTGCCCTCTGTTTCAGCCCCTCTGTTTCAGCCCCTCTGTTTCAGCCCCTCTGTTTCTCGCCCTCTGTTTCAGCCCCTCTGTTTCTCACCCTCTGTTTCAGCCCCTCTGTTTCTCGCTCTCTGTTTCAGCCCCTCTGTTTCAGCCCCTCTGTTTCAGCCCCTCTGTTTCAGCCCCTCTGTTTCTCGCCCTCTGTTTCAGCCCCTCTGATTCAGCCCCTCTGTTTCAGCCCCTCTGAATCAGCCCCTCTGATTCAGCCCCTCTGTTTCAGCCCCTCTGTTTCTCGCCCTCTGTTTCAGCCCCTCTGTTTCAGCCCCTCTGTTTCTCGCCCTCTGTTTCAGCCCCTCTGTTTCTCGCCCTCTGTTTCAGCTCCTCTGATTCAGCCCCTCTGTTTCTCGCCCTCTGTTTCAAGCCCTCTGTTTCTCACCCTCTTTTTCAGCCCCTCTGTTTCTTGCCCTCTGTTTCAGCCCCTCTGTTTCAGCCCCTCTGTTTCAGCCCCTCTGTTTCTCGCCCTCTGTTTCAGCCCCTCTGTTTCTCACCCTTTGTTTCAGCCCCTCTGTTTCTTGACCTCTGTTTCAGCCCCTCTGTTTCTCGCCCTCTGTTTCAGCCTCTCTGTTTCAGCCCCTCTGTTTCTCGCCCTCTGATTCAGCCCCTCTGTTTCAGCCCCTCTGTTTCAGTCCCTCTGTTTCTCGCCCTCTGTTTCTCACCCTCTGTTTCAGCCCCTCTGTTTCTCGCCCTCTGTTTCAGACCCTCTGTTTCAGCCCCTCTGTTTCTCGCCCTCTGTTTCTGCCCCTCAGTTTCTCGCCCTCTGTTTCAGTACCTCTGTTTCTCGCCTTCTGTTTCAGCCCCTCTGATTCAGCCCCTCTGTTTCAGCCCTTCTGATTCAGCCCCTATGATTGAGCCCCTCTGTTTCTCGCCCTCTGTTTCAGCCCCTCTGTTTCAGCCCTTCTGTTTCAGCCACTCTGTTTCAGCCCCTCTTTTTCTTGCCCTCTGTTTCAGCCCCTCTGTTTCTCGACCTCTGTTTCAGTCCCTCTGTTTCTCGCCATCTGTTTCAGCCCCTCTGTTTTGCGCTCTCTGTTTCAGCCCCTCTGTTTCTGCTCCTCTGTTTCTCGCCCTCTTTTTCTGCCCCTCTGTTTCTCGCCCTCTGTTTCAGCCCCTCTGTTTCTCGCCCTCTGTTTCAGCCCCTCTGATTAAGCCCCTCTGTTTCAGCCCCTCTGAATCAGCCCCTCTGATTCAGCCCCTCTGTTTCAGCCCCTCTGTTTCAGCCCCTCTGTTTCTCGCCCTCTGTTTCAGCCCCTCTGTTTCTCACCCTCTGTTTCAGCCCCTCTGTTTCAGCCCCTCTGTTTCTCACTCTCTGTTTCAGCCCCTCTGTTTCTCGCCCTCTGTTTCAGCCCCTCTGATTCAGCCCCTCTGTTTCTCGCCCTCTGTTTCAGCCCCTCTGTTTCTCGCACTCTGTTTCAGCCCCTCTGTTTCTCGCCCTCTGTTTCAGCCCCTCTGTTTCTCGCACTCTGTTTCAGCCCCTCTGTTTCTCGCCCTCTGTTTCAGCCCCTCTGTTTCAGCCCCTCTGTTTCTCGCCCTCTGTTTCAGCCCCTCTGTTTCAGCCCCTCTGTTTCAGACCCTCCGATTCAGCCCCTCTGTTTCAGCCCCTCTATTTCACGCCCTCTGTTTCAGCCCCTCTGTTTTATCCGCACTGTTTCAGCCCCTTTGTTTCAGCCCCTCTGTTTCTCGCCCTCTGTTTCAGCCGCTCTGTTTCTCGCCCTCTGTATCAGCCCCTCTGTTGCAGCCCCACTGTTTCAGTCCCTCTGTTTCTCGCCCTCTGTTTCTGGCCCTCTGTTTCAGCCTCTCTGTTTCTCGCTCTCTGTTTCAGCCCCTCTGTTTCAGCCCCTCTGTTTCAGCCCCTCTGTTTCAGCCCCTCTGTTTCTCGCCCTCTGTTTCAGCCCCTCTGTTTCTTGCCCTCTGTTTCAGCCACTCTGCTTCTCGCCCTCTGTTTCAGCCTCCCTGTTTCCCGCCCTCTGTTTCAGACCCTCTGTTTCAGCCCCTCTGTTTCAGCCCCTCTGTTTCAGCCGCTCTGTTTCTCGCCCTCTGTTTCAGCCCCTCTGTTTCTCGCCCTCTGTTTCAGCCTCTCTGTTTCTCGCCCTCTGTTTCAGCCCCTCTGTTTCAGCCCCTCTGTTTCAACCCCTCTATTTATCGCCCTCTGCATCAGCCGCTTTGTTTCAGCCCCTCTTTTTCAGCCCCTCTCTTTCTCGCCCTCTGTTTCTCGCCCTCTGTTTCAGCCCCTCTGTTTCTCGCCCTCTGTTTCAGCCCCTCTGTTTCAGCCCCTCTGATTCAGCCCATCTGATTCAGCCCCTCTGTTTCTCGCCCTCTGTTCCAGCCACTCTGTTTCAGCCCCTCTGTTTCTTGCCCTCTGTTTCAGCCCTTCTGATTCAGCCCCTCTGATTCAGCCCCTCTGTTTCTCGCCCTCTGTTTCAGCCCCTCTGTTTCTGCCCTTCTGTTTCAGCCTCTCTGTTTCAGCGCCTCTGTTTCTTGCCCTCTGTTTCAGCCCCTCTGTTTCTCGACCTCTGTTTCAGCCCCTCTGTTTCGCGCTCTCTGTTTCAGCCCCTCTGTTTCTGCTCCTCTGTTTCTCGCCCTCTGTTTCTGCCCGTCTGTTTCTCGCCCTCTGTTTCAGCCCCTCTGTTTCTCGCCCTCTTTTTCAGCCCCTCTGATTAAGCCACTCTGTTTCAACCCCTCTGATTAAGCCCCTCTGATTCAGCCCCTCTGAATCAGCCACTCTGATTCAGCCCCTCTGTTTCAGCCCCTCTGTTTCAGCCCCTCTGTTTCTCGCCCTCTGTGTCAGCCCCTCTGTTTCTCGCCCTCTGTTTCAGCCCCTCTGATTAAGCCCCTCTGTTTCAGCCCCTCTGAATCAGCCCCTCTGATTCAGCCCCTCTGTTTCAGCCCCTCTGTTTCAGCCCCTCTGTTTCTCGCCCTCTGTTTCAGCCCCTCTGTTTCTCACCCTCTGTTTCAGCCCCTCTGTTTCAGCCCCTCTGTTTCTCGCCCTCTGTTTCAGCCCTTCTGTTTCAGCCACTCTGTTTCAGCCCCTCTTTTTCTTGCCCTCTGTTTCAGCCCCTCTGTTTCTCGACCTCTGTTTCAGTCCCTCTGTTTCTCGCCATCTGTTTCAGCCCCTCTGTTTCGCGCTCTCTGTTTCAGCCCCTCTGTTTCTGCTCCTCTGTTTCTCGCCCTCTTTTTCTGCCCCTCTGTTTCTCGCCCTCTGTTTCAGCCCCTCTGTTTCTCGCCCTCTGTTTCAGACCCTCTGATTAAGCCCCTCTGTTTCAGCCCCTCTGAATCAGCCCCTCTGATTCAGCCCCTCTGTTTCAGCCCCTCTGTTTCAGCCCCTCTGTTTCTCGCCCTCTGTTTCAGCCCCTCTGTTTCTCACCCTCTGTTTCAGCCCCTCTGTTTCAGCCCCTCTGTTTCTCACTCTCTGTTTCAGCCCCTCTGTTTCTCGCCCTCTGTTTCAGCCCCTCTGATTCAGCCCCTCTGTTTCTCGCCCTCTGTTTCAGCCCCTCTGTTTCTCGCACTCTGTTTCAGCCCCTCTGTTTCTCGCCCTCTGTTTCAGCCCCTCTGTTTCAGCCCCTCTGTTTCAGCCCCTCTGTTTCTCGCCCTCTGTTTCAGCCCCTCTGTTTCAGCCCCTCTGTTTCAGCCCCTCCGATTCAGCCCCTCTGTTTCAGCCCCTCTATTTCTCGCCCTCTGTTTCAGCCCCTCTGTTTTATCCCCACTGTTTCAGCCTCTTTGTTTCAGCCCCTCTGTTTCTCGCCCTCTGTTTCAGCCGCTCTGTTTCTCGCCCTCTGTATCAGCCCCTCTGTTGCAGCCCCACTGTTTCAGTCCCTCTGTTTCTCGCCCTCTGTTTCTGGCCCTCTGTTTCAGCCCCTCTGTTTCTCGCTCTCTGTTTCAGCCCCTCTGTTTCAGCCCCTCTGTTTCAGCCCCTCTGTTTCAGCCCCTCTGTTTCTCGCCCTCTGTTTCAGCCCCTCTGATTCAGCCCCTCTGTTTCAGCCCCTCTGAATCAGCCCCTCTGATTCAGGCCCTCTGTTTCAGCCCCTCTGTTTCTCGCCCTCTGTTTCAGCCCCTCTGTTTCTCGCCCTCTGTTTCTCGCCCTCTGTTTCAGCCCCTCTGTTTCTCGCACTCTGTTTCAGCTCCTCTGATTCAGCCCCTCTGTTTCTCGCCCTCTGTTTCAAGCCCTCTGTTTCTCGCCCTCTTTTTCAGCCCCTCTGTTTTTTGCCCTCTGTTTCAGCCCCTCTGTTTCAGCCCCTCTGTTTCAGCCCCTCTGTTTCTCGCCCTCTGTTTCAGCCCCTCTGTTTCTCACCCTTTGTTTCAGCCCCTCTGTTTCTCACCCTCTGTTTCAGCCCCTCTGTTTCAGCCCCACTGTGTCAGCCCCTCTGTTTCAGCCCCACTGTTTCTCGCCCTCTGTTTCAGCCCCTCTGTTTCAGCCCCTCTGTTTCAGTCCCTCTGTTTCTCGCCCTCTGTTTCAGCCTCTCTATTTCTCGCACTCTGTTTCAGCCCATCTGTTTCAGCCCCACTGTGTCAGCCCCTCTGTTTCAGACCCTCTGTTTCTCGCCCTCTGTTTCAGCCCCTCTGATTCAGCCCCTCTGTTTCAGCCCCTCTGAATCAGCCCATCTGATTCAGCCCCTCTGTTTCAGCCCCTGTGTTTCAGCCCCTCTATTTCATCCCCTCTGCTTCTCGCCCTCTGTTTCAGCCCCTCCCTTTTTCGCCCTCTGTTTCAGCCCCTCTGTTTCTCGCCCTCTGTTTCAGCCCCTCTGTTTCTCGCCCTCTGTTTCAGCCCCTCTGTTACAGCCCCTCTGATTCAGCCCGTCTGATTCAGCCCCTCTGTTTCTCGCCCTTTGTTTCAGCCACTCTGTTTCAGCCCCTCTGTTTCTTGCCCTCTGTTTCAGCCCCTCTGTTTCTCGCCCTCTGTTTAAGCCCCTCTGTTTCTCACCCTCTGTTTCAGCCCCTCTGTTTCTCGCCCTCTACTTCAGTCCCTCTGTTTCGCGCCCTCTGTTTCAGCCCCTCTGTTTCAGCCCCTCTGTTTCTCGCCCTCTGTTTCAGCCCCTCTGTTTCAGCCACTCTGTTTCTTGCCCTCTGTTTCTGCCCGTCTGTTTCTCGCCCTCTGTTTCAGCCCCTCTGTTTCTGGCCCTCTGTTTCAGCCCCTCTGTTTCTCGCCCTCTGTTTCAGCCCCTCTGATTCAGCCCCTCTGTTTCAGCACCTCTGAATCAGCCCCTCTGATTCAGCCCCTCTGTTTCAGCCCCTCTGTTTCTCACCCTCTGTTTCAGCCCCTCTGTTTCAGCCCCTCTGTTTCTCGCCCTCTGTTTCAGCCCCTCTGTTTCTCGCCCTCTGTTTCAGACCCTCTGATCCAGCCCCTCTGTTTCTCGCCCTCTGTTTCAGCCCCTCTGTTTCTCGCCCTCTTTTTCAGCCCCTCTGTTTCTTGCCCTCTGTTTCAGCCCCTCTGTTTCAGCCCCTCTGTTTCAGCCCCTCTGTTTCTCGCCCTCTGTTTCAGCTCCTCTGTTTCTCACCCTCTGTTTCAGCCCCACTGTTTCTCACCCTCTGTTTCAGCCCCTCTGTTTCTCCCCCTCTGTTTCAGCCCTTCTATTTCTCGCCCTCTGTTTCAGCCCCTCTGTTTCAGCCCCACTGTGTCAGCCCCTCTGTTTCAGCCACTCTGTTTCTCTCCCTCTGTTTCAGCCCCTTTGTTTCAGCCCCTCTGTTTCAGTCCCTCTGTTTCTCGCCCTCTGTTTCTCGCCCTCTGTTTCAGCCCCTCTGTTTCTCGCCCTCTGTTTCAGCCCCTCTGTTTCTCGCCCTCTGTTTTAGCCCCTCTGTTTCAGCCCCTCTGTTTCAGCCCCTCTGTTTCAGCCCCACTGTTTCCCGCCCTCTGTTTCAGCCCCTCTGTTTCTTGACCTCTGTTTCAGCCCCTCTGTTTCTCGCCCTCTGTTTCAGCCTCTCTGTTTCAGCCCCTCTGTTTCTCGCCCTCTGATTCAGCCCCTCTGTTTCAGCCCCTATGTTTCAGTCACTCTGTTTCTCGCCCTCTGTTTCTAACCCTCTGTTTCAGCCCCTCTGTTTCTCGCCCTCTGTTTCAGCCCCTCTGTTTCAGCCCCTCTGATTCGGCCCGTCTGATTCAGCCCCTCTGTTTCTCGCCCTTTGTTTCAGCCACTCTGTTTCAGCCCCTCTGTTTCTTGCCCTCTGTTTCAACCCTCTGTTTCTCGCCCTCTGTTTAAGCCCCTCTGTTTCTCGCCCTCTGTTTCAGCCCCTCCGTTTCTCACCCTCTATTTCAGTCCCTCTGTTTCGCGCTCTCTGTTTCAGCCCCTCTGTTTCAGCCCCTCTGTTTCTCGCCCTCTGTTTCAGCCCCACTGTTTCTCGCCCTCTGTTTCAGCCCCTCTGATTCAGCCCCTCTGTTTCAGCCCCTCTGAATCAGCCCCTCTGATTCAGCCCCTCTGTTTCAGCCCCTCTGTTTCTCACCCTCTGTTTCAGCCCCTCTGTTTCAGCCCCTCTGTTTCTCGCCCTCTGTTTCAGCCCCTCTGTTTCTCGCCCTCTGTTTCAGACCCTATGATTCAGCCCCTCTGTTTCTCGCCCTCTGTTTCAGCCCCTCTGTTTCTCGCCATCTTTTTCAGCTGTTTCAGCCCCTCTGTTTCAGCCCCTCTGTTTCAGCCCCTCTGTTTCTCGCCCTCTGTTTCAGCCCCTCTGTTTCTCACCCTCTGTTTCAGCCCCTCTGTTTCTCCCCCTCTGTTTCAGCCCCTCTATTTCTCGCCCTCTGTTTCAGCCCCTCTGTTTCAGCCCCACTGTGTCAGCCCCTCTGTTTAAGCCACTCTGTTTCTCGCCCTCTGTTTCAGCCCCTCTGTTTCAGCCCCTCTGTTTCAGCCCCTCTGTTTCCCGCCCTCTGTTTCTCGCCCTCTGTTTCAGCCCCTCTGTTTCTCGCCCTCTGTTTCAGCCCCTCTGTTTCTCGCCCTCTGTTTTAGCCCCTCTGTTTCAGCCCCTCTCTTTCTGCCCCTCTGTTTCAGCCCCTCTGTTTCCCGCCCTCTGTTTCAGCCCCTCTGTTTCTTGACCTCTGTTTCAGCCCCTCTGTTTCTCACCCTCTGTTTCAGCCTCTCTGTTTCAGCCCCTCTGTTTCTCGCCCTCTGATTCAGCCCCTCTGTTTCAGCCCCTCTGCTTCAGTCACTCTGTTTCTCGCCCTCTGTTTCTAACCCTCTGTTTCAGCCCCTGTTTCTCGACCTCTGTTTCAGTCCCTCTGTTTCTCGCCCTCTGTTTCAGCCTCTCTATTTCTCGCACTCTGTTTCAGCCCATCTGTTTCAGCCCCACTGTGTCAGCCCCTCTGTTTCAGACCCTCTGTTTCTCGCCCTCTGTTTCAGCCCCTCTGTTTCTCGCCCTCTGTTTCAGTCCCTCTGTTTCTCGTCCTCTGTTTCAGCCCCTCTGTTTCAGCCCCTCTGTTTCAGTCCCTCTGTTTCTCGCCCTCTGTTTCTCGCCCTCTGTTTCAGCCCCTCTGTTTCTCGCCCTCTGTTTCAGCCCCTCTGTTTCTCGCCCTCTGTTTCAGCAACTCTGTTTCAGCCCCTCTGTTTCAGCCCCTCCGTTTCTCGCCCTCTGTTTCAGCCCCTCTGTTTCTCGCCCTCTGTTACAGCCCCTCTGTTTCTCACCCTCTGTTTCAGTCCCTCTGTTTCGCGCTCTCTGTTTCAGCCCCTCTGTTTCAGTCCCTCTGTTTCTCGCCCTCTGTTTCTCCCCGTCTGTTTCCCGCCCTCTGTTTCAGCCCCTCTGTTTCTCGCCCTCTGTTTCAGCTCCTCTGTTTCTCGCCCTCTGTTTCAGCCCCTCTGTTTCAGCCCCTCTGTTTCAGTCACTCTGTTTCTCGCCCTCTGTTTCAGCCTCTCTGTTTCAGCCCCTCTGTTTCTCGCCCTCTGATTCAGCCCCTCTGTTTCAGCCCCTCTGTTTCAGTCACTCTGTTTCTCGCCCTCTGTTTCTAACCCTCTGTTTCAGCCCCTCTGTTTCTCGCCCTCTGTTTCAGCCCCTCTGTTTCAGCCCCTCTGATTCGGCCCGTCTGATTCAGCCCCTCTGTTTCTCGCCCTTTGTTTCAGCCACTCTGTTTCAGCCCCTCTGTTTCTTGCCCTCTGTTTCAGCCCCTCTGTTTCTCGCCCTCTGTTTAAGCCCCTCTGTTTCTCGCCCTCTGTTTCAGCCCCTCCGTTTCTCACCCTCTATTTCAGTCCCTCTGTTTCGCGCTCTCTGTTTCAGCCCCTCTGTTTCAGCCCCTCTGTTTCTCGCCCTCTGTTTCAGCCCCACTGTTTCTCGCCCTCTGTTTCAGCCCCTCTGATTCAGCCCCTCTGTTTCAGCCCCTCTGAATCAGCCCCTCTGATTCAGCCCCTCTGTTTCAGCCCCTCTGTTTCTCACCCTCTGTTTCAGCCCCTCTGTTTCAGCCCCTCTGTTTCTCGCCCTCTGTTTTAGCCCCTCTGTTTCTCGCCCTCTGTTTCAGACCCTATGATTCAGCCCCTCTGTTTCTCGCCCTCTGTTTCAGCCCCTCTGTTTCTCGCCCTCTTTTTCAGCCGTTTCAGCCCCTCTGTTTCAGCCCCTCTGTTTCAGCCCCTCTGTTTCTCGCCCTCTGTTTCAGCCCCTCTGTTTCTCACCCTCTGTTTCAGCCCCTCTGTTTCTCCCCCTCTGTTTCAGCCCCTCTATTTCTCGCCCTCTGTTTCAGCCCCTCTGTTTCAGCCCCACTGTGTCAGCCCCTCTGTTTCAGCCACTCTGTTTCTCGCCTTCTGTTTCAGCCCCTCTGTTTCAGCCCCTCTGTTTCAGTCCCTCTGTTTCTCGCCCTCTGTTTCTCGCCCTCTGTTTCAGCCCCTCTGTTTCTCGCCCTCTGTTTCAGCCCCTCTGTTTCTCGCCCTCTGTTTTAGCCCCTCTGTTTCAGCCCCTCTGTTTCAGCCCCTCTGTTTCAGCCCCTCTGTTTCCCGCCCTCTGTTTCAGCCCCTCTGTTTCTTGACCTCTGTTTCAGCCCCTCTGTTTCTCACCCTCTGTTTCAGCCTCTCTGTTTCAGCCCCTCTGTTTCTCGCCCTCTGATTCAGCCCCTCTGTTTCAGCACCTCTGCTTCAGTCACTCTGTTTCTCGCCCTCTGTTTCTAACCCTCTGTTTCAGCCCCTGTTTCTCGACCTCTGTTTCAGTCCCTCTGTTTCTCGCCCTCTGTTTCAGCCTCTCTATTTCTCGCACTCTGTTTCAGCCCATCTGTTTCAGCCCCACTGTGTCAGCCCCTCTGTTTCAGACCCTCTGTTTCTCGCCCTCTGTTTCAGCCCCTCTGTTTCTCGCCCTCTGTTTCAGTCCCTCTGTTTCTCGTCCTCTGTTTCAGCCCCTCTGTTTCAGCCCCTCTGTTTCAGTCCCTCTGTTTCTCGCCCTCTGTTTCTCGCCCTCTGTTTCAGCCCCTCTGTTTCTCGCCCTCTGTTTCAGCCCCTCTGTTTCTCGTCCTCTGTTTCAGCACCTCTGTTTCAGCCCCTCTGTTTCAGCCCCTCCGTTTCTCGCCCTCTGTTTCAGCCCCTCTGTTTCTCGCCCTCTGTTACAGCCCCTCTGTTTCAGTCCCTCTGTTTCGCGGTCTCTGTTTCAGCCCCTCTGTTTCAGTCCCTCTGTTTCTCGCCCTCTGTTTCTGCCCGTCTGTTTCCCGCCCTCTGTTTCAGCCCCTCTGTTTCTCGCCCTCTGTTTCAGCCCCACTGTTTCTCGCCCTCTGTTTCAGCCCCTCTGATTCAGCCCCTCTGTTTCAGCCCCTCTGAATCAGCCCCTCTGATTCAGCCCCTCTGTTTCAGCCCCTCTGTTTCTCACCCTCTGTTTCAGCCCCTCTGTTTCAGCCCCTCTGTTTCTCGCCCTCTGTTTTAGCCCCTCTGTTTCTCGCCCTCTGTTTCAGACCCTATGATTCAGCCCCTCTGTTTCTCGCCCTCTGTTTCAGCCCCTCTGTTTCTCGCCCTCTTTTTCAGCCGTTTCAGCCCCTCTGTTTCAGCCCCTCTGTTTCAGCCCCTCTGTTTCTCGCCCTCTGTTTCAGCCCCTCTGTTTCTCACCCTCTGTTTCAGCCCCTCTGTTTCTCCCCCTCTGTTTCAGCCCCTCTATTTCTCGCCCTCTGTTTCAGCCCCTCTGTTTCAGCCCCACTGTGTCAGCCCCTCTGTTTCAGCCACTCTGTTTCTCGCCTTCTGTTTCAGCCCCTCTGTTTCAGCCCCTCTGTTTCAGTCCCTCTGTTTCTCGCCCTCTGTTTCTCGCCCTCTGTTTCAGCCCCTCTGTTTCTCGCCCTCTGTTTCAGCCCCTCTGTTTCTCGCCCTCTGTTTTAGCCCCTCTGTTTCAGCCCCTCTGTTTCAGCCCCTCTGTTTCAGCCCCTCTGTTTCCCGCCCTCTGTTTCAGCCCCTCTGTTTCTTGACCTCTGTTTCAGCCCCTCTGTTTCTCACCCTCTGTTTCAGCCTCTCTGTTTCAGCCCCTCTGTTTCTCGCCCTCTGATTCAGCCCCTCTGTTTCAGCACCTCTGCTTCAGTCACTCTGTTTCTCGCCCTCTGTTTCTAACCCTCTGTTTCAGCCCCTGTTTCTCGACCTCTGTTTCAGTCCCTCTGTTTCTCGCCCTCTGTTTCAGCCTCTCTATTTCTCGCACTCTGTTTCAGCCCATCTGTTTCAGCCCCACTGTGTCAGCCCCTCTGTTTCAGACCCTCTGTTTCTCGCCCTCTGTTTCAGCCCCTCTGTTTCTCGCCCTCTGTTTCAGTCCCTCTGTTTCTCGTCCTCTGTTTCAGCCCCTCTGTTTCAGCCCCTCTGTTTCAGTCCCTCTGTTTCTCGCCCTCTGTTTCTCGCCCTCTGTTTCAGCCCCTCTGTTTCTCGCCCTCTGTTTCAGCCCCTCTGTTTCTCGTCCTCTGTTTCAGCACCTCTGTTTCAGCCCCTCTGTTTCAGCCCCTCCGTTTCTCGCCCTCTGTTTCAGCCCCTCTGTTTCTCGCCCTCTGTTACAGCCCCTCTGTTTCAGTCCCTCTGTTTCGCGGTCTCTGTTTCAGCCCCTCTGTTTCAGTCCCTCTGTTTCTCGCCCTCTGTTTCTGCCCGTCTGTTTCCCGCCCTCTGTTTCAGCCCCTCTGTTTCTCGCCCTCTGTTTCAGCCCCTCTGTTTCTCGCCCTCTGTTTCAGCCCCTCTGTTTCAGCCCCTCTGTTTCTTGCCCTCTGTTTCAGCCCCTCTGTTTCTCGCCCTCTGTTTCAGCCCCTCTGTTTCTCGCCCACTGTTTCAGCCCCTCTGTTGCTCACCCTCTGTTTCAGTCCCTCTGTTTCGCGCTCTCTGTTTCAGCCCCTCTGTTTCAGTCCCTCTGTTTCTCGCCCTCTGTTTCTGCACGTCTGTTTCTCGCCCTCTGTTTCAGCCCCTCTGTTTCTCGCCCTCTGTTTCAGCCCCTCTGTTTCTCGCCCTCTGTTTCAGACCCTCTGATTCAGCCCCTCTGTTTCAGCCCCTCTGAATCAGCCCCTCTGTTTCAGCCCCTCTGTTTCTCGCCCTCTGTTTCAGCCCCTCTGTTTCAGCCCCACTGTGTCAGCCCCTCTGTTTCAGCCCCTCTATTTCTCGCCGTCTGTTTCAGACCCTCTGATTCAGCCCCTCTGTTTCAGACCCTCTGAATCAGCCCCTCTGTTTCAGCCCCTCTGTTTCTCGCCCTCTGTTTCAGCCCCTCTGTTTCAGCCCCACTGTGTCAGCCCCTCTGTTTCAGCCCCTCTGTTTCTCGCCCTCTGTTTCAGACCCTCTGATTCAGCCCCTCTGTTTCAGACCCTCTGATTCAGCCCCTCTGTTTCAGCCCCTCTGTTTCTCGCCCTCTGTTTCAGCCCCTCTGTTTCAGCCCCACTGTGTCAGCCCCTCTGTTTCAGCCCCTCTATTTCTCGCCGTCTGTTTCAGCCCCTCTGTTTCAGCCCCACTGTGTCAGCCCCTCTGTTTCTCGCCCTCTGTTTCAGCCCCTCTGTTTCTCGCCCTCTGTTTCAGCCCCTCTGTTTCTCGCCCTCTGTTTCAGCCCCTCTGTTTCAGCCCCTCTGTTTCTCGCCCTCTGTTTCAGCCCCTCTGTTTCAGCCCCTCTGTTTCTTGCCCTCTGTTTCAGCCCCTCTGTTTCTCGCCCTCTGTTTCAGCCCCTCTGTTTCTCGCCCTCTGTTTCAGCCCCTCTGTTTCTCGCCCTCTGTTTCAGTCCCTCTGTTTCGCGCTCTCTGTTCCAGCCCCTCTGTTTCAGTCCCTCTGTTTCTCGCCCTATGTTTCTGCACGTCTGTTTCTCGCCCTCTGTTTCAGCCCCTCTGTTTCTCGCCCTCTGTTTCAGCCCCTCTGTTTCTTGCCCTCTGTTTCAGCCCCTCTGATTCAGCCCCTCTGTTTCAGCCCCTCTGAATCAGCCCATCTGATTCAGCCCCTCTGTTTCAGCCCCTGTGTTTCAGCCCCTCTATTTCATCCCCTCTGTTTCTCGCCCTCTGTTTCTCACCCTCTGCTTCTCGCCCTCTGTTCCAGCCCCTCCCTTTTTCGCCCTCTGTTTCAGCCCCTCTGTTTCTCGCCCTCTGTTTCAGCCCCTCTGTTTCTCGCCCTCTGTTTCAGCCCCTCTGTTTCAGCCCCTCTGATTCAGCCCGTCTGATTCAGCCCCTCTGTTTCTCGCCCTCTGTTTCAGCCCCTCTGTTTCTCGCCCTCTGTTTCTCACCCTCTGCTTCTCGCCCTCTGTTTCAGCCCCTCCCTTTTTCGCCCTCTGTTTCAGCCCCTCTGTTTCCCGCCCTCTGTTTCAGCCCCTCTGTTTCTTGACCTCTGTTTCAGCCCCTCTGTTTCTCACCCTCTGTTTCAGCCTCTCTGTTTCAGCCCCTCTGTTTCTCGCCCTCTGATTCAGCCCCTCTGTTTCAGCCCCTCTGCTTCAGTCACTCTGTTTCTCGCCCTCTGTTTCTAACCCTCTGATTCAGCCCCTGTTTCTCGACCTCTGTTTCAGTCCCTCTGTTTCTCGCCCTCTGTTTCAGCCTCTCTATTTCTCGCACTCTGTTTCAGCCCATCTGTTTCAGCCCCACTGTGTCAGCCCCTCTGTTTCAGACCCTCTGTTTCTCGCCCTCTGTTTCAGCCCCTTTGTTTCTCGCCCTCTGTTTCAGTCCCTCTGTTTCTCGTCCTCTGTTTCAGCCCCTCTGTTTCAGCCCCTCTGTTTCAGTCCCTCTGTTTCTCGCCCTCTGTTTCTCGCCCTCTGTTTCAGCCCCTCTGTTTCTCGCCCTCTGTTTCAGCCCCTCTGTTTCTCGTCCTCTGTTTCAGCACCTCTGTTTCAGCCCCTCTGTTTCAGCCCCTCCGTTTCTCGCCCTCTGTTTCAGCCCCTCTGTTTCTCGCCCTCTGTTACAGCCCCTCTGTTTCTCACCCTCTGTTTCAGTCCCTCTGTTTCGCGCTCTCTGTTTCAGCCCCTCTGTTTCAGTCCCTCTGTTTCTCGCCCTCTGTTTCTGCCCGTCTGTTTCCCGCCCTCTGTTTCAGCCCCTCTGTTTCTCGCCCTCTGTTTCAGCTCCTCTGTTTCTCGCCCTCTGTTTCAGCCCCTCTGTTTCAGCCCCTCTGTTTCAGTCACTCTGTTTCTCGCCCTCTGTTTCAGCCTCTCTGTTTCAGCCCCTCTGTTTCTCGCCCTCTGATTCAGCCCCTCTGTTTCAGCCCCTCTGTTTCAGTCACTCTGTTTCTCGCCCTCTGTTTCTAACCCTCTGTTTCAGCCCCTCTGTTTCTCGCCCTCTGTTTCAGCCCCTCTGTTTCAGCCCCTCTGATTCGGCCCGTCTGATTCAGCCCCTCTGTTTCTCGCCCTTTGTTTCAGCCACTCTGTTTCAGCCCCTCTGTTTCTTGCCCTCTGTTTCAGCCCCTCTGTTTCTCGCCCTCTGTTTCAGCACCTCTGTTTCTCGCCCTCTGTTTCAGCCCCTCCGTTTCTCACCCTCTATTTCAGTCCCTCTGTTTCGCGCTCTCTGTTTCAGCCCCTCTGTTTCAGCCCCTCTGTTTCTCGCCCTCTGTTTCAGCCCCACTGTTTCTCGCCCTCTGTTTCAGCCCCTCTGATTCAGCCCCTCTGTTTCAGCCCCTCTGAATCAGCCCCTCTGATTCAGCCCCTCTGTTTCAGCCCCTCTGTTTCTCACCCTCTGTTTCAGCCCCTCTGTTTCAGCCCCTCTGTTTCTCGCCCTCTGTTTCAGCCCCTCTGTTTCTCGCCCTCTGTTTCAGACCCTATGATTCAGCCCCTCTGTTTCTCGCCCTCTGTTTCAGCCCCTCTGTTTCTCGCCCTCTTTTTCAGCCGTTTCAGCCCCTCTGTTTCAGCCCCTCTGTTTCAGCCCCTCTGTTTCTCGCCCTCTGTTTCAGCCCCTCTGTTTCTCACCCTCTGTTTCAGCCCCTCTGTTTCTCCCCCTCTGTTTCAGCCCCTCTATTTCTCGCCCTCTGTTTCAGCCCCTCTGTTTCAGCCCCACTGTGTCAGCCCCTCTGTTTCAGCCACTCTGTTTCTCGCCCTCTGTTTCAGCCCCTCTGTTTCAGCCCCTCTGTTTCAGTCCCTATGTTTCCCGCCCTCTGTTTCTCGCCCTCTGTTTCAGCCCCTCTGTTTCTCGCCCTCTGTTTCATCCCCTCTGTTTCTCGCCCTCTGTTTTAGCCCCTCTGTTTCAGCCCCTCTGTTTCAGCCCCTCTGTTTCAGCCCCTCTGTTTCCCGCCCTCTGTTTCAGCCCCTCTGTTTCTTGACCTCTGTTTCAGCCCCTCTGTTTCTCACCCTCTGTTTCAGCCTCTCTGTTTCAGCCCCTCTGTTTCTCGCCCTCTGATTCAGCCCCTCTGTTTCAGCCCCTCTGCTTCAGTCACTCTGTTTCTCGCCCTCTGTTTCTAACCCTCTGTTTCAGCCCCTGTTTCTCGACCTCTGTTTCAGTCCCTCTGTTTCTCGCCCTCTGTTTCAGCCTCTCTATTTCTCGCACTCTGTTTCAGCCCATCTGTTTCAGCCCCACTGTGTCAGCCCCTCTGTTTCAGACCCTCTGTTTCTCGCCCTCTGTTTCAGCCCCTCTGTTTCTCGCCCTCTGTTTCAGTCCCTCTGTTTCTCGTCCTCTGTTTCAGCCCCTCTGTTTCAGCCCCTCTGTTTCAGACCCTCTGTTTCTCGCCCTCTGTTTCTCGCCCTCTGTTTCAGCCCCTCTGTTTCTCGCCCTCTGTTTCAGCCCCTCTGTTTCTCGTCCTCTGTTTCAGCCCCTCTGTTTCTCGCCCTCTGTTTCAGCCCCTCTGTTTCTCGCCCTCTGATTCAGCCCCTCTGTTTCAGCCCCTCTGTTTCAGTCCCTCTGTTTCTCGCCCTCTGTTTCTCACCCTCTGTTTCAGCCCCTCTGTTTCTCGCCCTCTGTTTCAGTCCCTCTGTTTCTCGCCCTCTGTTTCAGACCCTCTGTTTCAGCCCCTCTGTTTCTCGCCCTCTGTTTCTGCCCCTCAGTTTCTCGCCCTCTGTTTCAGTACCTCTGTTTCTCGCCTTCTGTTTCAGCCCCTCTGATTCAGCCCCTCTGTTTCAGCCCTTCTGATTCAGCCCCTATGATTGAGCCCCTCTGTTTCTCGCCCTCTGTTTCAGCCCCTCTGTTTCAGCCCTTCTGTTTCAGCCACTCTGTTTCAGCCCCTCTTTTTCTTGCCCTCTGTTTCAGCCCCTCTGTTTCTCGACCTCTGTTTCAGTCCCTCTGTTTCTCGCCATCTGTTTCAGCCCCTCTGTTTTGCGCTCTCTGTTTCAGCCCCTCTGTTTCTGCTCCTCTGTTTCTCGCCCTCTTTTTCTGCCCCTCTGTTTCTCGCCCTCTGTTTCAGCCCCTCTGTTTCTCGCCCTCTGTTTCAGCCCCTCTGATTAAGCCCCTCTGTTTCAGCCCCTCTGAATCAGCCCCTCTGATTCAGCCCCTCTGTTTCAGCCCCTCTGTTTCAGCCCCTCTGTTTCTCGCCCTCTGTTTCAGCCCCTCTGTTTCTCACCCTCTGTTTCAGCCCCTCTGTTTCAGCCCCTCTGTTTCTCACTCTCTGTTTCAGCCCCTCTGTTTCTCGCCCTCTGTTTCAGCCCCTCTGATTCAGCCCCTCTGTTTCTCGCCCTCTGTTTCAGCCCCTCTGTTTCTCGCACTCTGTTTCAGCCCCTCTGTTTCTCGCCCTCTGTTTCAGCCCCTCTGTTTCTCGCACTCTGTTTCAGCCCCTCTGTTTCTCGCCCTCTGTTTCAGCCCCTCTGTTTCAGCCCCTCTGTTTCTCGCCCTCTGTTTCAGCCCCTCTGTTTCAGCCCCTCTGTTTCAGACCCTCCGATTCAGCCCCTCTGTTTCAGCCCCTCTATTTCACGCCCTCTGTTTCAGCCCCTCTGTTTTATCCGCACTGTTTCAGCCCCTTTGTTTCAGCCCCTCTGTTTCTCGCCCTCTGTTTCAGCCGCTCTGTTTCTCGCCCTCTGTATCAGCCCCTCTGTTGCAGCCCCACTGTTTCAGTCCCTCTGTTTCTCGCCCTCTGTTTCTGGCCCTCTGTTTCAGCCTCTCTGTTTCTCGCTCTCTGTTTCAGCCCCTCTGTTTCAGCCCCTCTGTTTCAGCCCCTCTGTTTCAGCCCCTCTGTTTCTCGCCCTCTGTTTCAGCCCCTCTGTTTCTTGCCCTCTGTTTCAGCCACTCTGCTTCTCGCCCTCTGTTTCAGCCTCCCTGTTTCCCGCCCTCTGTTTCAGACCCTCTGTTTCAGCCCCTCTGTTTCAGCCCCTCTGTTTCAGCCGCTCTGTTTCTCGCCCTCTGTTTCAGCCCCTCTGTTTCTCGCCCTCTGTTTCAGCCTCTCTGTTTCTCGCCCTCTGTTTCAGCCCCTCTGTTTCAGCCCCTCTGTTTCAACCCCTCTATTTATCGCCCTCTGCATCAGCCGCTTTGTTTCAGCCCCTCTTTTTCAGCCCCTCTCTTTCTCGCCCTCTGTTTCTCGCCCTCTGTTTCAGCCCCTCTGTTTCTCGCCCTCTGTTTCAGCCCCTCTGTTTCAGCCCCTCTGATTCAGCCCATCTGATTCAGCCCCTCTGTTTCTCGCCCTCTGTTCCAGCCACTCTGTTTCAGCCCCTCTGTTTCTTGCCCTCTGTTTCAGCCCTTCTGATTCAGCCCCTCTGATTCAGCCCCTCTGTTTCTCGCCCTCTGTTTCAGCCCCTCTGTTTCTGCCCTTCTGTTTCAGCCTCTCTGTTTCAGCGCCTCTGTTTCTTGCCCTCTGTTTCAGCCCCTCTGTTTCTCGACCTCTGTTTCAGACCCTCTGTTTCGCGCTCTCTGTTTCAGCCCCTCTGTTTCTGCTCCTCTGTTTCTCGCCCTCTGTTTCTGCCCCTCTGTTTCTCGCCCTCTGTTTCAGCCCCTCTGTTTCTCGCCCTCTTTTTCAGCCCCTCTGATTAAGCCACTCTGTTTCAACCCCTCTGATTAAGCCCCTCTGATTCAGCCCCTCTGAATCAGCCACTCTGATTCAGCCCCTCTGTTTCAGCCCCTCTGTTTCAGCCCCTCTGTTTCTCGCCCTCTGTGTCAGCCCCTCTGTTTCTCGCCCTCTGTTTCAGCCCCTCTGATTAAGCCCCTCTGTTTCAGCCCCTCTGAATCAGCCCCTCTGATTCAGCCCCTCTGTTTCAGCCCCTCTGTTTCAGCCCCTCTGTTTCTCGCCCTCTGTTTCAGCCCCTCTGTTTCTCACCCTCTGTTTCAGCCCCTCTGTTTCAGCCCCTCTGTTTCTCGCCCTCTGTTTCAGCCCTTCTGTTTCAGCCACTCTGTTTCAGCCCCTCTTTTTCTTGCCCTCTGTTTCAGCCCCTCTGTTTCTCGACCTCTGTTTCAGTCCCTCTGTTTCTCGCCATCTGTTTCAGCCCCTCTGTTTCGCGCTCTCTGTTTCAGCCCCTCTGTTTCTGCTCCTCTGTTTCTCGCCCTCTTTTTCTGCCCCTCTGTTTCTCGCCCTCTGTTTCAGCCCCTCTGTTTCTCGACCTCTGTTTCAGACCCTCTGATTAAGCCCCTCTGTTTCAGCCCCTCTGAATCAGCCCCTCTGATTCAGCCCCTCTGTTTCAGCCCCTCTGTTTCAGCCCCTCTGTTTCTCGCCCTCTGTTTCAGCCCCTCTGTTTCTCACCCTCTGTTTCAGCCCCTCTGTTTCAGCCCCTCTGTTTCTCACTCTCTGTTTCAGCCCCTCTGTTTCTCGCCCTCTGTTTCAGCCCCTCTGATTCAGCCCCTCTGTTTCTCGCCCTCTGTTTCAGCCCCTCTGTTTCTCGCACTCTGTTTCAGCCCCTCTGTTTCTCGCCCTCTGTTTCAGCCCCTCTGTTTCAGCCCCTCTGTTTCAGCCCCTCTGTTTCTCGCCCTCTGTTTCAGCCCCTCTGTTTCAGCCCCTCTGTTTCAGCCCCTCCGATTCAGCCCCTCTGTTTCAGCCCCTCTATTTCTCGCCCTCCGTTTCAGCCCCTCTGTTTTATCCCCACTGTTTCAGCCTCTTTGTTTCAGCCCCTCTGTTTCTCGCCCTCTGTTTCAGCCGCTCTGTTTCTCGCCCTCTGTATCAGCCCCTCTGTTGCAGCCCCACTGTTTCAGTCCCTCTGTTTCTCGCCCTCTGTTTCTGGCCCTCTGTTTCAGCCCCTCTGTTTCTCGCTCTCTGTTTCAGCCCCTCTGTTTCAGCCCCTCTGTTTCAGCCCCTCTGTTTCAGCCCCTCTGTTTCTCGCCCTCTGTTTCAGCCCCTCTGATTCAGCCCCTCTGTTTCAGCCCCTCTGAATCAGCCCCTCTGATTCAGGCCCTCTGTTTCAGCCCCTCTGTTTCTCGCCCTCTGTTTCAGCCCCTCTGTTTCTCGCCCTCTGTTTCTCGCCCTCTGTTTCAGCCCCTCTGTTTCTCGCACTCTGTTTCAGCTCCTCTGATTCAGCCCCTCTGTTTCTCGCCCTCTGTTTCAAGCCCTCTGTTTCTCGCCCTCTTTTTCAGCCCCTCTGTTTTTTGCCCTCTGTTTCAGCCCCTCTGTTTCAGCCCCTCTGTTTCTCACCCTTTGTTTCAGCCCCTCTGTTTCTCACCCTCTGTTTCAGCCCCTCTGTTTCAGCCCCACTGTGTCAGCCCCTCTGTTTCAGCCCCACTGTTTCTCGCCCTCTGTTTCAGCCCCTCTGTTTCAGCCCCTCTGTTTCAGTCCCTCTGTTTCTCGCCCTCTGTTTCAGCCTCTCTATTTCTCGCACTCTGTTTCAGCCCATCTGTTTCAGCCCCACTGTGTCAGCCCCTCTGTTTCAGACCCTCTGTTTCTCGCCCTCTGTTTCAGCCCCTCTGATTCAGCCCCTCTGTTTCAGCCCCTCTGAATCAGCCCATCTGATTCAGCCCCTCTGTTTCAGCCCCTGTGTTTCAGCCCCTCTATTTCATCCCCTCTGCTTCTCGCCCTCTGTTTCAGCCCCTCCCTTTTTCGCCCTCTGTTTCAGCCCCTCTGTTTCTCGCCCTCTGTTTCAGCCCCTCTGATTCAGCCCCTCTGTTTCAGCCCCTCTGAATCAGCCCCTCTGATTCAGGCCCTCTGTTTCAGCCCCTCTGTTTCTCGCCCTCTGTTTCAGCCCCTCTGTTTCTCGCCCTCTGTTTCTCGCCCTCTGTTTCAGCCCCTCTGTTTCTCGCACTCTGTTTCAGCTCCTCTGATTCAGCCCCTCTGTTTCTCGCCCTCTGTTTCAAGCCCTCTGTTTCTCGCCCTCTTTTTCAGCCCCTCTGTTTTTTGCCCTCTGTTTCAGCCCCTCTGTTTCAGCCCCTCTGTTTCTCACCCTTTGTTTCAGCCCCTCTGTTTCTCACCCTCTGTTTCAGCACCTCTGTTTCAGCCCCACTGTGTCAGCCCCTCTGTTTCAGCCCCACTGTTTCTCGCCCTCTGTTTCAGCCCCTCTGTTTCAGCCCCTCTGTTTCAGTCCCTCTGTTTCTCGCCCTCTGTTTCAGCCTCTCTATTTCTCGCACTCTGTTTCAGCCCATCTGTTTCAGCCCCACTGTGTCAGCCCCTCTGTTTCAGACCCTCTGTTTCTCGCCCTCTGTTTCAGCCCCTCTGATTCAGCCCCTCTGTTTCAGCCCCTCTGAATCAGCCCATCTGATTCAGCCCCTCTGTTTCAGCCCCTGTGTTTCAGCCCCTCTATTTCATCCCCTCTGCTTCTCGCCCTCTGTTTCAGCCCCTCCCTTTTTCGCCCTCTGTTTCAGCCCCTCTGTTTCTCGCCCTCTGTTTCAGCCCCTCTGTTTCTCGCCCTCTGTTTCAGCCCCTCTGTTACAGCCCCTCTGATTCAGCCCGTCTGATTCAGCCCCTCTGTTTCTCGCCCTTTGTTTCAGCCACTCTGTTTCAGCCCCTCTGTTTCTTGCCCTCTGTTTCAGCCCCTCTGTTTCTCGCCCTCTGTTTAAGCCCCTCTGTTTCTCACCCTCTGTTTCAGCCCCTCTGTTTCTCGCCCTCTATTTCAGTCCCTCTGTTTCGCGCCCTCTGTTTCAGCCCCTCTGTTTCAGCCCCTCTGTTTCTCGCCCTCTGTTTCAGCCCCTCTGTTTCAGCCCCTCTGCTTCAGTCACTCTGTTTCTCGCCCTCTGTTTCTAACCCTCTGTTTCAGCCCCTGTTTCTCGACCTCTGTTTCAGTCCCTCTGTTTCTCGCCCTCTGTTTCAGCCTCTCTATTTCTCGCACTCTGTTTCAGCCCATCTGTTTCAGCCCCACTGTGTCAGCCCCTCTGTTTCAGACCCTCTGTTTCTCGCCCTCTGTTTCAGCCCCTCTGATTCAGCCCCTCTGTTTCAGCCCCTCTGAATCAGCCCATCTGATTCAGCCCCTCTGTTTCAGCCCCTGTGTTTCAGCCCCTCTATTTCATCCCCTCTGCTTCTCGCCCTCTGTTTCAGCCCCTCCCTTTTTCGCCCTCTGTTTCAGCCCCTCTGTTTCTCGCCCTCTGTTTCAGCCCCTCTGTTTCTCGCCCTCTGTTTCAGCCCCTCTGTTACAGCCCCTCTGATTCAGCCCGTCTGATTCAGCCCCTCTGTTTCTCGCCCTTTGTTTCAGCCACTCTGTTTCAGCCCCTCTGTTTCTTGCCCTCTGTTTCAGCCCCTCTGTTTCTCGCCCTCTGTTTAAGCCCCTCTGTTTCTCACCCTCTGTTTCAGCCCCTCTGTTTCTCGCCCTCTATTTCAGTCCCTCTGTTTCGCGCCCTCTGTTTCAGCCCCTCTGTTTCAGCCCCTCTGTTTCTCGCCCTCTGTTTCAGCCCCTCTGTTTCAGCCCCTCTGTTTCTTGCCCTCTGTTTCTGCCCGTCTGTTTCTCGCCCTCTGTTTCAGCCCCTCTGTTTCTGGCCCTCTGTTTCAGCCCCTCTGTTTCTCGCCCTCTGTTTCAGCCCCTCTGATTCAGCCCCTCTGTTTCAGCACCTCTGAATCAGCCCCTCTGATTCAGCCCCTCTGTTTCAGCCCCTCTGTTTCTCACCCTCTGTTTCAGCCCCTCTGTTTCAGCCCCTCTGTTTCTCGCCCTCTGTTTCAGCCCCTCTGTTTCTCGCCCTCTGTTTCAGACCCTCTGATCCAGCCCCTCTGTTTCTCGCCCTCTGTTTCAGCCCCTCTGTTTCTCGCCCTCTTTTTCAGCCCCTCTGTTTCTTGCCCTCTGTTTCAGCCCCTCTGTTTCAGCCCCTCTGTTTCAGCCCCTCTGTTTCTCGCCCTCTGTTTCAGCTCCTCTGTTTCTCACCCTCTGTTTCAGCCCCACTGTTTCTCACCCTCTGTTTCAGCCCCTCTGTTTCTCCCCCTCTGTTTCAGCCCTTCTATTTCTCGCCCTC